>NC_083804.1:15398607-15804449 GCF_015708825.2 Lethenteron reissneri
GGATATGATGGTGGGGGGGGGGTATGATGGGGGGGGGTTGATGGGTGGGGGGGGGGATTCTGATGGTGGGGGGGAATATGATGGTGGGGGGGGGAATATGATGGTGGGGGGGGATATGATGGTGGGGGGGGATATGATGGTGGGGGGGGGGATATGATGGTGGGGGGGAAGATATGATGGTGGGGGGGGATATGATGGTGGGGGGGGATATGATGGTGGGGGGGGATATGATGGTGGGGGGGATATGATGGTGGGGGGGATATGATGGTGGGGGGGAAGATATGATGGTGGGGGGGGATATGATGGTGGGGGGGGGATATGATGGTGGGGGGGGATATGATGGGGGGGGGGGATATGATGGTGGGGGGGGGATATGATGGTGGGGGGGGATATGATGGTGGGGGGGATATGATGGTGGGGGGGGGGGATATGATGGTGGGGGGGGATATGATGGTGGGGGGGGATATGATGGGGGGGGTTAGATGGTGGGGGGGGATATGATGGTGGGGGGGGATATGATGGTGGGGGGGGTTAGATGGTGGGGGGGGTATGATGGTGGGGGGGGATGGGGGGGGGGATATGATGGTGGGGGGGCGATGATGGTGGGGGTGTGGGGTAGATGTTGGGGGGGTAGATGGTGGGGGGGATATGATGGTGGGGGGTTAGATGGGGGGGGTTATATGGTGGGGGGGGGGATATGCGGTGGGGGGGATATGTGGTGGGGGGGGATATGATGGTGGGGGGGTTAGATGGTGGGGGGTTAGATGGTGGGGGGGATATGATGGTGGGGGGGGATATGATGGTGGGGGGGTTTAGATGGTGGTGGGGAATGATGGTGGGGGGGATATGATGGTGGGGGGGTTAGAGTTGGGGGGGGTTAGATTGTGGGAGGGGGGATATGATGGTGTGGGGGATATGATGGTGGGTGGGGATATGATGGTTGGGGGGGGGTGAGGATATGTTGTGGGGGGGGGTGGGGATTGATGGTGGTGGGGGGAATATGATAGTGGGGGTGGGATATGATGGTGGTGGGGGGAATATGATACGTGGGGGGGGGATATGATGGTGGGGGGGGATATGATGTTGGGGAGATATGATGGTGGTGGGGGGGAATATGATGGTGGGGGGGGGAATGATGGTGGGGGGGGGGGAATATGATGGTGGTGGGGGGAATATGATGGTGGGGGGAGGGACCGCGGGATGTGCGGGTGGCCGATCCACACTCATTTGCTTTCTAGGAACAATCGGGCCCCGTTTTGTGCAAAAGCGATTCTCAATCAGATTAGCGACACCCAGAGGGAGCGGAGGGGAGGGGAGGGGCGGGGCCGGGGGATGGGAGGGGGGAGGGGGAAGAGCCCAGTCCACGTCCTAGAGCTGCCCTTGGCGGGACGAGGCGACCCAGAGACGGGTGCCCGGTGTGAAGGGTGATTCGTGTGAGATGGCGACTGCCGATGGTGTGTGTTGGTGATGGCGATTAGCGATGTTGTGCTGGTGATGGCGGGGGGAGGGGAGGGGGGTGTGTACGATTGGTAATGGGTTATGAGTGATCGGTGAGGAGTAATAGGTGGACTGGTGCTGTGATGGTTGAGTGTAATTATCGATGTGGTTCTAGCGGTGGCAGGTTGGTGATGAGCGACGGCGAAAGCTGATGGTGCGATGGTGATGGGTGATCGGTGATGGTGAAGAGTGATGGTAATTGGCGATTGGTGGGCGGGGGAGGGGAGTGGCAACCCGCCTGGAATCCAGCAATTTCGTAAGCCAGGGTTGGTGGTCCACGTACAGATTTTTTGAAACCTCCAAAATCCGCCGGGCTGCGAGGTGACCACGAGGTGGCAGTACAGCAAGTGGGCTCGTGAAGGATGCGAACCATTTAGTGTCATCCCCTCGTATGCACCACACGAAACGAAATGCCTCTCGATTTAAAATGGGAATTGTCCCGAACATTGCAGGAA
This sequence comes from Lethenteron reissneri, assembly GCF_015708825.2. Taxonomy (NCBI): domain Eukaryota; kingdom Metazoa; phylum Chordata; class Hyperoartia; order Petromyzontiformes; family Petromyzontidae; genus Lethenteron; species Lethenteron reissneri. The sequence goes on from NC_083804.1 coordinate 15,400,560, forward strand.
AAAAACACCGAGACGGAGCGAGGCTTGGCCTGAACAATCAGTGACCTCGTGGTTTGATGAGAGATGAGAGTTCGAGGCATGAACTCCTCCATCTCGCCACCCCCCTTACACATAATCGTAAAAACAACAGCAACAACAACAACCCAACAGTGTTAAAAATTACGAGAGAAATTAAAACGGCAGGCTTTTTTGGGATGTTTCTGCGAGCACAGATGCATAGTGGCCAATCGTTGTCGGCTGGTTCTGTTCGGCTCTGCTGGTGACCCCTCGCCCGTGCCCCCACCCCTCCCCTCCCCTTCCCCCCACTCCCCCCTCCCCCCCACTCCCCCCTCCCCCCCACTCCCCCCACACACACATCAGGAGGAGTAATGGATGAGGCAATCACGGGGCGGAACGAAGTCAAGCGGCAGCACAAGCAGGAACAATCGAATTGTGCGGGGGGAGGGGGCGGAGGGGTGGGGGGAGGTGGAGTATTAACCGGCGCCGCGTCATTGGAACTAACGGGGCCTCGGCGCCCACCCAGACGTCTCGCTCGTCACCCTTCTGTCCACCCTTCTGTCCACCCAGACGTCTCGCTCGTCACCCTTCTGTCCACCCAGACGTCTCGCTCGTCACCCTTCTGTCCACCCTTCTACTCACCCAGACGTCTCGCTCGTCACCTTTCTGTCCACCCTTCTGTCCACCCAGACGTCTCGCTCGTCACCCTTCTGTCCACCCAGACGTCTCGCTCGTCACCCTTCTGTCCACCCTTCTACTCACCCAGACGTCTCGCTCGTCACCTTTCTGTCCACCCTTCTACTCACCCAGACGTCTCGCTCGTCACCCTTCTGTCCACCCTTCTACTCACCCAGACGTCTCGCTCGTCACCTTTCTGTCCACCCTTCTACTCACCCAGACGTCTCGCTCGTCACCCTTCTGTCCACCCTTCTGTCCACCCAGACGTCTCGCTCGTCACCCTTCTGTCCACCCTTCTACTCACCCAGACGTCTCGCTCGTCACCCTTCTGTCCACCCTTCTACTCACCCAGACGTCTCGCTCGTCACCCTTCTGTCCACCCTTCTACTCACCCAGACGTCTGGCTCGTCACCCTTCTGTCCACCCTTCTACTCACCCAGACGTCTCGCTCGTCACCCTTCTGTCCACCCTTCTGTCCACCCAGACGTCTCGCTCGTCACCCTTCTGTCCACCCTTCTACTCACCCAGACGTCTCGCTCGTCACCCTTCTGTCCACCCTTCTACTCACCCAGACGACTCGCTCGTCATTCTTCTGTCCACCCTTCTACTCACCCAGACGTCTCGCTTGTCACCCTTCTGTCCACCCTTCTACTCACCCAGACGTCTCGCTCGTCACCCTTCTGTCCACCCTTTTACTCACCCAGACGTCTGGCTCGTCACCCTTCTGCTCACCCTTCTGCTCACCCAGACGTCTCGCTCGTCACCCTTCTGTCCACCCAGACGTCTCGCTCGTCACCCTTCTGTCCACCCAGACGTCTCGCTCGTCACCCTTCTGCTCACCCAGACGTCTCGCTCGTCACTCTTCTGTCCACCCAGACGTTTGTCTCGTCACCCTTCTGTCCACCCAGACGTCTCGCTCGTCACCCTTCTGTCCACCCTTCTACTCACCCAGACGTCTCGCTCGTCACCCTTCTGTCCACCCAGACGTCTCGCTCGTCACCCTTCTGTCCACCCTTCTACTCACCCAGACGTCTCGCTCGTCACCCTTCTGTCCACCCAGACGTCTCGCTCGTCACCCTTCTGTCCACCCAGACGTCTCGCTCGTCACCCTTCTGCTCACCCAGACGTCTGTCTCGTCACCCTTCTGTCCACCCAGACGTCTCGCTCGACACCCTTCTGCTCACCCAGACGTCTCGCTCGTCACCCTTCTGCTCACCCAGACGTCTCGCTCGTCACCCTTCTGTCCACCCAGACGTCTCGCTCGTCACCCTTCTGTCCACCCAGGCGTCTTGCTCGTCACCCTTCTGTCCACCCTTCTGCTCACCCAGATATCTCGCTCGTCACCCTTCTGCTCACCCAGACGTCTCGCTCGTCACCCTTCTGTCCACCCTTCTACTCACCCAGACGTCTCGCTTGTCACCCTTCTACTCACCCAGACGTCTCGCTCGTCACCCTTCTGTCCACCCTTCTACTCACCCAGACTTCTCGCTTGTCACCCTTCTACTCACCCAGACGTCTCGCTCGTCACCCTTCTGTCCACCCTTCTACTCACCCAGACGTCTCGCTTGTCACCCTTCTACTCACCCAGACGTCTCGCTCGTCACCCTTCTGTCCACCCTTCTGCTCACCCAGACATCTCGCTCGTCACCCTTCTGCGGACCCAGGTCGCAGAAGTGTATCTGAAAGCACGCCATGTGGTGACCATCTTTGTTCGATGGCCAGTCACAAAAGCTGCTGCTATGATGATGAATGTAGTTCGCGTGATGTTTTGTGCTCCTTTGACGAGATCAGCAAGGTATTGTGGAGTGTGGCCACAAAACCGTCTTCTCTAGTGGGGCTTTTCAGAGCTCACTGTCGTCGGAGGCCACCATTTTCAGGGCTGGGCATTTACCGTTGCATTTACCCTTTGGTGGTGGGGGGGGGGCAGCCTTCACCACAATAGCGGTGCATGGATGGGAGGGTTGGTGGGACCAGTCCTGGTAACGGTGACCGCGAGGTTAAAACAGTCTTGAGAAGAAAAATTGATGGGCGGTACTACGCGAGACAATTATCCGAGGTAAGGCCCATTGAGCTATATGGCTCTTTTTCAGAAGCGACCTGGCCACAAATGATAGCACAATGAAGCGGCTTATCAGGTGGAAATGTATAGCAGACAAATTACTATATCGGCAGGTTGATTCTAAATGTGGAGGTAAAAACCGGAACCCCCGGAGAAAAATCCACGCGACCACGGGGAGAGAGACATGCAAACTCGAAATATACAAGTGTTAGGGTCGGGATCCAGTATATTCATAGCACGACCTGGGCGAATGTGCTATGTTTAAGTGTTTCGCCCAAAGTTGGTCAAATGTAAACTTATTGGTGACAGCGGACATCTTATATCAGCGACTCGCAAATTCCGAAATTGGACTACGGTACAGCGATCATCGGCTCCTATTGCGAAAACTTAGCAAAAAAAAATCGTTATGAGTCCACACCTCCGATTAACACGCTTTTGCTGCGTGCGGTGCAAAAGAAGTTCAACATACGTAGCACATTGAAGCCTTTGAGACTCTCCTGGGTAAACAATCCTAAAAGTAAATTATCTACCATTCGTCGGCCATTATGAACCATGAGCACGTGGTCTCTACAAGGGAGCAGCTGTTGCCGTCGACAGCCATCGACCAATCGACGTGCTCGGCGGTGTCCTTTCCCTACCTCGAAACATCCCCCGTGCCAGTCCCCCACGCCACACGAATCCCGACTCTCAGGGTCTGCAGCGCCCCCTAGCGCCTAAATACAAAGCATCGGATTACTGACGGTCGTGTTCTCACGGCTAAATAAATACCGGATTATCGGGACTCCCTGGAAAGTAAGACGCAGTTGCAAACTTGTGCTCGGTGTCGATTGAAGTCGACAAATCTGGTCTCACACACACACACCAGCTTACACGTTGTTAACCCGAGCCATCCATTGAATGTGTTCTGCATTACTTTTCACTTGCACCCTTACTCAAAAGCCAGAGGATTACAGTAATATCCCGGTTTAACACGTAAGCTTTCGCGACCAATATCCGTGACGTTTTTTTGGGTGAGGTCGCGTAAATATATAAACGTGTCGTTAAATTTATAGCTAGCTTCATCAGGCAACAGACAGATTTTGGGTGTTGCCTGATACTGGCGAAACGTCGTACTGATTGTAAATGTTGTGGCTTTGCTCACCAACACGCCGGTGTGCTGTTCCAGTAACGAATTGGCATTTTCTGTTCACGTGACAAACCTTACCAATGGGTTGTGTCGGGTGGTGGTGAGTTTCACGACACATTTATATATTTACGTTATCTAATCCAAAAAACCTGTATTATGGAGTAATGCGACGATTTGCGTCTCACCCTTTTTACCTCGTTTCGCAACTACGTCGTCACTCTGTTAACACCGCTACCGGATTTGCGTCGCCCCAAACCGCACACTTTGACGTCGCTGGCAGCATCGTTATCCGTCGCCTCTCAGCCTTCACCTCCACCACCTACTGCCCTGTCAATCGCTTTGATTTGCGCCGTCTCGATATTCGTCGTCGCGCCTTTCAGGAACGCATCCCCCCCTCCCCCCATGTAGACCGGGGTTTTACTGTGCTTTCTAGTTTCTTTGTCAAAGAACGACTCTCTTGACCCACGGAGTAGCAGAGACGTTGCATCTTGCTCCAAACATCCATATCTCGCCACTAAAGATGACAATCTCCACTCTTCCAACGTGGTTCAATCAAGCCACACCGGCAACGTATACCAGAAGGTGGTGGCGCGCATGCTGGTAATCCAGCACCGCGAAGGCGAGAGTTGCGGAATTGCACAAATGTTGTGAAACTTTTTTCCGAAGGATGTTGAGTCGAAGCCATACCCTTGGCTCACCAGGTGGTACAGCAAAGCACGGACTAATTTCATGTCACCTCGCGTTTCCTCCCTTGCATGCGTGGGGTTTTCCATGCGCACACCGGTTTCCTCCCACACACGTAATCACGTATTAATTGGCCGAGAACACCTTAATCTATAGAGGACTGCAGAACTGGGGGGGGGGGGGGGGGGGGGGGAGGATTTGAAGCTGGCTCACCGTGTGGCTGCTGCCTTTCCCGTTTGCCTCTGGAGTCGTCGTCCTCGCTCTACCAGAGCGACAATTATGCGGCAGCGCACTACAAGCTGAGTTTGATTTTCCACAAAGGTCATGGTCCTCCCTAAACCGCATCCGCACAAACCACGGCAGATGCAGATACCCGATGCACAGGTGGAAAATGTTAAATTCTCCAGTGTGCTACTGTGGTCATCCAGAACAGACCGTGCAACGGTGTAAACGAAGCGATGCCCGCTCCACAAACATGGAGACGTCGCGGCAATACGCTACTCCGCTGCGCCTTTACGCAGGTGCCTGGCTTGACCACCTGAATGTGAAATCGTAGTTGTTGCACTCCCCCCCTCCCCCGCATTGCACATCAGCCGTACGTACGGAAGAAGACGTTGAAATTAGTGACATTTACTTCCAGGATGGGCACAAAAACAAAAGCGCCTGCGAGGAAAAGTTCCCCCACACGCAACCTCTGCTCCCGACGATAAAAGCCCCGGGTCCAGTGACACCCGAGGGCCCACAGGAAGGGCCCTCACCGGGAGGCCCGAGGACAGTGGCAGCAGCACAGCGCGCCGCGCTTCATCTGCGCACCGATTGATACGATCGTAAATAATTAAAGCATCTTTTCAGGTTATTAAAATTAATCTGGCTTTGTGAGATAAGGCTCCAAGGGGAATGGTGGGTTTTAGGGATGGGGGGGGGGCACACTTTGACAGACTCTGTAGGGGGAAGGAGCGAGGTGCGGATGGGAGGGGGGGTCCCCCTCCGTCGCCTAACCCTCCCCCCACCGCCCTGGCCGCCCGGGACGGTGCAACCTTTCAACCTACAGAGAACGCCAATAAACGGCGTGCAGCGTGGCGGAGAGAGGCTCTCGTTAATAATGCAGCAGCAGCTCCGCTTAAGGGCCGACGCGACAGGCGACCGTGCCATCTTCTGTGCAGTCGTCCAGCCAGTTGACCCTGTTCGCTTTGCTTGCTCGCTGACACACAGACACTCATGAGCTCACTCGCTCGCTTGCTTCCTGATAAACTCACACACCTACTAGCTTTATCACCTGCCCAAAAATCTACCTATTCACTTATTTTACAACACCGACCAAATTATCCACGGACTTAGCCGCTTATCACGTGCAATGCACACTTTGTATCCACACACCATGGCCTCCACGCTATCAGTCGAGTCATTTTGTTGCGATTTTGTTTTTAAATATAATTTTATTTCTTTTAAACAAACATTTCAGACTCTCGAATGACACTCGCTTGTACAATCAAGAGGCTTTCTATCCAATGCACGGACACCTCTCAACCATGCGTTGAACGTGCAAGGGGGGAAATGCAGGGGCAAGCCGCAGTCAAGCAGAAGCGCATTTTCACTCCCACAGAGAATCCGTCATGAAAATTGCAGACAGGAGTTGGACAGGAACGGAGGTAGTGGAGGGGTGGGGGGCAGGGGAGGTGGAGTTGGGGTGGCATCGCGCAGATGCAGTCCCATGGACAGGAGCTCTGCACTACGGATCGTGGGGGGGTGTCATGGGGGTAGGGGAACGGAGCCCCCCATGGCCCCCCCCGCTAGAGCAGGCCCTTCGCCGTCTGGAAGGTAGGGTGTGCCTCGCATGCCAGGCGCCAGCGCGCCACGTGCGGGGGGCCCCCCACGGCCGCGGGCCCTCCCGATTGCGCCAGGGCGCTCCACATGACGATGTCGGCGAGCGAGAATTCGGCGCCGCCCAGCCAGGGGTGGCCAGGCCGGCCCAGCTCGGCGTTGAGGGCCTTGAGCACAGACGCCCGTTCCTTGGGGCTAGCGGGCAGCAGCTGCAGCGCCGCCACGTCCACCCAGGCGTCATCCTGCGTGCGTGCGACCGGGTCGCTCGGGGCGGCGCCTGCCAGCGCCCACAGGAAGCGAGCGACGTTGCCCTCGCCCTGCACCGGGCACGCGTGAGTGACGTTCACGCGCAGCTCGGGCCGCGGTACTGCAAAGACAAAGATCCCGCGTGTAGCCTTAACAGACTGTTGGGGCAAGTTTCGTTAGCGAGCGCCTATGAAATGCGGCACAGCACACACAGGGGGGTACAGTAGGTGGCCAACACCATGCCCGACCGCCTTTGCCTCCTCAGTGGCGATGTTTTTGCACACCGCACCAGATAGTCATTTGAGGCAACCTAGGAAAGGCCCACAACTGGTTCCGTTAATTGTCACTGTTATTGGCCGTGAGGGACTCAAAACTCATGTCGTGCTCACCACTGCACCACCACTCTCCACTTATATACAAAAATAAAGATCCCCCGTATAGCCTTAACAGACTGTAGGGGGAAGTGCTGTTAGCGAGCACCTATGAAGGCCGGAACGGTACACGAATGAGGGGGTGGGTGGCCAGCACCACGCCCGACCGCCTTTGTCTCCCCAGTGGCGATGTTTACACACCGCACCAGGTACTTATTTAAGGCTGAGTCGACCTAGGGGAGGCCCAGGACCGGTTCAGATAATCGTCACTGGTGTTAGCCGTGAGCGGGAATCGAACCCGGGTCAGGTTCATAGCGCAGCGCGCTAACCGCTACACACACGTATCCACACACAGAGCTGTACACAGACATGCGATTGCACAAACACACATGGTTACACACACATACACACGCACACACACAAAGCCAAATGATCAACAGCATCAAAGGGCGCAGCCGTAGCCGTGTCCTCAATGTGAGGAAGTGTGCGCGAGGTGTCTGCTTACCCATCCACCGGCCACACCGGATACTCGGAATTTGTAAACCCAGCTGAGGTTTCCTTGTCGTGGCTCTGACTGAGGGTTGAGGTCGGGAAAATCAATGTCTTCTCATGTTCGACACGAGGCTTAACAGCCGTGTGGGCGGCACACTCGTCATCGAGTCAGTAACCGACGAGTCGGCAGTTCGAATGCTAAGAGCAACGTTCACTTAACATCCGAGTCATTTTTCGATCCACTGCGAGATGAAGGCCACCCAACACCATGTTGATCATGTGGGGAGGGGGGGGGGGTGTGGTTTGACCATGCTTCACAAAGCTGGCCAATCAATGCAGGATGATGAAGGGGGAGTTGAGGTAGGGGCGGGGGTCCAGGATGCAGGACCAATTCAGTTTGTTGTTGTAACTTTCTGACCCTCCCCTACTGGACATCTGTGACAAAGAGCTTCATAGCTCATCAGATTCGTCCAGTCTAAATAAAATAAAGATTTTGAATTCAGATATCACTCACTACGGACATTAGCTGTGCTCAGGAATTGCAGTACACAAACCACTGTGCCATTGTTGCTCCCGCATCACAAAATGTACGTGCAGCATGGATAATACTGAAGTGGATGTTAAAGATCTTATTAAACACAGATTAAGCTGCCATTTGCCAAACTTCCCAAAGCAGAATACTCCTGAAAAAAAGAGAATCAACTCAGTGAAGCTCTCCTGGATAAATAAGCATAACACGTTATAAAGTGGTCAATCACAAGGGTGGCACGAGTCATAGAGTATCACTCCTAACTTAACGATGGCTTACTCTCATCAGATTTTTTTATCAAAATATAGTGGCATCAAAATACACTGGTAGCAACGGAGATATCGCCAGACTTTTAAAGGAAAACCCCAGAGCGCAAATCTCAAATAAATAAAGAATAACAAGAGATGCTGCTGTGTGGACACAGTAAATCACAGCCCCCTGGAAAAAGAGGCAGTTCATCTCAGCTGGTTCTCACGTGGTTAAATAAAGGACCGATGTCAACGTGGAATGAGAGCACTACTAATAGCACCAAGTCTCGCTGAGCTCCATCTCACTAAACGCCATCTCACAGAGAGGTTCCAAGCCACCCGTGTGTACGTGCGTGTGTACGTGCATGCCCCACCCCACCCCACTGAAAAATTGCGCACTCCCGTGTGTGTGCGTGTGTGTACACGCCACCAGTTTAGAGCAGTGGTGCACTGGTTGATCCACCGTGTTATGGACACGGCGACCTTCTATCTCAATTTGTGGCCACGGCTAACATCAGTGGCGAATGATATCTAAATTTATCTTGGGCCTTCCCCAGATTGAATCAGCCTTAAAAGTGAGTACCTTTGAAGTGTTAAAAAAATTAGCACTTGGGAAGCGAAGACAGTCGGGTGTGGTGCTGGCGACACCACCACGTTGTGCGCCATATGTTGGTCTTTCCAACAGTCTGTTAAAGGATTTCGCTCACGGATGTGTTTTTGAGTTGTACCGCATGTCGTTTGGCATAATGCCCAACATTTTACTCTGGCACGCGGGATAAACTTCTGCATGGCCTATCTTGATCGTTGTCCTATCCATCGGAGGTCCTAGACACCCATGTAGTTTCTGCGCTCGTGCATGCGTGCGTGCGTGTGCTGTTCCCCCACCATCTTTCCAGATGATGGTGAGCACGAGCTGGTGGTCGCTGCGGGAGTCGTTGGCGCTGGGCGGCCCCAGGCAGAGCCGCAGGGCAGGAGGCACGAGTGCGGTGGCGTTGGAGTGGACGTGCACAGCGGTCAGCACGCGGTAGCGGTGGCGCAGCAGCTGGTGCAGCACGATCACGGACAGGGGCGGCCGCGCGGGGCTGGCGACCACCACAATGTCGCGCACGACACCACCGCCCTGGAGGCACAGAACCAGGCCCATTCAGTCACGACTGTACTTCATCAACCCCAATTTTGATAAGATTTGGAGGACATATTTGTATTTAGCCAAGATAGATACTGGCCCAATTAATGATAGGTCAAATCTGATCACCCGTTCGTTATGTGTAGGTTAATGAAGTTTGACCCGAACCAGACCACTCGGTGGACTTCCAGGTATTGTAAAGTCCCTCGAAGTGTATGCAGAAAGGTGAGTCCGGTGTCATTTAAAAACTCCTGAATTAATCTTGGAATAAAAATATCCCTTGAAGGGAAATGGAAGAAAATAAAGAACAAATAAGTAAGTTACTTTGTACCTTGACCTTATAAATGCAACAATCAAATAACGCAACCTCAGATTGTCTTATAAATATCGCATATTGCAGCACATCGACGAGCCAATAATCTCTGCAAGTTTGAAAGTGTGCCCTTCAATACTTTGGGAGTTGTTGCCATTTTCTTAGCACACCTTCAGGCAAAAATGGATAATTCAGACTGATGACAAAGATATCGCCAATGATTAGTTTAGTTCTTACTGCCACTACTAGAAGTGCTGTAGTCAGTGGTGAAATTCTAGCATTGTGTCCTGCCCAAAACCATTTGTTTTCTTTAAAGTCAATATGATGTCTCCCTAACTTGCATATTTTCTCTAAGCCATGCGTTCCTCGTTCTCTGTGCAATTCCAAGCGTGCACTTCCCCATGGCTTCTCTGTGCGCTTTTCTGCTTTTATTAAAAAACACATGGAGAATATATTAACCATCTCGAATGTTCTGATGCAATAGTTATTCTAACAATCAATGGAAATGAACTACAGAACATTATTGCATATCTCAATAAAGAATATTTCATCAGGTCTTACCTGATGATAAACAATAGCAATCAAGGCTAAACGTGGCACCTCTTTCTTTGACTCTGCCCCTTCATGTCGTATTGTGTACGTCTGTTTTTTGTTTGTTTGTGGGGGTCAATGTCGCTATATGAGTCTATTACTTCTTTTCCACTGGTACAACCGAGCCACACCGGGGCCATGTCGAGTAAACCCAGCATGGCTCAGGAGGTGTCAAGTTGTATCCACTGAAGAACCCGAGCCCATGCTGCTGAAGCAACGTATGACGAAAATGACAACCTGCCTTTGGCTCTGGTTGACCCTGAACCAGATTCATAAGTCTTGTGAGGATAGCGTATCACAGTTTGGCTCTGGCTCGGCACAGAAAATAGCCGGTGTAAAGACACCCATGCCATGAGTGCAGAGCCCTCATGGCATGGGTGCAATTGTGTGGCTTGGGTATGCTAGTGGAAAAGGGGCATATGTTTGTCCTTAAGTACCCATCTCTTTCACAATTTCTGAGTTTGGCCTCGTGTGCCTGCGTCTGTACGTGACCCTGTCAGCCTGTGTAAGATTGCTGCCTTGGTATCTTAACCCATGCATTATCCCCGTCTCAGAATCGCCAGCCTCCTCTAAAGACGACCGCTTGTGTTGCGATCGAAACGTCGTAGTTTTTTTATTTTCTTTGAACCTATCTACGTGACTTTACCGAAAGACCCAAAGAATATAAAAAAAGCTGTCAAAGTTGTCACGCTGATGGTTCCGCACCGACGTACCATGCCAAAGATAGCGTCGAGCTGCCCATCGTGTTGGTGGTGGTGAGCAGGGCACGAGTGAAGCTGCGGCGAGGAGCTGGCACCGGCTGCAGGAGCTGAGCTCTGGGGCCCGCTGGGCACTAGCACGGCTCGCACCAGATCATCCACCTCGTTACGCAACTTGTGTAGCCGGCGCAGCATCGCCTCCTGCCGCTGCTCCAGCTCCAGCAGGGTGGCATCCTCCCCCTGCACCGCACATTCCAGCAAAGTTGATTTCTGTTCTGAAAAACTGTGGCATGATGAAGTGCTTGTCTTGTCTACCCCTAGAACTGGTTAGTGATGGGGGGGCCTGGCTTGCCTGAGACTCATTGGGCTCAGGTGGTTTCATCCACCCAGACGTGGATTTGTTGGCCCAGGGTTGTGCTGCGTTATTGCCAGGAACGGATGAAGCTTTATTAGGGTTCAGTATTTTGAGAGCCCCTCTTTGTATATTAAATTACTACCCTTTGCTGTTTTACCACTACCCATGTCTGATAACACACGATTGTTATTTATCTTGGTTATTTCAGTTCTGATTTTTAAATGTAATATACGATTTGTAAAGCTGATTAACAGTTCCAAATAAGAACGGCATTTCAATTTCGACACAACTCGCGGTATCAACGTACTGTACGCATAATGATGCGGCAGGGTGGTGCAATAGTAGCACTTGTTCCTTGTGCCTCACGGCCAGAAGTTCCTGGGTTCGATTCCCGACTCGGGCGTCTTTGTGGCGTGTGTATATTCTCTTCCTGTTCTGCGTGAGTGTCCACCGGATTCTCCATTGTCGTCCCATAGCTAAGAGCATAAACCATCACGCAAAGTCCAGTCATCCTCGCAGTGGATTTTGGCGAACCACCGAACAAAGACGACCGCATTGACGCTTTCAGATGCGTTTCTGTCGCCATCTGGAACGCTCTTCCATTCCGATACAGTATTTGGAAACCACGGGAGCAATGCACTTTTAAATCTAGATTGAAAGCTCATTTCTTTAGAACTACTTTTTGTGTTTAATTTGTTGTCCTTCCCCGCAACCTCCGATTGGCACGGATGGTTACGTAGGGTGCGAAAAAAGTTCAACATACTGTACAAAAATACACACATGTAACGTAATTGGCATTCATGGTGTGGGCTGAAATTAGGCACAATAACCCAGGAACCAGTTTCACGCTGAGTCATAACTAATCATCTTACCATTCGAGTCCCCATCACATACCTGTCAACCCCTTGTCAGTGCTCACCTTATTAGGATACCAACTGAGACCTTATTGGTCACCCCCGTGCCCTTATTAATCTCAACGAGCATCCTACAAAGTGCCATCACAAGGGAAATACACAAAATACAAATGTTTTGTTGTTGCCCGAATTGAAACGGCTGTACGCCGTATGGGACCTCAAAACTCAATTTCCCTGGGATCAAACCGACCGTGTGTGTTCACAGGCTATGCCATCACCAAGAACCATGACGAGAGCCATGAACAAAACCACTTCAAGTCCCACATTGAGCCCCCATCGCCCAGCCGCGTGGCGTCTCTTCGCGAGTGTCACCCCAAGACAATCACTTTCCAGGTGCCTCTGACCACGCGAATCTAAGAATGAACGCAAAGCCCCCGAATATAAAACCATAGAGTGCAACACAGCCAGAAACGAATTTACAACGATAGGACGTGCAGTGGGACTCCCAAGTGTTGGAAATCACGTTAATTTTATTCAGTATTTTAAGCGACACCGGCATGTGCCGGTTTACCATGGCCTAGAAGGAAGAGGCCGTGTTGCACCGTGGCGCTGAACGCTATTTTATTAAACTTTCTCATTGTACCACAACAACAAAACAAAACTCGCCACGACAACGGCAGCCAGCGGACACCTCCCCGCGACTTAAGCCCAGGAGACATTTAAACCGTGTTCGCATTAAATGCCCCCCCTCAACCCCGAGCGGCGCAAGGCCCAAGCCTACACGATTTTCCTAACAGCCCTGCCGGGCACCACCGCACCTGCGAGGCAGCGGCGGCGGAGGCGTCGACCCCGGGCGCGGCGTGGACGCCCGGGAGTCGGTACATGCAGCCGGGCAGATCGTCCAGCGGCGCGGAGCTATAGAACGGCTTCACCTTGTACATATTAATTGTATGTAACTCGACGATAACTCTTCCCGCAACACCCCTCCCTAACTCGAGTGTGTAAACCACCGCGCTTTGCGATCTGCGTAGAGGCGGCAGCGGGTGGCGTGAGACTGGCGGGGAAGAGGAGGAGGAAGTGGCCGGAAGTGGTCGATCAGCACGTGTCAGCGACTTCCGGTGGCCTCAAATTTCATTTATTTGGTAGAGCCCTGTGAGCCATGTGGCTATTAAGTTCAATCTGGCTGTGACGGTCCCACCTGATGCCTCCAAAACGTCGTTATTTTTATTTTACTTTCATTAAATTTAACTTCATATTTTACCTACGTGACTTTACCGAAATAACTAATGAATCCTTGCAGTCACGAAAGCTTCAAATCTAGAATCTTAAGTTCAAGTTCATTTATTAGGTATAGCCCTGTAAGCCATTCGGCTCTTGAATCGGGTGCATCCGCAACAAACAAAAAATACAAAAACATGAACAGTACATGTTGTTTGTCGTTTATTGTGAAAATTCCGTCACAGTGCTTTCATGGCTTTATTTTGGTCATTTAGAAAAGTTTTTTTGGTTTGGCCATGTTTGTTGTAGTACGGAGGAAGACTGATGGCCTTAATCTAAGTTGTCTTGTGGTTGTTATGTTTGACTTGAATCCCACTGGGATTTTTGCACACAGCGTTGGTGTACGGTGTTTTTTCTGCAATATTTAGCTGTCTTTTCTTGGATTTTCTGTTTGCACTTAGTTACATATTCACTTTAAGATGTTTCTTGTTCATGTTTTTGTTTGTTGCGGTTGCACCCGATTCAAGAGCCGAATGGCTCACAGGGCTATACCTAATAAATTAACTTGAACTTGAAGTCGGGTGCGGGTGCAACCGCAACAAACTAAATATGAACGGAGAACATCTTAAAGCAACGACGCGCAACAAAAACATCCTGGATAAACCAGCAAATCTTCCCAAAAAAACACTGTGCAAAAATCCCAGTGTGATGCAAGTCAAACAATAACAATCATAATACAATTTAGAGTACCCATGTTTTCGAAATCACCAAAATAACGCTATAAAAACAATGTAACAACAGTAATCATAGGAACTGCTTTAAATTTGGCTGTAAGCAGCGTGCGGGGAGGGGTCGAGGGTGGTGGCTGTTCTGCTGTCGAGGGACTCTGGTGACGAACGAGTTGGGTCCCAGAGGGTTGTTCCAAAGTCGATTTGTTCGCGAGTCTAACGTTTAGTCCCCGTCGATTCCAAACGTGTTGCACGGCGTGTACACGAAACACAGGGAATGGCTTTAAAAAAATTGTATAATCTCCTGTAGATGCCACCGATTCTTCATGTTCTGCAGATGCCACTGGTTCTTCGTGTTCTGCAGATGTAGATGCCACTGGTTGTTTTTAAATCCTTTATATTAAGTTCACTTGCTTGCTTGCACGCTTACGACCGTGCAAATCTTTCGGTCGTTTTTTAACCCACTTCCCGTGATCCAATCGAGCTGACATTTGGCACACAGACTCGTTGTGCGTGACAATTTATTTTAGTGAAAAAAATTCCCACTTTTTTTTCATATTTAATTTAAAATACCAATGTGATTTAAATGAAACTCTTACTCAAGAAAAACAGAAATGAATAATAAAACAGATGCCACGCATATAAAGGATTTATAGTGAAAATTTTTGTTTTTACGGGTTAATTTCTTTGCAGATGTAGATGCCACTGGTTAATTTGCTACATATGTAATTGCCACTGGTTCATGTTCTGCAGATGCCACTGGTTCTTTATTTACTACGTATATAGTTGCCACTGGTTCTTCACGTTCTACAGATGCTGGCTCATGTTCTGCAGATGGCATCTGCATGACATGCAGGGATCTATTCGTATTTCTGCACGTTTCTAAGTCGACTATATTCATGAGTAGTCCCTGTACTGTACACACTGCCTCGTCTTCGCTTCTCGCCGCACTGACCAGCGTGAAGAGACCCTCCACCAGATTAGTTAAAATTGCATCTACAAATCCTTGACCCCAGAATTTTTCTAATTTTATTTGCAAAACACTTAAAATGATTTTTGAAAATTTCTTTACAAATATTTGTACATTCTTATAAAGTGTGCAATACATTTTAAAGTAAAAAAAAACCCCAAGAGGCTCAGCGGGATCTATAAGTTATTTAAATGAAATCTTGAATTGTAACGCGAGATGAGTACAACATTGAGCTCTTTTAGGCTTCCTAGATCTGAAGATTTGAGCGTAGACAGAATATAGACAATGTGAAAAAATCCCTCAAAGACGTAATGGCTCGTCTCGCTGTGCTTAACAAAAAGATCAGACCACAAACACGTCGCACAACACCACACGGACCACTCGTGTGCTCATTGGCCTTTATTGAAAACGATACAAACATGAGTGCTACGCCATAATTTGGTAACACTACAAATACAGAGCTCTGAAAAGGTTAAGACTATACAAATAAATGGGAATGTGTCAAACACCTTCACAAGGACTTTTTTTGTTTTAAACCAAAAACATGCTACTTACCATGGGATGATTGCCCCGATAATGCAGAACCTAACTCCATTTCCTAGTCCCCCCCCCCACCCCGAGTCCATGTTGCTCGAGTACCAATTCAAAGTCCAATTGTCATACGAGTGTTGTCAAAATAAGAGGGACACGGGGAATGGAGTTGGACAATCACTTTTACACAATTTTTTCTAAATCAAGGAACAAAAGTATATGTAAGTAAATGTCCTTAAATGTTTGATCTACTTTCGAAGTGTTAATACACAAGTGAACAGAAATGAAGAGTGAAATCAATTTTTAACTCCTGGGGGAGGAGGGGGTGGGGGAGGAGGGGGCACAACACCATTCGCAGGCAAACAGAAGTTAGCCTGGTTTAAGTCAGGAATAAAGTTGAGGCTCATGAGCGGCATGGGTGACTGGTACTGGCTGTACTGCTGCGCAAGGAGGGTTGAGATTTGGGGCGTGCTCGCTGTAAGAAACTGCTGCTGCTGCTGCGCTGACTGCTGCGAGCTTTGGTCCCCACCCACCTGGGCCAACTTACCGTCCCTGGCAGCAGAGAAAGAAGGGATCAGTCCCAGGAGACCTGGCTGGCCTATTAGGGATAGACCACCTTGTGGTGCTAACCCAAGCAGGCTTTTTTGCAGCATCTGGCTCTGGCTGTTGTTACTGTCAGCATCTCGGTTCGAGCCAGAGTCTCTGTTCCCTCCCGATAACCCGTACCCACGATCCCGACTGCTCCCGCTATCGCGGTCCCGACCACCACGGTCTCGGTCGCGATCTCGGCCGGAGCCAAAGCGACTACCGAAGCGGTCACGTCGATCGTCATCGCTGTCATCGCGGTAACTGCCGCCACCTCCACCACCACCACGGTACCGGGAGCGACCTGTATATAGACAAAAAGGGGGGGGGGACATGGTCAATACAGCATGCGTTCACACATCCCTGCACAAACCACCACCACCCTTACTGTACCAATGTGTGAAAAATGAACTCAAACCCAAGACAAAATAATCTAATTTCCAGTGTACACCAGCCACAGCAAGACAAGTATTAAAATCTTTAGCAAAGTGAAAATGTTATCTGTGCAATACCTTTGCCTCCACGGGCCCCACCAGCCAGCTCTAGCAGCTTGGGGTTGATGGCCTGGTTGGCCTCTCGTAGGACGTTCACCAGGTCGTTGGCCTGGCGGAGGTTGGATGGAGTAAAGAAGGTGTAGGCAGTGCCCTTGTTGGTGCTGCGAGCTGTGCGGCCTATGCGGTGTACATAGTCCTCCGACGAGTTTGGGTAGTCGTAATTGATGACAAATTTGATGTCTTCCACGTCTGAAGGGTGACGCAGCAAGGCGCCATTTACACACCGCAAGACAGCCACACACACAAAGTCAAACTCGGTCGTGCAAGGATTAGTCACTTACCTTTGCCCGGAGTTGTTCAGTGGGAAGAGAGCACACATTCCACTGCATATGCCAGTGCGTGCGTATTTGTGAGTGCGTGCGTATCAAGACGATTCCGCCATCGTGCCCCGCCACGGGCATGACGGACAGGCACCCGCTTTTCGGATGTCCAATCCACGAGGGGGCGCCAGTCGCACTCAGCGCGGCCGAGTGCTGACAAGTGTCCAGCGTTCGTTGGCAACCCCCAGTGGCCAGGCAGCCGATTTCACCAGCCACTCTGATAGCCGGATGGTCGCATTGGCCAGCTGATCGCACCAGTCACTGCTGTTGCCAGCTGGTCACAATAGCCAGCCGATGCCTTGAGCCAAGCCGGTCGCACCAGCCACTGGTCAGTCACCAAGGGTTGCTTAACGCCAAGGGCTCAGACAGTGCCTCTGTACTGTGGGACATGGCTACTTGCCAATTGCACTCTGACCCAACAAATTCTGGGTGCTGCTGAAAATGCAGTTGAGTAAATTAAAGGGTTTTGATTGCTATCAAGTGCACTGCCTGAAATCACATGGAATGCAACATCCCAATTTGGCGGTGGCAGGTCCTGACATGACTTGCACGGCAAGGGAGGAACCAGGCGCTCCACAGCCAGGCTAAAGCCACCCGCTCAACTTAAAATACCTCAGGGCTCTGGGCTGTCGGGGCCAGTGTGGTCATCGCCGTCATTTCAAATGGGACGCTGGGAATGCTGCCCCACTCCCGGACGCTTGTCCAGGTAGGAGGCTGCAGCTGCTCTCTCGCGTTTTCAACAATTACTACCCATATTATCAATGTCTTCGGTTGCATTTTTGCCTAAGTCGGCCCACAATTCCAGCAGGCAGAAGCATGTTCATCTGCCGTAGGCGTTCCACCTGTTGTGTGCGTGCTGTTGGACACGCTGCTTTATGAAGCACGCCCTTGGCTTTGCAGCCAACTTCAGCGTCACTGGCCGGCAGATTGGGCTGCGGCAGGACAGCGGGCAGGCCTTAGAGAGAACAGCCCGCGTTAAGGCAGTTTAGCATTTTCCCAAGTGGCGGCAGTGCAGGCGATGAGCACTGGCGCCCACAGTGGCGCCCACAGAGGCCCTCGGTTTAAGCCGAGGCAGACTACGCGAGTAGGCTGCTAGGCGGTGGACGGGTGGCTGGCGCCTAGAGGCCTCTCCGGCTCGCTCGTGTCCCCTGGCCGTCATGCCAAGGCCCTGCCGCGCGCAAGGCCAAACTCCTGCACCTTATCGTCGCAGGGAACACTAACACAGAGCACAATTATACACAGGCGTTCATCACACATTGCACGTTCGGCCAAGCCTCCCCAAATTCCTCACAATGCTAAAAAAAGTAGATGTGCTTAAAAATTAGAGTCAACATTTGCAAATATTTACAGACCTAGTCCTCTGGAAGCAACATCAGTCGCAATGAGGATGGGGGCCTTGCCAGTGCGAAATTCTGCAAGAAAACAAATGGAGTTCATGCATAAATACATGAACACATATGCACAGAGGGAGTTGCAACAAATAAAAGTCAATGCCAACTGTAATGATAAATGATTGCAAACATTGTAAAATTACGAATGGGAATTATCTGATATCCTTTGAGACAAATAAACAATTTGTGACTGATTGCAGCATTTACCACTCAGAACCCAATCTCGCTCCGGCTGACTTTTGTCTCCATGAATGCACATTGCCGGCCATCTGCACACAAAGTCCATCAATTAAAAAAATTGAGAGACATCAATAACAAAGGCTATACCGTTAAGGCCAACACAGGCTGATGACCATAACCCACACCCCACCCCGTGCAAATAATATACTGTGACACCATTAAGAGGTATGTGCAACTGCGCTTGGGTGCGAGTGTGCTTGCGTTCTGACGTGAGAAGAGTGCAGGCTCACCCGTCGCGCCTCATCCTCCGTGTCAGGTCATCCACACGCCGTTTAGTCTCCACAAAGATGATCGTCTTGTTTTCCTTCTCTGCCATGATCTCCTCCATCAGGCGGATCAGCCTAACGACACGTACATACATTCTTCATCAACCCCAAGGACATTGCATCCAGCGGTGAAACCTCCACAGCGGGTAGGTCATTGCCTCCATGAGAATTTACAATTAAAATTATCCTGTCGACGATATGCTGTTACATTGAAGTCAATGAAAGCTATAGTGTATAAATTATGAATTAAATACCAAATTTTGACGATATATTAAATCTCAGGGGGTAATAATTGTTAGACGCCTTCTAGTTATTTCCTTAATAGTGCTGACAAGTGTCAGCAATATTAAATAGGTAGATAAGGCATGGCCCGAGCAGTGTGCACAACTGCAGAAGTGAGCCTTGTCGGCCATGCACATCAACTCACTTGCTGTCTTTCTCGCTGTCCATGCACACGTCGACAATCTGCAGGATGTTGTGGTTGGCCGATAGCTCAATGGAGCCCACGTTGATCTGGATGTAGCTCTTCAGGAAGTCCTCTGCAAGTTGTCGTACCTCCCGGGGCCACGTGGCGCTCCACATGAGTGTCTGCCGGTCCGGCTGCACGTACGATGCAAGCACCGAGCACAGCATCAGTAATCTGTGAGCCTTCGACTTTTGGTTAAGCCTACACTTCACAGCTCATGATGAGCTAATATCCAACAAACCCAATTCATTTGTTCAAATGGTCTTATATCATATCATAATACCCGGATCTGGTCGACGATGGTGCGGATCTGTGGCTCGAAGCCCATGTCCAACATGCGATCGGCCTCATCCAGCACCAGGTAGGTGCAGCGCCGTAGGTTCGTCTTGCCCGACTCCAGGAAGTCAATGAGGCGCCCCGGGGTGGCGATGCAGATCTCAACTCCTAGAAGAGACAGAGCACATCGCGATTCTACCTTCGGCACAATGTCCACGGCAATGCAATTGGCACCGTTGGACCAGAAAAGACACTCGTACCAACAATTGTGTAAAAGGTTTAGTACGACTGAGAGAAGGGATTTCGTAGCATTTTTAAAAGAGTATGTTAGCATTATGTATCTTTAGGAATGGAATAAAAAATACAGTTTGTCACATCTGACCACAAGATCATTTGGACAATTTAATAACGAGCAATCTTGACCGCAATCCAGTAAGATCAATGAATTGAGAAAATGTGTAGGGCAATATAAATCTGAAATATAAACGTTGATTCTTCAGAGTACGATGAACGCATGGCAGGGGAGCGCACCTCTCTCAAGGTCGCGCAGCTGTGGGCCCTTTGGGGCTCCGCCGTACACGCACGTGGACTTGATGCGTGACAATCGGCCGTAGTCCTGCGCGACCTGCTGCACCTGCTGTGCCAGCTCACGCGTTGGTGCCAGCACCAGCACCTGCAAACGAGCACCATTAGCCATACCTGCTCCATTTCAGCATCACTTTCACCGATATCATGGGTGTTTTAAATCACTCACAGCAATCTCTAATATTAAACAGGTAAATATTTCACATTTCTTAACTTCAATCACTCAATGTTTACAATTTTAATTTGATCAGTTATATAACAATATAAAGTAACAACACATTATCTAACATTGTGTCCACTTAACACAAGACATCAACAGAGCTTGTAAAACATGCAGATCATGCTCATCTCAAACAATCACCTCAGACAGTACTCACCACTGGGCCATCGCCACGCTCCAGGAAGGGCTGGTGGTTAATGTGCACGATGGCTGGAAGCAAATACTGTAAATAAACAGAGCAACAACGATGTATTTTAAGATTTCTGTGGCACGAAGCACAAGAGGCACAACTCTGCGAGGGCCCAACTGAGTCATACGTCACTGGCGAAGTGGTGAAAAGGGCAGTGGCACTCACAGCCAGGGTCTTTCCTGAGCCCGTCATGGCGATGCCAACCATGTCCTGCCCGCTCAACGCCAAGGGCCATCCCTGTGCCTGGATCGGGGTGGGCTCCTTAAAGTTCAGCTGCTTTATGACGTCCATCACGTAGGCTGAAAAGGTAACATAATACAGACTCAACACCAGCTACTTGCCAACGATGCAACTCAAAACTCTCAGAAAGATTATATCCAATACAAGTAGAGAAAGCTACTGCATGCTGCGCAAGGTTTTGCATGGAAAAAGTTGCGAATATGATAACATAAGCGACATTCCTTTAATAAGTTGTGTACGCTATTGATTGGTTCTACTCACAAGGGAAGCTGGCCTCCTCGAAATTGAAAACCGGTTTGGGACAGCTCTGCCCTTTGACTGTGATCTCCTTCTTCCGCCTGTATTCATCCACCTCATGCTGCAAACACAACAAAAGCCGTGATGTTGGGTTCTCACACAAGATACACACCACATACTGAGAGGCAAGAGCAGTAAACACCCAAAGTGACGACGACACAACAGTTCAGTTTTATTCGCCAGTTTCCCAGATATTTTACAAGATCCGTGGTGCACGAGCACAGCAACAAAAACACCAATATTCCATATAACTCGAGGGTCCTTAAGATAGAATAAGTAAGCAAAAGGTGGCTGGGATAAACATAACATTTTGAACTAGGGCGTCAAGGGCCAGTTGCATAAAATAGCTTAAGTGTTTTTTTGCTCATGCCTTTGAAAGCAACAAAATAAACGATAGGAGCTGGTTGACTAGTCTAAGAATTGTGCTAAGGGCTGCTTGGCTCGTTTTTAAGGTTGACCACTGTCCACTCCCTCATTTTTTCCAGGTATGGCCCCCTCCTTTTTACCTTTCATCCGCTTTCCACTTCCCGTGGCACAGCACCTGCGTACCTGGCTCCGGCGTACCACGTTGGGACTCTCCACGTAGAAGTTCTTCTCAAAGCGTGGGAGTTTGCTCATATCCCACTTGACCTTGCGCAGCTTTTCGCCAGGCTGCCCGAATTTCCTCATGCCGCCGCCGCCACCACCACCGCGGTCACCCCCACCGAACCCGCGGCTGCTGCCGAAGCGCGGGCTGGAATCACGACCCCACCTAATTCAGGAGTGGAGGGATGTGTTTTATTGGCTGCAGTGTGGTGGTGTGGTTAAATCGCTTCACTTATAATTTGTGGATTACAATTCAAATTTCAGTACGGGTTTGCTCAGCTGGTTTGATCTTTTTGTGGCAATTAAATGCTGGCCCCTGCCAAAAGAATATGAAATTGCCACGATATTTCACCTCATTTATAGTTTTACGACAGCGACACTAACTTCAATCTGAAATACAGACTAACAGTTAACAAATATCAATGGTTTTGCTTCTTTTAAATGTCAGTTTAAGCAACACAGTGCGCCTAGTGCCATACATCATTCACTAATAAATAACATTTACACAATTTACACAGTTAAACCATCTGTATAACTCGACACTCATTTGGGACATTGGTTCATGCCTTTGCTCACGTGAACCAGGATGAGTGCATCCCACACCCAAGTGCGCCTGGCTCCCTGCCAGGATTCATGACCAAATGATCCTCATGGCGTGCCCCGGGGTACCAAATAACACAAAATGCCCGAGGCAATTAAATATTTAATTTCTGGGACACTATTTTTTCCAGGGGTGTATTTAGCTCCACAACTGGGGTACCAATCAATCCAAAATCAGTGTTACTCAGCCATGTCGAAACGCCAAGCAGCATAAAAAATCCGTTGTTAAAAAATTCAACTTTGAATAGTGCATCGTGTACAGCTCGTCGAGATGAGTTGATTGGCGCATCGCCGGCCATCAAGAGACTAAAAATTACTGCATCACGGACATTACGCGAGAGCCGGGGAACTATTGAACCTTATGGCGGTACCCTGGGGTATCAATGTGCTTCTACGTTTTCACGTCTAAATAACGTTGCCGGACCAAGGCAGGGCAGGACCAGCCTTGAAAGAGCCGAGGACCGACAGCTCCATGTATGGGAGGTCACGTGGCCTGGGCTACGGCTGAGCGGGCCGCACCCCGTGGTGACCTTCACCCCACCCCCCCTGCCAGCGACTTGTTGAGGGGGGTTTGGACAACGTAAAAACACACGGGGCTAGCCTCATTAGTATACCTACAGAACACGTAAGCCGTGTATAGTAGCCAACAGAATACAGCATCTGACTGCCCATAAACATCTACAGCTGAGGCATAATCAATCCGCATATTTCAGTTGCTATATCACCGTATTCTCAGGATTTCAAAACGCACCCACCAACCCCCCCTTGCCGATGTTTTTTAATGCAAGTGTTGCTGACGAGCCTCTCGATTTCTTTTGGGTTTATTTTAAGGCACGAGTTTACGTTGCGCAGTTACTTTCCAGAACGTCTCTAAAATCCGGAGAATACGGCAATAACTGGAATAGACAATGACATAAAGTAAAAACATCAACGGTTAAAGCAAAGTGCCAGTGTTCCCCAACCTCGCATTACGTGAATTGTCCCCCCAGTGGTGACTTACGGTGGTGGATTTCGTCGATAATGATCGTTACGGTGTGGTTACGAGATCGATGACAGTGGTTGTATTCTGATCGCCGTTGTTGTCCAAGAGAAATGTCGCGGAGGTGATTCTCGGCTAAACACCAAGAATGTCGGCAGTGTGTTTATTTGTATAAAAGCAATGAGAATTATTGCTTTTTATGGTTTTCGGTTCAATTGCAAATATTTTGGCGTGGTTCTGCTTGTTACAGAAGTTTACTTCATTTCGTAGTTTTTAATTATACGCAAATTATTAATGTATCCACCCAGCCATGGCGAATATAACACCGTTTGAGACGAGGCTCAAAAGAAAGCTGTCTGGTGTGGACCAATCGGTTTCAAAGACAATATATTATCAGAGTATGTTTTTTGTTTGCATTCTGACCACAAGTATTGTGGTTAATGCAGACATGATTCCTTGTAAAAGTAAATTTTATTATTATTACTATTATTTATATTATTTTTATTTATTTATGACTTTACCGAAAAAATTATGAATCCTTGCAGTCACGAAAGCTTCACATCTATAATCATTGTAAAAGGTTTCAGTTCGGTGTTTTAACGTCTTAACACAGCTGTTTTGTTGCCAGAAACAGGGGGAAAACCTATTATCAAATAATAAACTTGCTTGAGGATCCTACATCGAGACACCAAATTAGTTTAGTTTTAAATGCAACATTTCACTCGATTGCTCAATGCGTCACTGCGTCGTGGATTGCAACATTTGTTATTGTGGTCATTATTGGCGCTGCGTCACGAAATGTACAATACTATTTTTTATATAGTATCTCTTTTGAAGTT
Organism: Lethenteron reissneri; assembly: GCF_015708825.2. Classification (NCBI taxonomy): domain Eukaryota; kingdom Metazoa; phylum Chordata; class Hyperoartia; order Petromyzontiformes; family Petromyzontidae; genus Lethenteron; species Lethenteron reissneri. Next base: position 15,424,828 of record NC_083804.1, read on the forward strand.
AATAGCAATTTGTGAATGTTGTATCGTCATGTCCGTTTATATATTTATACATTTTAACGTCTTGTCGTAGTCACGAGTTATATTTTAAGTTTGTTGAAGATGCGTCACGTCCATACTGTAACAAGTTACTTTTGTTTCGCCGTGAAACTTTTACATTATCGCCGAGGTTCTTTAATTCTCCAACCACTTAACTCCCTCGCCGCGTACCGATCAATAAGCTGTATTAGTAACAACACGTGCCATTTGGGCCTTAACGTAGCACAAGTTATCATTGGTAGGCCCGCGGCGTTATTGACCACGCAGCGTCGCCAAATGTTTACTTTTATAATTGCTCTCTCGTAACGCTAACCCCATATTATAGTTATTACAACTGTTAGCATGTTTGGTGTATAACAGACGTTAGTATTGTTGCAATGTGTCTGTGTATTATCACTGCCCTCGTCACGTATTTAACGATTAATGTCAGCACCTTCACCCGTTACATCCCCCCCCCCCTTGTGCGATGTCCTCACGCAATTAAGACGTTACTTTTTTTAAACAAATAACCCGTTATTTTGCGTAGCTTTATTACGTATCATAACCACTTCTGTGTGTTGTTATTAGTATCGATGTTGTTGTTTTATCTCCCGCGTCCCCAACCCCCCCCCTCGCGTTGTTGTTCTCTAACGAACCTGTCGCGGCCGCGATCTCTATCGCCGCGATCCCTATCGCTGTACCCCGGCATGTCGAAGAGACGTTGGCGACAACGACGTGGTAGAAAACGACGGTAGACGAGGTGGAAGGAGGCGAAGAAGTCGTCGCGCTGGAGGAGGAAGAAGAGACGACGCCACTCGCAAGCTTCAAAATGGCGCCTGCCTTCGCTCTGACGTCACCGACCTTCTTAAAATGGAGTCCGGTGGCGTCGACATAAAAAAATGAGGTGACATGACGTCATCGCGCGTGGATGACGTCACCGACGGCGCCAGTGTAAATCGGGGGGAGGCGGGGGGGTGTCACGTGACGTTGTTTCGAGAACATGACGAGCGCGGAGAGTGCTTTTCAACGTGGCCGTCCTTGTAAAGGGCAATTTTTCCCAAATAATCTATTACATGTCCTATCATGCTATCAATGCTGTTGACGATTGTGTATAGGAAGTGTAATTGAAGCAATGCAAATCCCCGCCACGCCACCATCCACGACCATCTCCCCATTTACCATCCATGATCAATCCACTGCTGAATGAATACCTCCCATCCTTGGCACGTTTTCCCACAACCAAATCAGGAGAATATTGGCTCCTCCAGCCCCAGTCTATTAAGACTGAGCAGTACCGCATACTGTATAGGTCTATAATGCCATCAGATCTCGGTACTAATGAATTCCTGTCACCCAGATGGTCAAAACATTCGGGTTGCCAGTAGATCAAGGCTGACAATGGTTAAGCTCCCACAAACTTAGGTGATACGCTGCATCAAGAGACCATTGTACGGATACCAGTGGAATGTGAACCGAGATAATGGTTTCTACTTTTGCCACATTAAGACAAACTCAGGTGATTTAGAGTATCTACAGCCTGAAAGATAGCCACAAATTACCATGTAGTTACAATACACTTGTTTTTTGTTAAACGCGTCACGACAGCCAATTCGTAAGGCTTGTCACGTAAAACAAATTCGTTCCTGATACAACACACCGATGTGTTGGGAGAGCAGACAGTAACAGGTACTGCAATTTTCGTGCACCCAAAAAATTGTATGTTCAAGCAACATCTCCCTACAACCCATCGTACTTTAGATGTATACATTACCCCCCCCCCCCCCAAATCCTCTGGCCTTCCCACCCAAATGGCTCAGGGCAACAATTATCCCTCCAAAGAATGAAACAGGATTTCACCACAAATATGGCTGCCGCCTGATGACGGTAGTTGTAATTACTGGTAAAACAGTCGTACGCAAGATTGCAAATGTTGTGGATTGGCTTTCCAACACCGGTGTGTTGGAAAGCAAATCCTTTCAGGTGGTGGTGGGTTTAACACATTTACGTATTCCAACCCAAAAACCTTGATGAATATTGGTTGCAAAAACATACGTGTTAAGCCTTCTCCAACATAGGTGTGTTCATAATCAACGTTTTTGGGTTTAGATCGCGTTATTTATAAATGTGTCGTAACCCTCCACCACCCAACACAGCCAATCAGTAAAAAAGTGTCACGTTGACAAAAAGACAAATTAGTTTCACTGCTTTAGCCCACCAGGTGTGTTGAAGCGCGAAACCACAACATTTACAATTTGAGTACGACGTTTCGCTGGTAATTGCATCCAGCATCATCGGGCAATTCACCAGAATGGTGAGGCTCTGCTGTGTCTCCCGTTCTTATATAGAGCAGCAGCAGGGTGACGTCATTAACTCATCAGGTGCATAGATTTGAGGGGGGAGTTATTGTAATTATATACTAGATTAGTAATCAGGCTATTGTTACGATGTGAGTTGTAGATTAGTAATCATTTGGAATGTGTTTTATTGTGATTATGCTACATTAGTAATCAGCTAGTGTTTGTTTCCCTTAAGGAATTGTAATGTATCTTATTTAATAATACGCTTCCAGGCCGCACTAAGCCTGTAGCTGTCTGAGCGATTAAAGTTATTTCTGTTTCTCTCAATTTCAATCGATTCTCTAATTAGTCTTTGCCAGTAGTAACTAGTTTCACACAGCACTTCAACGTTGTCAAAATCAATTGATGTGTTCATGAATTACCTTTCACCAACAGAAAATTAAACAGTCTATGCACCTCACCATACAGATAAAATATTTCACACTTGCATATTCACACATTTTTATTTAAAGAAATACTGTGTACAAAAGAAAGTTTTAAGCCAAATTCAAGTAGACTGCAGTACATATTCACATTAAAAGTGGATGTGAGAGCTGCTACAACGGCAGTGGTAGTCAAAACGAGCACAGCCAACACAATGACACAGCAGCAACCTCAGGAGCCTAGTGTGCGTGTGCCCAAGCGGTCTAGTATTACACTGGATCGCCCAAGGAGGCCCAGAGAGTTGAAAGAAGAAACACATAAAAAACACAGAGACGAGGGTGAAATGACACAGCAGTCGTTAATTTCCAGCATCTTGTTTTAAAATTCGCTGCGGCAGTTCATTATGCCCGAAGCGCGGAATCTCTCGCCCCACTCCCAATTTGGGGGGGGGGGGGGGGGGGGAGCGTGAGGAATGGTGGGTGGAGGTGCACTGGGAGGGAGGGCGGCTCAGAAGGCAAAGTTGCCGTGCTGCTCGTCTGCCACCTGGAAGTTGTACCCCTGCTCCCCAGCCTCGGGCACCAAGTTCTCCGCCTCGCTGTCTTCCTGCCAACAAAAAGCACCCAAAACACAGCACTAAAACGTTAAGCGAGAACTTCACTTGTAATTTGCTTTTTTAGTAGTAAAACATCGACACGGTCTTACAAATTGATGTGAAAATGAAAAAAATTATGGGCCAAAACCATCTCGTAATCTTCCAAAAATCAGCCACAACTTCAATTCATGTCGATTTAAAGCTTTCGTGACGGCAGGGATTCATCTTCTTGGTTCTTTCGGTAAAGACTTTACCGAAAGAACCAAGAAGATGAACTTCAATACAGCGCAAATGCGGCCAGCAGCAGCGCTTTGCCAGGACGCACCTCAGAAAAGTACTTGTCGATGATGTTCAGGGCAGCCTTGTACACCGCCTCGTTCTCGTGCGACTGAAGGTGCTCAATCTTATCCAGTCCCCCAAGCTCCTCCACCATCATGCACAGCTTGTCCGTCTGGCCAACCTTGTCACCAGCCTGTGCACAAACCGCACCACGTACACCGGGACATCACTTTGCAAGGCAATCCAAAATATGCCAGCCGACAGCAAGCAATCATTCAGAATGCATATTGGAAACAGCCACACGTTAAGCTTTATAATACATGACGCAATCAAGTGTGCTTGCAAAGTGCTGCAGGTTTATCCTATATACCATTCTATGCACCCCTGCAGGTACTTTTTAATTGGGACTGACAAATTAGGGGTCCCTACTAAATTATAAAAAACTTTTTGCAACACCGGTAAAAATTCACCATTTCATGGTCTTACAAACCAAGCCAGATAACAGTTTTGAGGAAGAAAAGTCAAACCTGGAAGATGTTGGTGATGGCGTCCAGGATGATGAGCACCGTGCTGCTGTCCTTGACTTCAAGCAGAGACAGCAAGGGCTCCATGGCCCCCACTTGGACCACGTACACGATATGGTCCACAGTGCCGCCCGACGTCAGGTTCGTCACCGCCCATACCGCTTCGCGCTGGGCTTTGAATTCTCCCTGGGTACGAGAGGAATAAGAAGACATTGGTTAGCCTCCACTCTAGCACTGCGGCTTAAACCGTATCGACAGTCAATCTTCTGGGTAAAATCCTAGAATGTCACGTTCGTTACACGGCAGTCGTACGTGTGGATGCGTGGTCATTATACAATTTCTCAATGGCTATAATCAGATGCAAATGTCATTGAATAACTTTTTGTTAGTATATATACAAGTCACTTGTGTTTTGGCGACTTCAAGTTATAGTATTTTGACAGAAAACATACAAATCACCATTATGGTAAAAAGGACTTTAAGCCGATCCTGAAAATGAGTGCACATATACTAAAAAAAGTCAAATTTAAATCTACAATCTGGATGACACAGAGCTCAGTACAAGTCAAACCATTAGGTGAACCCTAAAACTGAAATGGCCTCCAAACAGACGACGCTCAAGTGGGAATTGGACCCTCCCCACGCACGTATCCCCCCCACCTTGTGCAGGACTTCGACCAGTGGGGGGATGAGGCCAGCAGTGATGACTGCGTTGATCTGATCGGCGTGCCCAGCCGTGATGTTCGACAGTGCCCAAGCAGCCTCCTTCTGCACATTACTGCGCTGATGACGCAGCAGATTCTGGAACACTGGAAGAACACCGGTGTTGATCACCGCCTGCGTCTGCTGGTCTGTGCCCTGTCACGATGTTCCCCACTGTTCGGAGCGCTGGAGTCTGAGGAGAAAGTACAAACACATGAGTGGTGACGTTGCTCCTAAAAAGGAAAAAAAACATGATACCGAGCAGAAGCTACCAAGCAGACATCTTTGTTCTCCAACTTGAAAATCACTCCACTTTTATTAAAATAAAACTTAAGGGATTGTGTCCTGATATATAAAAAATATAATCAACTATGAATCTATTTGTCTATTCAGATCAACGGCAGTGTTAATGATAAGTGTCGACTGGTTGTACGAGCAATTATTGTATTCATTGCAAGCAGCGAGTAACGGGAGTGTCCACGAGTGTTGCAAGTGACGTGGTGACGCGGTGCATGCGGTTATGATCACCCACCAGCACGGTGAGCTCTGGCGAGGCGAGCAGCTGTGCAAGGCGCGGCACCACACCGGCCGCCACCACCATTTCGATGCGATCGTTGGGGCCATCGCTCAGGTAGGAGAGCGCCCACGTGGCATCCGTCTGCACCTCCCTATCCTCGTGGTGCAGCAGCCGCACCAGCGCCGGCAGCAGCATCAGCACAGCCTCCTCAGGGGGAGGGGGCTTCTTGTTGCGGCACAGGTTCGAGATCGTCCACGTCAGGTTGCGCAGGTAGCTCACCTGTGCACGGGGAAACCGAATGACAAAGTTAAGCCCAATAGCTGCACATTCATTACAACTTCATAATATTTATCGCGAAAGCATATACATCAGTAACTGGTTTCATCCACTTTAACAATTAACACAAGTTGACTATCAATTATAGTGTGAGAGAGCTCATGACAATCAGAAGCCCAAGATGTGTGCAGTGTCGGGAAAGCGTTGGGGAAGTGAAACTCACGGACAGCATGGACAGGTCTGGCATGGCCATGAGGGCCAACAGGGGCTCTACAGCTCCATACTTGATAACAAGGTCACGCAAGACAGGTCCATCACCTGCAGGTTGACACCGAAAAGAGAAAAAGTTAATTTAATGTTCGAGAGGCCAAATCTCAATACCGCCAGCACAAACACAAAGGACACAACCAACGCATGCGTACAGGCGAGCCTGGCCACTCGACTTCCAACAGCTGGGGGACAGCACAACAGCCAATCACCGCTCCCGTCTCCTGCAGCCACAACCCCATACCCATCACCACTAACCCTTGCTGATGCCGATAGTAATGGCACTCGCACAGCTTGTATGCGCGTACACACACACACGTACCGGCAATGTTTCCCAGCGCCCACACAGCCTGCTCGCTGATGTGCGCGTGCGGCGACGACAGCAGCGCCACGAAAGCAGGCACGGCACCGCCGTCCACCACGGCCTTGGTCTGCTCGCTTGTGCCCGACGCAATGTTCGTCAGCGCCCATGCCGCCTCAAACTGGATCTGGCTGCAGTCCTCGTGCCCCAGGAACTGCACGAACCGTGGGATCAGCCCGGCGCTGATTATCTCGTTCAGTGGTGGGTGCCGCTCGCGAGAGAGCAGTTTCCTGTGGAGAGCACATGCGCGCACGTGGCTCAGTCGGGGGAGTGGGTGTGTGTCGACGGGCTGCACAAGTAACCGAGAGGACATGCGCAGTGCGATATGATGAATTGCACCTGAATGAGAACTGGAGTCTCAATGACCCAGCTCTAGGCCATTTAAGAAAATACAAGCAGGGCCTCACCGTGCTCCCTGCGTCGACTGCAACTGCACATCACTCTCATTGCTGCTCACGCCACGGACAATCTCTTCCAGGGACATCTGTTGCACCTTCTGTCGACAAATGCCACAGCACACACCAACAAGAAAGCACCCCTCCGATTAGCAGCTGGCTACATATGCTGCGAAAGAAGTTCACCGTTTAATAAAGCATTCTTTGAAACTTGTTGGCAGCTACATTGGACAATAATCACGGAATGCATCGATCAATATACACTCCAGACACGTGGATTAAAATTGTGCATGCGAATCGATCACTTGTAGATAAAATATGCTGTTGTATTAGGGCTAATCACACAAACGAGCCTACAATGAGGCAAAACGAGAAACGATACAATTTCCTTTGAATTGCAATCTCGAATCGTGACAATCCAGACTCATTGGGGGGGGGCGTGGGTGGGGATGACCAATAATTTCTGTGCCCCCCCCCCGCTACGACTCTCATCCAGGGTCAAAACGTCGGAGGCGGCGATGCAGGAATGTTGCCCCCCACCTGTCCGTTCTGCTGCTTCTCCTGCAGTGGAGACGTCGGTTCGTCATCCATCGCGGCCACATTGCGCCGCTTCAGGATCTGGTCGTCCTTGCGTGCCTTGCGCAGCTCCAGGCACAGGTCCTTGCGATGCTGCCGCAGAGCCTGCTCGCCGCCCCACAAAACGAAAAGCACGCCAAGGTTAAGTGTGGGGAGGGAAAAAACCACAGGGGGTAGCAGCGAGACGCCAGCAGCTGCCCACAACGCACAGAAACCTACGTGTGACGCACGAAGAGCACACGGTATTTACCGGCAGGGCAAGACGTTGAGATTGCTTCCCCCACAAATTCGTGCCGATAAATTAGTAGTACGTACGAACTCCAATATTAACTAATAAACCCTACACGGAAAGAAAAACTGTATCCCTTGATATTCATCAACGGAACCCAAAAATAAAGTTTCGGAACACACAAAGATCTGGATTACTAAAAACAAGATAACCAGCAAGGAAAATACCTACTATGTACCGGGAAATGCAGCATTAGTTAAGAGTTGGCTATTGGATAAGGCTCTGAGGGGGGCCCATAGGCCGAGGTGGCGTTTTGCCGCTTGGAAATTGCGGTGTGCACGGTAGCGACGGTGTGCCATCGTGATCGTGCGAGATGGAGGGATGGGACCCGTTCTATTGCGGGGACCACACACGATGGGTCACGCTTCCATTGATCATGACCGACGTTCAAGGAACTAGTAATTGACGGAGGAAAAACGACTGGGGGATGAGAATTTGTGATGACGAGATGCGACACCGAGACGTTGCACGTACGTTGAATTATTTTGCACCGTACGCGGCCAAACATGCGATGGGAGACATGGGAGGTGGTGAGGGCGTGTAATGGACACGTGGGGGATGCGAGATGGAGAGATCGCGACGAGGATGCGATGGCGTCGATGTCATCGCGGGTGGTGGCTTTAACATCCCAAACCGGCATTTTAAGCCGCCCTGATGACGTAACCGCTTCTCATCACCAAAGAAAAATCACGCAAATAACATCGCGATTAAATCGAAATCCCACCCGCAAAAGGACACGTGTGCATTTGTTGATTCCAACACTTTTCGCGAGGTCGAATTCACCCCCCCTCCCCCTATACCGTCTCGTCAGTATTCCGTGCCCAAGCCGGTTGTATAACCAGGCCAACAAGACCAACAAGACATGTGCATGTGGGGGTGGGTCTGGGTGGTCTGGCCGCGCTCACTGCGACAGTGTTCACTTCGTGCGACTGTGGCCGACCTCTCCAACACGTGCGAATTGATGGGACACGAGACAATGCCGCGCTAAGGTCACTCCCCTACGACCAAAGCGTCTCTCTCGTTCTCTCCGTGCCGAGTGCGCGATACCCCGGGGGGCGGCATCTCGCCGGGGTTGCCGTCCTGCCCCCTCGTTCGCAGCCCCCCGGCACTCGGCTCGCTGGGCACGGCATCCACCACCCACGCCTCACTCACCGCGGCGTCGCGTCCTTTGTTCTTGAACTGCCCGATGCGCTGGGACGAGTTCTCGTTGCTGGAAGCCATGGTGGCGGTGGCGGTCGACGGAGATGGCGGCGTTAGCGGGAAGCGGACACTGCAAACGGACGGGAGCCGCGCTTGGGTTAGTTCGCTCGAGACGAAGAACTTGTCCCGAGCCGCACGATTGCCCGCGTTCTCCCGCCTCAAGCCTGAAACAACGCGATTGTATCCTCCGACTCGCCCTTTAAAATCCGCCTCTATAACACGCCGCGCAGAGACGCGAGCGGCGGGGCCCGGTGCGAGCCACGCGGGCTCGGTGGGCGATAGAGCACAGCAGAGGGCGCCACGGGTTTAGCCGAGCCGAGCCGATCGCTTCCCGGACTGGGCTCAGCTCATCGTAGAATCACCGGTTCATAGATCCTTTTAACCCCCTCCCTCCCCCGCCAACGATTTCAGTAGACGGGAACCCCTTCGAAACCCCTTCGAAACCCCTGCGCCACGGCAACGCGAACCGCCACATCGACCACTCACCTCAACTCTCTGCGGAGAATGCGTCAAGTATGGTCGCCAGCCTCTTTATATAGGGCCGGCGAGGCGCGTGCCCATTGGCTGCGAGGACACGGCGCGCTCACCGATTGGTGGATTTAAAAAAAAACCGCTCCGCCGAGGGGGTGGTCTGGTCTCGCGCCGCAAAACGCGACCACTTCTCGCGAGACTTGAGCTCGTCGCCGCCTCCGCACGTGACTTTTAAATTTTAAAAGGCCAACCGACCCCGTCCTCCCCTGCAGCTGGCGACAGCGTTTATACAGTGGGGTTTATACAGTGGGGTTTATACAGTGGGGTTTATACAGTGGGGTTTATACAGTGGGGTTTATATAGTGGGGTTTATATAGTGGGGTTTATATAGTGGGTCTATACAGTGGGGTTTATACAGTGGGGTTTATATAGTGGGGTTTATACAGTGGGGTTTATATAGTGGGGTTTATACAGTGGGTCTATACAGTGGTGTTTATACAGTGGGGTTTATATAGGGAGAGTGGGGTTTACACGGGGAGAGTGGGGGCTATACAGTGGGGTTTATACAGTGGGGTTTATATAGTGGGGTTTACACGGGGAGAGTGGGGTTTATACAGTGGGGTTTATACAGTGGGGTTTATACAGTGGGGTTTATATAGTGGGGTTTATATAGTAGGGTCGATACAGTGGGGGTTATACAGTGGGGTTTATATAGTGGGGTTTATATAGATCGAGTGGGGTTTATATAGAGCGAGTGGGGTTTATATAGTGAGAGTGGGGTTTATACAGTGGGGCTTATACAGTGGGATTTATACAGTGAGAGTGGGGTTTATATAGAGTGGGGTTTATACAGTGAGAGTGGGGTTTATACAGTGAGAGTGGGGTTTATACAGTGAGAGTGGGGTTTATACAGTGAGAGTGGGGTTTATACAGTGAGAGTGGGGTTTATACAGTGAGAGTGGGGTTTATACAGTGAGAGTGGGGTTTATACAGTGAGAGTGGGGTTTATACAGTGAGAGTGGGGTTTATACAGAGAGTGGGGTTTATACAGTGAGAGTGGGGTTTATACAGAGAGAGTGGGGTTTATACAGTGAGAGTGGGGTTTATACAGTGCGAGTGGGGTTTATACAGTGAGAGTGGGGTTTATACAGTGAGAGTGGGGTTTATACAGTGAGAGTGGGGTTTATACAGTGGGGCTTATACAGTGGGATTTATACAGTGAGAGTGGGGTTTATATAGTGGGGTTTATATAGAGAGAGTGGGGTTTATACAGTGAGAGTGGGGTTTATACAGAGAGAGTGGGGTTTATACAGAGAGAGTGGGGTTTATACAGTGAGAGTGGGGTTTATACAGTGAGAGTGGGGAGTTTATACAGTGAGAGTGGGGTTTATACAGTGAGAGTGGGGTTTATACAGTGAGAGTGGGGTTTATACAGTGGGGTGTATACAGTGAGAGTGGGGTTTATACGGTGAGAGTGGGGTTTATACAGTGAGAGTGGAGTTTATACAGTGAGAGTGGGGTTTATACAGTGAGAGTGGGGTTTATACAGTGAGAGTGGGGTTTATACAGTGAGAGTGGGGTTTATACAGTGAGAGTGGGGTTTATACGGTGAGAGTGGGGTTTATATAGTGAGAGTGGGGTTTATACAGTGAGAGTGGGGTTTATACAGTGAGAGTGGGGTTTATACAGAGAGAGTGGGGTTTATACGGTGAGAGTGGGGTTTATACGGTGAGAGTGGGGTTTATACAGAGAGAGTGGGGTTTATACAGAGAGAGTGGGGTTTATACAATGAGAGTGGGGTTTATACGGTGAGAGTGGGGTTTATACAGTGAGAGTGGGGTTTATACAGTGAGAGTGGGGTTTATACAGTGAGAGTGGGGTTTATACAGTGAGAGTGGGGTTTATACAGTGAGAGTGGGGTTTATACAGTGAGAGTGGGGTTTATACAGAGAGAGTGGGGTTTATATAGTGAGTGTGGGGTTTATACAGTGAGAGTGGGGTTTATACAGTGAGAGTGGAGTTTATACAGTGAGAGTGGGGTTTATACAGAGAGAGTGGGGTTTATATAGTGAGTGTGGGGTTTATACAGTGAGTGGGGTTTATACAGTGAGAGTGGGGTTTATATAGTGAGTGTGGGGTTTATACAGTGAGAGTGGGGTTTATACAGTGAGAGTGGGGTTTATACGGTGAGAGTGGGGTTTATACGGTGAGAGTGGGGTTTATACAGTGAGAGTGGGGTTTATACAGTGAGAGTGGGGTTTATACAGAAAGAGTGAGTTTATACAGTGAGAGTGGGGTTTATACAGTGAGAGTGGGGTTTATAAGGTGTCGTGATATTGAATAAGTCACTGGAGTGCGTGCCGCTGGGAGATTGGTAGACAATGGAATTAGGGGCAGCAGCCCGTTCTACCAGTTGGACCTGTGGGCAAGGCACGGAGCCCTCTGGGGGATCCAGAGGAGGTGAGGAGCTGAGGGCGGAGCCTGGCCACGCGGGCGAGGATAAAAGGCGAGCTCCGAATCACAGTCGGGGCTGCTGCGATCTGGAGTGTAACTCGTCGTGCGGTCATCGTCGTGATCTTCGCCCTCTTCAAGTTGTGGGTTTGGCAGCATGTTGGCTGTCCCGATCTGGGATATAGTTATCCCCTAAGGCTGTGAAGGCCGGCATAAAAGAGAGTACCTCCTTCTCGTGTCTGTGAATTAGTACACGACACAGGTTTTTAACACTCGGGTGTATACAGGGAGAGTGGGGGAGGGGGTTTGACACCCGTATTTATAAAAGGGAGAGTTAGTGTGTTTAACAATTATATTTCCACCCTTATTGCCGTCCACTGCCAGTTCCACTATATCGAAGCGATAGCCGCTCGCGTTCACTTAAAATGACGTTGCGTGGCCCATTTCGCTTCAATTCTCCGTGCAATCCTCTTGCACGTATTGGCGGTTGGAAGCCGCGTAACGCTGTGACCTTGAAGCCCTTGGAAACATTTTCTTTCCCGCTCTGCGTCGCCGTTAATGATTACAATGAGTTTCATCCGCAGAGCCACGTATGTGCCCACAAACAAAAGTGCGTGCGATTGGTCTCATTATATTATCATTATTGTAACGACTTGACATAGTTGTCTTAAGACGGTTTCTTTATTGTAGAGACACGTTCACTCGAAGAGGACGGAGGACCCCACTACGCAAATTTTTTACTTGCATAGTAAAGTAATTTATTTTTAAATCCTTTATATTAAGTTCACTTGCTTGCTTGCGCGCTTACGACCGTGCAAATCTTTCGGTCGTTTTTTAACCCACTTCCCGTGATCCAATCGAGCTGACATTTTGCACACAGACTCGTTGTGCGTCACAATTTATTCCGTGAAAATTTTTTTCCAAAATGTTCCACTTTTTAGGAAAAAAATAAATTATATTTAATTACCAATTGCTTAATGGTGGCAAGCAATCATCTGACCCATAGGTGGCAGCCATCTCAAGCCAGAGGACGAGAGGACTCTAGCCGCCACGCATATTAAGGATTTATAGTGAAAAACTTTGTTTTTACGGGTTTACTTGTTACATCCTTTATATTAAGTTCACTTGCTTGCTTGCTTAGGACCGTGCAAATCTTTCGTTCGTTTTTTAACACACTTCCCGTGATCCAATCGAGCTGACATTTTGCACACAGACTCGTTGTGTGTCACAATTTATTCCGTTAAAATTTTTTTCCAAAATGTTCCACTTTTTAGGAAAAAAATAAATTATATTTAATTACCAATTGCTTAATGGTGGCAGGCAATCATCTGACCCATAGGTGGCAGCCATCTCAAGCCAGAGGACTCTAGCCGCCACGCATATAAAGGATTTATAGTGAAAACCTTGTTTTTACCAGTTAATTTTTAATTTGTTTTCCAGCCAGATAATACGACAAATCGCTAACCTTAAATACCTGGTCGTTCGTAAAAGTTGAAGGCGGTATAGTACTATAGTAATAGAGCGAGTGCTGAATCACTGAACCGGAATTGATAGCTTCAAAGCATTTAGCGCGGGGCCCTTGAAAGTGCGGGGCCTGTAGCTACATGTGTAGCTACTTTTGCTACTAGGATAATCCGGTCCTGCCCACAGCGGCTATAATTATCGCGACGATGCAAGAAGTAGCGAGTGGAGGCTCTGCGCACAGACTGGGGTAGGGAACAGAAAACTAAAATTCCATACTTGGCATTAGGCCTCGGTAAGGTAAAAACGAGCCTACCTTTACCCTACCTTTTTACCTTACCACAATACAATCACTCTACTCTACCTTTTACCCATTAGCAGGTAAGAGGTAAAAAGCAACGAGCCTACCTTTACCCTACCTTTTACCCTTACCCCATACAAATTACCCGATTACAGGGTAATTACTGGGGTACTACACATGAAAAAGGTTTATAACGGTAAATGCTAGGTAGAACGCTTCATTCACATAGATTACTCTCGATGATTCCAATTTTACACGCTTGTTGTTGTCGTTGTATCCTCAAATCTTGTAACTCAGTTTTAATCCACTTCCCAATGTGGTATCGACTGCAAACTTGGTATACTTATGTCATACTGATGACAAGACTATATTCTGTCATAAAAATATATATTTCAAAACATTTTTATACGTTATGTTCCGGCTGAGGTCGAGTTGCCCACGCTCAACTGACGTTGGCTGTAATTGACCACGGTTCCTTACGTTATGGCAAGCTTCGGGGCCACTTTCTGGAGTCGTGGAGTTCTGCCATTACTAGTACATTTCATAAAAGCATGTTTAAAAAAAAGGTTTTTAAAATATTACTTATTAAATGGAAGCCACGGATTGCGCCACGGAGCTTTTAGCGGTAAACAAGGTACCGTATTTACCGGGTAATACTTCTCACTACCTTTACACTACCGGGTAATTCTTCCGAGCTACCTTTACCCTACCCTTTACCTTACCCCTTGGCATGTCGACACCTTTACCCTTTTACCTGGTAAGAAGGGTAAATTACCTTACCTTGCCGAGGCCTACTTGGCATATTGGCGATGGCTAACGTTGGCCGAACGTTGCATGTTTACTGGGAGCTGACATTTTCTACGGTTCGGTTTTAATCAATGTGAACCAAGCCCATGACCGAAGTACATAAATCTGCAGTTTCTCCCACACCGCTTGTCTTGTTAAAGTCTGCTTGTCCGCAGTCACCTCACCCGTCCGAGAAATAGCGATATTGTTCATGAATAAACGTAAGCATTTAAATTCTGCTGTGTCCGATAGAACGTGCCAAAGTTAAATCAAATCCAGCAAACTTGATCTCCTCACGACACTGCTCGCCCATCCCCTATAACCTGAACAGCTCACCCCTGAGGCTTAAACCTAACCTACCTTGGCTGTGACCATGTATGAACCAAAGACACGTTTACGAACCAAATAAACCCACGACTTAACCGCGAAGTCGGTGTTGGAGGTCAGGGGTGTGGGCACATCGCTTCAAAATTAGGCCGAGTGGAACTTGTCAGCAGAATTGTAATCCAGATCCCAATTCCGAACTGGCCACCTCTAAGGGTGCACGATATCTGTTTGGATCCCCTACACTTAAGCAGGAACCGACACCGATGAAGACAAAAAAACACGTGTTTTAGGGTACAGCAAGTATAACTTTTATTTTAAAAAAATGTTATGCCATAACTCGAGCAGATGCCACATCGTTTTGTATTTAATGAGACGCTTTCACCGCTCCCCCCGGGGCCTTTTGCTGTGAATGAACACTGCTGTAACGTATAATCGTCATTACTAGATATACTTTGATCCATGTCTCCCTTGAAATATACTTTTCGTCTCAATGGGCTTTCACCTGGACACAAATATAGAGCGGGCAATGGCTCTACTGGACCAGGTGAGAGTGGCTTCCCAGAGAGGCTGCTCCCTCACTGCTCAAAGCAGTCGAATCACCTCGCCTAGCATGTGGCCAGGTTGTCTAGGGCTGACCAATCACAATTCATCACGCAACAGAAGAGTCCATGGGACCAGACAAGAAGTCGTGTAACAATTCATCCCTCCTCCCCCTCCCCAGCGAAGTCGATCATTTGTCATGAATTTTGGGCAGCGATTTTACTCAAGAATGTAACAATCATATAATTTGAGATTTTAAATGACATTATCATACACGTATATGATTTGATGCATGAAGCGTGAGTGTAAAGAGTAGAATTTTAATTGATAAATTGATGCATTGTTACATTCCCACATACTATTTCACCCTTCGCTACCACCCGTGATGGCAAAACTTAATCGTTATTAACAACCTAAAAAGATTCAATTTATAAACACCACTCGCATAAGCAACTCATATGAAAAAAGTTATCACGTTAATTCACCTTTATTGATCATGTAAAGAAATCGTTACGATTCGTGTTTTGCCACCAAGTTAAGTTCTCCACCTCATGGACAAACGGGTAAGCGTCGGATTCCCAATTCGAGGAGCGGAGCGACGAAACCGACCCAAAAATGAAACACGTTAATCATTTGTCATCCGATCACAATCAAAATAAACCCAAAAGGAGGCTGCAACCAGAGTCATGACGCATGACATACGACCATACCATTAATAAAGTCGACTGCGTCACACGTTCCCAAAATCCACATCCCCCCCCCACCTTGTCTAATGCCTTCCATGTAGGGAGGGCCCATAGACAGAGATCGGTGCCTTGATTCTACAGTCGTAATGAACCGTGCTGGCTCAGTTCTGGCTCACTTGTGGGCAGCACGGGGAGTGGGGAGCCGCAACGCTTGAACGCGACTTGAGTCCAGCACCTAAAGCTGGGGTGGGACACCTTTTTTCTCACCGAGGGCCAAATAGGATTTTAAAATAACTTTATCGGACTGCACCGAACACACGGCTGGTGTTATCTAATCATAATAAAAAGATTGTGAAAATAACTCGGGCTGACCTTTTACCGCTTTACTTTCACTGCAACGCATTGATGCCGGGTCGCAGTTTCAAAGTTGGCGTGTGAATAATACGCTTGTAGTGATGGATAAATATCGTTTGAGAGCCATAACGAAGAGGTAGGCCTCATGTGGCCGCAGTCCGTACGCAATGAGGTCGTGGGCCAGACACGGCCCGCGAATCGCAGGTTCCCCATTCCTGCTCTGAAGCCACCGTAATTTAAGACCTGGCGTCGGCATCAGCCGACAGACGTTTCGGGGTTCATGAGGCAATGTGTGAAAAAGACTGCTGCGGCCACCCACGATAGCTTTTGGGGCCCGGCAATGTGCATGTGGATGGGTACTCTAAAACCATGATTGGGTGAAAGGGGCATGGGCCAGGGTTGGGGATGGGGTGAGGGGCAGGCTTTGGGCTACTTTTACTGACTATTTTTCACAACAACAGTCTTTCACATGACAGCAAATGCCCCCCTCCCCTAACCTGAACCTCAAGATTCCAAATCGCTGTGCGGCCTCTGCAGTAACACATGTTTGCCAGGTGGCGGCGAGAGACCCCGTTCTGCCAAACGTTGCACGGTTATTAGTGGGGCCCTTGGAGCAATGTTGCTTGTCCGTAAGCCCAATGATAACGTTCATGGTCAGGGCAGAGGCCAGACTTACTAACAAAGCATGTAACGATTCGCCTGCCCACTGTGTCCATGAAACGTGGTAAAAAAACACAGTAATCAAATTGTGTAATTTATACCGACCCGCTTGTACAGTTTATTGTTCAGTTTTTTAAAATACGTTTGTTGTCTCCGTTCATCTCAATTTCTAACATGTACTTTGCATAACTTGTAAATAATTGATTCTCACACACACACACACGTGTATTCCGAGCAGAATAATTGATTTTAACAGATGAATGGATACATCTTCACTGTTGCCCAGTGAACATGCAAACCTTGGCCCAACATCAACCAATGTTTGCATGCGTACTGGGTATACGCCTCAATCTGATCCCACAGAACAGCTCGTGGGGTCGAGCTCCCATGCGCGCTGTGCCGCACACCTCAGATCACCGAGTCTCCGGATGAAGTTCAGCTGCTATAGCTGTGTTCACACCAGGGCCACGGATTCACAACAGGAGCACACTGAGAACCGAACTCTCCCACTCAGAACTGGAACTCGTTTATGCCACTTCAAAAGGAAAATATGGCTCAAAAATAGAGACAGAAGTAGCCCCCCCCCCCCCATCCACGGATTGGCTGACAAGCGGTCACAATCCCATTGGTTGAAGCCCTCTTAAATGTCCCTTGTGTTCCTCTCCATTTGCTCGGAGCCGCAGGTCTGAGAATGTAGCGTCCTAATAGGAACCCCCATTCCCGTCGTGTTCTCAACAAGTGACCACTGGTACAGACTAAATTCCCTAGTGTAAACACAGCTGACGCACCTAAATTAATAACCATAAGCAAAAGACGTGGAGTTGAACACGATTACACAGATGACAGTGGTAGAGCACTGTAGTCATATTTCCCCTACGCTGTGCAAGTTTGCGATCTCTGCAGTTGCATCAAATACGTGGACACGGGAGTACATTAGGCATCACAGTTTTCTCTCAGGAAAGAAAAAGAAAATGTACGAGTACATTTGCAGCAGGATCGACGAAAAGCGAAAGCCACACTGGGAAAGGCTCCGTGGCTGGCTTAGGTCTTTCACTGCCTCCGACTCCGGAAAAGCACAGGCGCAATAACTTTCCAGGGACGTACGCGGTGGGGGGTCCAGGATTCAACAACGGAGGAAATGTCTCCAATCCAACGCTCCTCGTCCGCATCAGCACGAGAATCAGGTGCGTAGTAAATCATCGTCTCTCTCTTAACACAAAGCACATCCAAAACAGGTCATCGATATGTCCACACAGGGCCCGAGTTTGAAAAATGTCACCTGCCCACCATCACCAATAATCAAGCGAACACCTTAATCATTTCCTTTGCTGCACGTGCATTGCACGCGTTTCCAATGTGGGGCTAAGACAGGCATGCATCATTTTCTCCCTCGCCCCTCTACGCCCACCTCCG
This sequence comes from Lethenteron reissneri, assembly GCF_015708825.2. Taxonomy (NCBI): domain Eukaryota; kingdom Metazoa; phylum Chordata; class Hyperoartia; order Petromyzontiformes; family Petromyzontidae; genus Lethenteron; species Lethenteron reissneri. The sequence continues at coordinate 15,442,991 of NC_083804.1, forward strand.
CAAACACCTCCATCAGGTATGAGACATAGGAGTCACACCAAAAACAAACACTATCTGGGTCAGACCTCCCACAAATAGTTTGTAGGACTTGCAAATTACAAATGGTTTGCCTCTGTGTCGAGATGTTAGCTCCCTCGTCTGGTATACAGATTGTGGGTTCGATCCAGACCCTCACGTCTGTATAGAAACATGCGTTTAAGAGTATTTGGCTGCTATAAATTTCCACATGAATAGCCACTTTCGTTGAGGTATTATTTGTGGCCAGATCGCTTCTGAAAAGAGCCACATAGCTCAGTGGGTCTTACCTGGTAAAATAAAAATAATTTAGCTTGGGTGTTTACAGACCGATTTGCAGGGGGCAGGGTGGGCGGGCATTGCACGCTCTGCTCGCCTCACTTTTCTGCCTTAGTTTGTACGGCCTGAGTGAGACCATTAACTTTTGGAAATTTTGGCCTCCTAAAGGACAAATACCGTTTTGTGTATGAATGCGTGGACTCGGATCAGATACAAAGAAGCCTTGAGCTCGCTTTTTTCACAGTTGGCTTGCCAGCAAGGCTTCGAGATTACAAAAAGAATATAACATCAACGAAAACGTCAGCTAGACCAAAATGTCAGGCGTATGGTTACGATTACAAGAAGTATAACAAGCTGTAACAGGCATTATATCTAAAGTTCTAAACATACTGCGGCGAACTTGAAATACTGTTGGAATTTCCGTTACAATGAAAAGTGCGGTCGGCACGCCCGCCGACCGGGATCGTAGCATCATCGGCGCAGCGTGCGTTGCTGCTGCTGCTCAGTGGTTGCCTGTAGTTCTGTTTGTTTCAGGTCTAGTCCTATAGTCCAGGTGATACAGAGACCAGCGCCACCCACGGCCCCCCTCCCCCCGCCGCCGCCGGCTCCTCCTTGTGCCGCAGTCCAGGCCCTAAGGCCGAGGTCCCCTGGGGACCAGCGCGGTGGTGGAGGCCGCCTACGCAGGCTACTCGCTCGGGCTGGGCTGCGTGTCGTTTAGAGAATCCTTTTCCTTGCTGCTCACCGAGTCGTCGTCCGACAGGTCGCCTTCGAAGGAGGAGTGCTGCACAGTGCGGCGTCCGGTTCGGCTACTGCCGCTAGTGCTGGCGGCGCCGCCGCCGCTGCTGAATGAGAAAGCGCCGCCTCGCCTGGGGTGGGTGGGCGACGGGGTGTGAAAATCACGGTCAGGGGAGGGGTAAGGGTGAAGTTACAGGAGAGCTGATCTATTCTCATTAGCAGAACATGATATTCGTTAGCACCACTACCACCACCACCATGAATGTGGGACGCAAAGAGATACAAGCAAAGCCCTAGGCCCCTAGAGGGCAGCAGCGGTGAGTTCAGCATCCTCAATTAAACCAGGAGACCCTATTGGGGTTGTGGATTTTTTTTGTATGGGTAGCCGTAGTTCGGCAGAAGAAGTTGTTTTCGAGATTATATAAAATAGGTTGCAGGTAATTTTATACAAGTTGGGATTTGGGCTGCAACACTTGCTCGCATTGGTCTACGCTTTTAATAATCACGTCCTTTGTTTTGGAAAGCCTCGCAGACTCTCAAGACTTTTTCAAGAGAATCTTGCGTTGCAATATTTGGCCAATTCCTTTTCAAGTCGTATCTTTCTCATGGGGGAAAAACTGGCATGACCACACGATACCCGCCACGCATACGAGGGGGTGTGGTGGGGGGGGGGGTTATACTCGACTGTCTGCATGGATAGCTCCACGAGTGATAGCACAGGGCTATTAACAATTCCATTTCGAAGTTGGCAGCACATTCGGCAATATTTTGCATAATTCACCAGGCAGCTGCCAGGAATAAGCAGTCACCTCGGTGAAAAGCAGCCATGGTGCCGAGCACATTCACTTCCACGCTACCTCGCGTGGTATGCAGGAGGTTGTGGGTTCGATCCCAACCCCTGTATATTTAGAGTTTGCATGTTCTCCCCGTGGTCGTGTGTATTTTTTCCTCCGGGTCCTCTGGGTTTTCCTTCCACATTTAGAAACATGTGTTGAGATTATTTGGCTGCTATACATTTCCACATCATAAGCTATTTAGCTATCATATGTGGACAGGTCGCTTCTGAAATAGAAGCAAATAGCTAAGTGGCTATACCCGGTAAAATATAAATTTTTCACTTGAACTTTTTTAGTTATTTGCTTCACTTTCCTATACTGTGCACTCCTATCGTGTTTTTGGATTGTTTGACTTTCTGACCCACCCTTACTGGACATCTGTGGCAAAAGAGCTTTATAGCTCATCGGATTCTTCCAGTATATATATAAAAAAAGATTCTGAACTCCAAAGCATCGCGTGGACCAGGCACCTGCCCCAGCGAGAATCATCGACATGCGCAGGATAGATCACCCGTGAAGAGCGTTGTTGTGCGTGCAGAGGGTGACGCAAGAGCTAGCAATAGCGACAGACGTGGCACAGGCGGCCCTGCGTGACACTGCACTGCTGCACACGGTGGGGGGGGGGGTGTGGGGGGAGCGCCACTCAAGTCGTCGGCAACGCTTTGTCATTTCCTCCACATCAGGCCAATCCAGTGCTCGCTGCCAATTGCACTTATTGAGTTTAGTTAACTTGCCAACGGTCGCGTATTGAGCAGCAGCGGCTGCGAATTTGACCGACGACGGATATCTGACGGAGGAAATGGTCAACGAAGGTGCAGACGACAGGAAGCAGGGAACTCAGACCGGAGCCTTACTTGTCAGGTTTGTTAAATCGGGTGCTGTTTCCGGATGAGAAAAAAAAACACGAGTCAGTCCATCAACAAACAACAACATCACGACCACCGCCGTGCCGTGTACACTCATCGTTCAAACAAATATCGTTACAAAAAAATGTCGTGACCACAACGCAAAGCTCGTGAGGTTTTTCTGTTTGGGCCGAGGCGACATGGCACCACGCCGCTGCATTGCTGTGTCACATCGTTGTGGTGTCGGTTTTGCCATTGTGCCGACGTGCCTTGGTGTCGCCAAGCCGCTGTGTGGACGCGTCACCGCGTCACCGTGTCGCGGCGTCACCGGCTGCGTTGTTGCAACGCCATGTACCGGGCGCTGCTGCTGCTGCCGCCGCGTGCCTCACCTGAGCTTGCTCTTGAGGGTGTTCACCTCACGGTTCATGGCCTCCGAGTGCTCCATGGCATCGTCCAGCTCGCGCTGCAGCTTGCGCCGCGCCGCATTGGCGCGCGTTGCCTCCTCCTCCGCCTCCTCGAGCTGCCGCTTGAGCGCCTTCACGCGGGACATCGCCTTCTCCACCTGCCGGTGGGGGATGAAGCAGTGGGGGGGGGGGGGGGGTTACGAGGTTGAAGGGCACTATTAAGATAAGCTATCGTTTATTTTACCAGGTAAGGGCTCGCCGAGCGATGTAGCTCTTTGTCAGAAGCGACCTGGCCACAAATGATAGCTCTTAACAGAAGTGGATTATCATTGCGTGGACATTTATAGCAGCCAAATCCTCTAAACGCAAGTTGGTTCTAAATGTGGAGGGAAAAACAGGACTACCTGGAGAAAAATCCATACGACCACGGGGAGAACATGCAAATATATAAGAGGTGTCAGGGTTGGGAACGAACCCACGACGTCATGTATACCAGGCGAGGTAGTAAACATCTCGCCACTGTGGATTCACCACACGGAGAGGAGGGAAGGAGGTGCTCTGAAAGCATCTGGATTCCGTCCGATTAAATAAGACTTAGGTTTGAATGGAATCAATGTACGCAACACATGCAGTGAATGACGGTGAATTCCCCAGAACGCAGCTGGAAAGCGTTCCTCTGCAGAGGAAGTGAGTGCTGGGTGTGAAAGCTCCGATAAAACGTGTGGGTGTCCATGGAAGGATAGCGGTGTCCGTTGTATTCCCGACGGCTTGAGGAAATTTCAAGTTCCCAACCTGATTAATTGAAGAGGACGCTGACGTCACGAAAACGAACGCTGCTGCAGCGTCTGCAGCACGCACTGCACTTCCTGCCTGATTTCTCTCCTCCGCGGTGCGCAGTGGCCACTGCAGTCCCACGTTGCCATGTCGGCGACCCAAGTGGCCACCGTAATCCCCCGTCGGCCACCACCCTCACCCCCCAACGCGGCCATCGCATCCTACTTGGGAGCCCTGGCGGGCCCACCAGTCGTGCCGAATGTACCTGCTCCTTGTAGGTGTCTCCGTGGCGACGCTCATCCTCCACTTGTAGCATAACCTCCTTCAGCCGCTTCTCCGAGCGCCGCACCAGTTTGTTGGCTCCTGTTCGCTCCCTGCGACGGCGTTCAAGCGACCGCTTTTGAATTGCAAACATTTCTCTCGCGGCATTTAGTTGGTGCTTGTGGTGTTTTAAATTAAATGACAATAGCAGCCTTTGTCGGGCACTGGGACAGCAGTGTCCAGGATAGTTAGTGGACCATTGATGAGATTTAAAGTAAAAAAAACTGCAAATTTTTTTTATAGTGTATGTGTTGTTTGTCTCTTAACGCTGTTTCTTGAATCTGTAATTGTTAGTGTCAATGTTAGGCGAGTAACACTTCATGCTCTCCAGTTTCCTGGACGAAAAGTGGGCTAAGTTTTGCCCAAGTTGTTGAGCCAGCTGGTTCAACAATGTAATAAACTAAACACATGGACACGCACACACACGCATGTGAAATGTGTCGTACACAGATACATTCACGAACACATGTATGGACACACAGGAACGACCGGTCCATCGGTCCATTGGGGGCAAGGGCAGCGTCTTACCCCGAGGCGCGGCGAAAATGTGAAGCTTCGGCAGTGGGTGCAGGCACGTACCGAGCCTCGTGCTCCAGCTGCTCCTCCATGGTGGCCACCTTGGCCTCCAGCGCCGTAACGGCGCTCTTGTATTTGGCCTTGACGGACGTCTCCAGCTCTGCCAGCTTCGCCCGCAGCTCCTTGTTCTGCCGCTCCAGCTGCTGGCGCGCATTGTCGTTCTTCTGCGCGTTGCTGCGCTCCGCCGTCACCTCTGCCGTCAGCTGCTCCGCCTGCTCGCGCACGCATGCACACACGCACACTCGCTATAACAATTCTAGTACTCTTACTGCCCTTCGTTAATTCACCGATGGATAAAGGACTGCCCCACGCCATAGTGCCGGTGGGAGTTGTTTGATCAGCGTGGTGAAGTATAGTCAAAGTTAATTAGTGAAGCGGTTGGTGGGGGGGGATCATAGTTCCATGCGTTAGCCACTGTTCTACCATCAGGTTATATTTGTTTACTTATTTTGCTGAGTACAGGAACAAACTACTCGCGTCACAGACTTTCAGCTTTTTCTAAACGTATTTCACCTGCCGGGCTGCGGTTCACATGGCCCGTGAAGTCTTTTCTGGGGTCCTTAGCTGGCTGCACAAGTGCCCCGAATGTACCATTTCATAAGTTTTGATGGCCACCTGCTCCGAATCACAAGTATCAAGTGACTCGTCACATCCTCCAGTCATCTGACAACGCGAAGCTGCAGGCAGGATGCTCAGGCGCTCCCATGTGCCGTTTGGACAAAGACGCTTCTCTTCTCTCTCTCTCCACCCCCACGAGTGCCACCCTTCCCCATGGCCGTTTCATTTCACTGCGGCTGCGTTGCGAGGCCCAGGCCGACTGACCTGCAGGCTGGCCTTGCGGAAGCGGTCGTTGAGCAGCTCCACGCTGCCCTGTTCTTCCTCCAGCTCCTCCTCGAGCTGCGAGATCCGGGCCTCCAGCCGCCGCTTGTCGTCCAGGAGACCGGACCTGCGGAGGGAGGGACACACGCAACCAAAATTGGCCGAACGTCCCGACGGTCAAATCCCTCCGCTGCTCACGAGTCCTCCGATTTGGCCGACACTTTGCTGGGTAAGGAAACGTCACCGTTATTACTCTAAATCTGCATCCACACCCGAGCCATCGGTTGTGCAACCCAAATTGCTCTCGGAATAGCGCAACGTAATCGCCTGCTACTGCTTTGTCCGTATCTTAGTGAGCAGTTGCACAACAAGGAAATTAAAACGAGCTTATTCAGGATTGTAAGAGCAAATCAATCTAGATACAATCAATCCCGTAAATCGCCGAGCAGATCGCTTGATGGCAAGCAGGAGTCTGCACTGCAAGAAAGTGCCCGGACTGCACAACTGCTCGCAATAAACTTGAACGTCCACCCACTTCCTAGTTGCCGACTAAACTCAATGCTATGGAACTGCCTGCACCCAGGGGTTGGGGTGGCCGCAGGGGACCTCTCCGAGTCGGTCGCGCAGCACGCACACCGTGCCCTACACAGCGGCGGCGGGCTCACTGCTGTATTGTAACCACGAGAATGGCCACTCACTTCCCGGTGGAGTTGTTGGCCAGCTCCTCCGCCAGCTCGTCGCGCTCCTGCTCCACGTGGCGCCGCGCTCGCTCCGCTCCCGACAGCTCCTGCACCGCACACGGCACGGGGAGGGATGGCTGAGCACGCTGCGTCCGACAGGCAAGGTTCAGGCTAGTGAGCCATCCATCGCCAGTCTTGGAAACTCTACACTGCGCCGGGGCGACCGTGGCGCTCGCATCCGAGGGATCGCCGAGGTGATAACGGTCCTTGCGCCCTCACCTCTTGCATCGTGATGACCTCCGCCTCCAGGTTCTTCACCTTCTTCTCGTTCTCCTTGCCAGCGCTGAAGGCCTCCTCGCGCGCCGCCCGGGCCTCGTCCAGCTCCCTCTGGAAGTCCTTGAACTGGGCCTGCGCCACGGCCGCAACGACAAAGACAACGGGTGAGAAGGTCGCCAAGCCACAAACCCAGCGATAGAACCTGAATAACGTGTGGAGTTTGACCCAGCAGAGAGCTTAGTCCAATCCCATCCCATTTCCCACACCTCCGATTAGCATGGTTGGGTACGTACGGTGAGAAATAAGTTCAACATACATGCATACATAGGTCCTACCTTCTCATTTCTCTCTATATATATATATATATCTTACATAGCGGTCTCATTGCAAAAGGGACTTTTACGTCAAAGGACTCGCGGCTGGCTTAAAGTGCACGGTTACTGATGATGGACGCACAGCCATTTTGCGTCTCGCTGCCTAACAATGTGAATAACATTTTCCCTCTTTTCCACGTTAAACCGAAAAAAATAAATCTCCGCCACGACTATCGTCAAAATCTCACATCGCCCTCGTTCGTAACGCACCATCACATTAACACGTGTTACACATCTACGCTCAACTGTGTTGTCACGGTGCTGTATGGGGGCAGCCGTGTCGGTGCGTCCGTGGACTGCACCGTCGCTCTCTGGTCACGGTGTCTACTCGGAGCGCGGCTAGCGGTGTCGGTGCCACGACGCCAGCGAACCAACGACACGTGGGTGGCCGCGCTGGGCATTCCTCTCCCCCTCCTCCTCCTGCTGCTGCTGCTGCCACTGCGGGCAACATCGCCCCCGGATCCGGCGGAGCGGCGATCGTGCCCGGCTGCCCACGGCGGCAGGTGTCACCGACCTGCAGCTTGCGCAGCTGCTTGACGGCGTCCTCGCGGCCCTTGTTGGCGCCCTCGTTCTGCGACTCCAGCTCCTTGTAGTCCGCCTCCAGCTTCTTCTTGGCGGCGACAGCCAGGGCACGCTGCTTGCGCTCATCCTCCAGCTCGGACTCCATCTCGCGCACCTGCGTGGAGCGAACAAGCGAGTGCGATGCACGATTAGCGATGAGCTACGAGCGTGCCGCGTACGGCACACGAAGCATGCGGTGTAGAGCACAGCCCGCGCACAACACACACAGCAGCCCGTGCAGCACTTACGTTGCACACGCATTGTGCACACACACATACACAAAGTACACGTGCAATCCACATGGTGCACCCTGTGCATGAACAGTACGCACATTACACACAAATAATTAGCATAACACGCGCAATATAGACATAACATGCACGTACAATACATGTGTAGTGACATAGCGCTCACTGTCGTACAGCAGCTGCAACTGCAGTTGGGCAATTGGCACACACGCCGTTGACCATGTACACAGTGTGTGTGTGCCGGCAGGGTGGAGGAACTGGGGCAAGGGTCACGGTAGACCTCATGGGGAAGCCCCTGGAACCCTCTGGTGGGTTCGAGAAGGGAGGCGCGGCTAGGGCGGAGCCAAGCAGAGCCGAGGGGAATAAAAGCAGCGGAGCGCGAGAGCTCCGGGCTGCCGGTTCTGGGATTGGACTCGTCTCCTCGTTGCTGTCGTCATCGCCGCCCTCGTCACTGCCGCCTTCGCCTGATCATTGTGCGGCCGGACAGGAGTTGGCTGTCCCGGTCGACGCCATCGGTGCAACGCGGACAGGGTCGTGTCTGGGACGGGTCGTACGGACAGCAGCGTGGTCGTGAGAGGGGGCCTGAGTGATGGCGTGAACTCAACGACAATAAAAGGGGTGGACGGTGCCTCCTGCGACTACCTCGTCTCAGACTGAATGTGTGCGACGCACGCCACCTGCATGCACACACAAGCCTCGAGCGAGAAGGAAGAAGAGACGCACGACACTACACATGCATGATAAACACAACACACAGCACAGCGAAAAGCACAGAGCACACCCGAACACAACCGCATACGCTCGTCCCTGCCCCCGCTGCACTACAGCAAGCAGTGCCGCGCCGCGCTTATTATCCACAGCACCACGTGCATGGCACCGTGTGCACGACGCTCGACCGCAGCGCGGCAGCGAGACAGCAGAGCGAGCGGCGGAGTCGGGCACAGGAGGAACCTGCTCCGATAACTTCCGCGCGGCCTCGTCGCCCACCTGCTTGACGAGCGAGCGTCGCTTTTCCTCGCCCTGCTCGTCCTTGCCCTGCAGCTCGCGGTCATACTGCGCCTTCAGCGCCTGCATGTTGACCTCCAGGCGCAGCTTGGCGTCCTCGGTGGCCTGCAGCTCGTCTTCCAGCTCCTCCAGCTGCGTGCGCATCTCTGCCACCTGCTGGTCCAGAGCCCGCTTCGACTTCTCCAGCTCGTGGACCTGAGGAACAACACGCACAGCACACACGGTACGCACACACACACGCGGTGCGAAAGAAGTTCAACATACATAGAAAGCACGCACGCATGCTCAGGCGCGGGGCCGCGCGCGGCGGACGAGGGGATTTATTTGGGGCGGGTGTGCGCGCGTGTGCATGTGGATGCACGTGCGTCTCAGCAAAGATGATGAAAGGGCCTGGAACGCACAGATACACAGTGGAAAGTCCAAGTGAATTCCTGCTCAGAGGCGCGTGGAGGCAGTGCACAGCTCCAGTGCCGGAAGCTCCACATTCCTATGGCAGGGGTAAATCAAGCCAAAGGACAATCCTCTGCTGGCTTCCCACAGTGGCACTAATTTCATCGAGCCCAGAGGAATTATGGGAATCAGTCAACCCCCGACCAGGATTTGAACTCGCAACCGTCCAATTCTGAGCCACTAGGCCGGATACAAGGGAAGGCAAGAACAACAAAATACCTAATGGGTAAAACCACACACATAACAACATCTGGCATTTGACTGCAGGCGACGATCATCTGTCACAGCCTGGCGCTGTGAGAACAGCACGAATACCAAATGTACCAACGACTTGATTTGCGCTGCGACACGTCACTTGAGTTTCGTACGGTGGGATGTTTGCAATGCGATTTCTCTCCCGGCGAGCCTTACGCTTTTGCCGACGTCGTCCTTGGAGCTCACGAGGTCCTCCATCTCGGCACGCAGCTGCTTGTTGCTCCTCTCCAGCTCCTCCTTGGCCTCCACCGTCTCCTCCAGTGCCCGCGCCAGCGACAGCGCCTTGGTCTCCTTCTCACGGGCCTCCGCCTCGGCGCGGTCGCGCTCCTCCGCGTAGCGCGCCGACACGCTCTTCTCCTCCGCCAGCATCTGTGGTGGGGTGCGGCGGGGCCAGCGCCGTCAGTGTGGGTGGCCGTCGGGGCAAACTAGCACACAGTTCAGAATCTATAACGGCACCTGCTTTGCGCTTTCACGTGCCGAAGGTTTTCGCGAGGCATTTTTTTTTTTTTACTGGGTCGGGCTGCGTGTTGAGCATTTCTTTTCCGAGCTTTCGCCACGCACTGCTGTGGGGAACCTTGAGGGGTTGAAGTGTGGGCAAAAAAGCCTCGCATTGGTGAGAGGAGAAACGCTCAAGACGTGGCCCAAACCGGATAAAAAAACCACACTTGAACCATTACAGGTAAAGCCCGACAGACCACAGGAGAAGTGCTGTAAGTGAGCACCGAGCAAGAATATGAATGGGCAGGGTGGTCAGCACCACATCCATCTCCCCCCCAGTGCTGATATTCGCACATCCCACCAAGTACTCAATTTAAGGCTGAGTCTAACTAAGGAGAGCACAGGACAGTTCAAGATATCACCGGCCACGGATACTGCTGTCCATGGCTGGAAATGAAACCCAGGCCACTGGTATCATAGCACACGTGCAAGCTACAAAAACGGTCACTGCATCGTGCGCTTTCAGATGCCATTCTGCGGCCTCCTGGAATGCTCTTCCTTCTGATATTAGGATGCCACTGGAGCTATGCAGTTTTAAATCGAGTTTGAAAACTAAATTCTTTACAACTGCTTTTTGTTTGTAGTTTGTTGTCCATCCCCCACACCTCAGATTAGTACAGTTGGCTATGTACAGTGTGAAAGAAGTTCAACATACATACTAAACTAAACCATTTTTATCTTATCAGGTAAGGCCCAATGAGAAATATAGCTCTTTTTCAGAAGCGACCTGGCCACAAATGATAGCTCAATTTACAGCAGCCAAATGCTCTAAACGCGACCACGGGGAAGGAGACATGCAAACTTCAAATATACAGGCGTCAAGGTCAGGATCAAACCCACGACCTCCTGTATAACAGGCAAGATATTTAACATCTCGCCATCGTGGCACCCATACATCCATACTTCGCCACTGCTCCTCTCACACGCACACACACACAGCATGTTTATGAACAAGGCCACATGGACACCGCCGGTTCCGCCCCCCCCTTCTCTCCCCATCGCCATCGTGTGGAGGACCAACTGGCGACGGTCACCGCGCACCTGGTCAAACTTCTTCTGCTTCTTCTCGAGGTTGGACACGGTCTGCCGCTGCTGGTCCAGGTCCACGGTGAGGTCATCGAGCTCCTGCTGCAGACGGTTCTTGGTCTTCTCCACCTTGTCGCACGCGGCGCTCTTCTCCTCCAGCCGCTGGGTCAGCGCCTCCATGTCCTTCAGCATCTTCTTCTTGCCCTCCTCCAGACCCTCCAGGGACCCCACGTCCTCCTCCACCTTCTTGCGCGCCTCGGCCAGCTGAGCGGGGGGGAAAAGCACAAGGGCACGTCCCAGTCATCTCCTCTCCCCAAAGACCTTGCAACTGACGTTGCGTACGATTGTGTGTGCCTGTGCGTGCCAGTGATCACCTCTGTGCCAGTCCGCACCTGTGTATGGCAGTGGGTACACAAGGGAGACGAAGGTGGTCGGGCATGGTGCCGGCTACCTACCCTCTCGTGTGCTGTGCTGGCCTTCATAGGTGCTCGATAATAGCACTTGCCCCAACAGTGTGTTATAAGCTATACAGGGATCTTTGTCGATGGAAGTGTATATTTGTGTGTACCACTGTATACCCGGGTGTGTCAGTGTGTACCTGCATATGCCAGTGTGTATTTGTGTGTGCCAATGCTCTGTGTATGCCAGTGTGCACCTGTGTGTGCCAGTGATCTCCTACGTGTGCCAGTGATCACCTGAGCGTGTAGGGAGGTCATCTGCTTCTCCAGGTTCTTCTTCGCCTCCTCTTCCTCCTCCAACTGCTCCTGGAGCCCGTTCTTCTCATCCTCCAGCTGGCGGACCTTCGTGCTGGCATTCAACTTTTGCCGCGTCTCCTCCTGCAGCTGCTCCTGAGGAGGCAGAGCGCGCGCGTCAGGTACGGCTCGCGCACGATCCACGCGCGCCAAGGTTCGCACGATCCACGCGCGCCAAGGTTCGCACGATCCACGCGCGAGCGTCAAGGCCCCAGAGCTATTGTCACGCGTCTGCAGCCAGGAGACAGTTTCCCTGACGAGTGACGCAGATGAAAGCCACGAGGCTTGATGAGACCAAGTCAAGTAAACGACATTTGTCTTAAACACGTGGCGGCTATCTGGCACACAAATCTGCCACTCCAAGTGCCAAACTTGAAGAACAGATTTTTATCATCAAGCTCCTTTACCCATGGAAGCCTCACCGAGTCCCGTGACTCGTTTGCAGGAGAGTCCTGCCGAGTTTGCGCATAGGAGCGGGGGGGAGGGTGGGGTGCGATAATTGCGAATGTATAGTCTCACTTGCGTTATTAAGTGGGAACCTCAATGTTACACAAAATGTTTCCTTGACTGAAAAGCTGCAACAGGCGAACACGTTTCAGACCACGTTTGCAGCCCACTGTTCCCGAGGCTGCGAAGATGAAAGGCAACCAATGTACACTCTAGCATCCCAGCGGGCAAAGCAGAATTATATCTGTCTGTATTCCCCTGTGGAAGGGATTTTGCACGCCCACTGGCGTGAATCGATGTGTTCGGTTTCTTAATTTTCAGCTGAGCGCACGCCTGTCTCACATGGTTGACAAAAGCAGCTCACGAAAACAAAAACAGAACACAGAGGCAACCTAAAACCCTCTCCATTACCAAACGTACGCCGTTGACAACTCGCGGTTAACAATTGTCGACGGTCATAAAATAAAAACTACATTCATTTTTAAAAACTCTTAAATTCTGGACGAGTGGTAATTTGCGCGTGCGAACGAGCATGCAGGCCCGGAGGTCGGCACCTGCGTTTCTTGCAGCTGCGACTCCAGGCTCGACACCTCCTTGGCCAGCTTGTGGGCCTTGCCCTCGGTCTCCGACAGCAACGTGGACACGTTCTCCAGCTCGTTCTGCACCGGGGAGGAGAGGGGTGCAGCACACGAGGGTTCAGTCGAATCGACGTATGCAGCAAACCAGGGCGATCGACGTGCTTCGAAAGCGACTCCGTAGAATACAGTTTTCAGTTTCAGTTTCATTTATATTTGGTATAGCCCTGAGAGCCATGCAGCTCTTGAATTGGGTGCAACCGCAACAAACAAAAACATGAACAAGAAACATCTTAGATTAGAGGGGTCCAAGATAGTGGCTCCCTTTCTGTTGTCTTGATCAGGCACCTCGCACCAACCTCGCTCTGTTATTTTGATGACGATCAAAACGATGATGGTCATGATCACAGCAACGATAACTAGGATAGTAACAATGATGGTGAAGATAATTATCATGGCGATGAAGAAAACAAAGGATGACGATGATGATAATGACAATAATAACGGTCATGCCGAATACAATGACACCTATCGCCAAAGGAAACAATGACATCTATAAATCAAGGTAAAACAATGGGGACGACAAAGATATGGTGAAATGTGACGGTGAATACAATGATTGGCGGTGACGGCGATCGTGACGACATCTTTCTTATCAATGGAGACGTGGCGCAAAAGGCTCCAAGGGGGCCAACACCGCGAGGCGACCGGCGACAGAGAGAGGGTAAAATGCACGCTCGTAACGACATCGACGACGATGGTTCGAAGCGCACCTGCAGCTTGGAGGCGCGATCGCCGAGCTCGGCGCGCGACCTCTCGCTCTCCGCCGCCTTGACCTGCAGCTCCTGCAGCAGCCCGTCCGTCTTCTTGCGCTTCTGCTCCGACTCGGAGCGCGACTGCGCCAGTGCGCGCACCTCGGACAGCAGCTCCTGGCGCTCGGCCTCCAGCGACTGCTTCGACTTCTCCAGGTTGCCCTTGAACTGCAGTAGCAACGCCGTGGGACACAGACGCCATGGCGGTCACCAAAACGCACCATCTCAATACGCTCCTCCAACACGCGACCCAGCCGGGATAAAAACCATACCTGAACCATTATAAGTTTAGACCGACAGACCACAGGACAGGTGCTGTTAGTGAGCACCTACTGAGGGAGACCACGGTGGCGAGATAACTACCTCGCCTGGTTCAATATCGATATGTTCTCTCCATGGTCGTGTGTATTTTTCTCCAGGTCTTCCAGTTTTTTCCCTCCACATTTAGAAACGTGCATTTAGAATATTGCCTACTGTAAATTTCCACGTGATAAGCCACTTCATTGAGCTAACATTTGTGGCCAGGTCACCTCTGAAAGAGAGCGATATAGCTCAGTGGGCTCGCAGCAAGGGTTGACCAACCTGCACCTCATCAGGTCTTTCCTCTTGGTTTCTGCCCTCTGGGTGCCCGCCTCAACGCCTGTCTGGGTAACCTGCCCCGACTCTAACAGGGTCCAAGTCAGGGATAGGGAACCTATCGCCGCCACATGCGGAACAGATACGGCCCACAACTTTATTTCATATGACCCATGCCCCCATGAGGTCCAGGAACAATATATACCGGTCACTGCAAGCATCTTAGCCACGCTAAATCGGTTCCTAGGAAGTCAATATTTTCACGCTGGTAGCACAGTGCACTCACTCACGTTTGTCACCGCAAGGGCCTTTTGCCGTAGCTCCAACGTTCCCGCCGGAGGTATTTGAAAGTCTCTAGGCAAGGAAAAGGTTACCCACTCCCGTAGTCTAATTGGAATGTCTCCCCCACACTGGAATCGTTTGCCGATTGCGATAAAGAGATAGAGAGGAGCGCGGTGGAGCTTACCCTCTTCGCCTGCTCCAGCTGCTCCGAGAGCTCCTCCAGCGTCTGGCCGTGGCGGTGCCGCATATCCACGATGGCCGCCTCGTGGGATTTCGTCTCCTCCTCGATTGCCTTTTTCAGTTCCGCCACCTCTTGCTCTCGCTTTGTGCTGCAGGGATCGACGGACGGGTGTGTGGGTGTGTGGGCGGCCGATAGTGTAGTGACCTGAATTAAATTCCCGCTCACGTCCAACACCAGTGACGATTATCTGAACCGGACCTGGGACTCCCCTGGGTCGACTCAGCCTCAAATGACTACCTGGTGCGGTGTATATACATCACCACTAGGGAGACGAAGGCAGCCAGGCGTGGTGCTGGCCACCCACTCCCTTGTGTGCAGTTTCGGCCTTCATAGTTGCTCGCTAACAGCGCTTGCTCCAACAGTCTATTTAAGGCTATACGGGGGATCTTTGTCTTTGTGTGGGTGTGTGGGCGGGCAGCCACGAGAGAAGAGCGGGATGAGCGCAACCGGGGGTGGACGGAGAGGAAGGTGAATACAAAGACTCGTGGAAACACGCGACTTTGGGCGGGCCTGCTGAATTGGGGACGTGCACACACCGATCTGAACCTCCATCTAGAACTCTGCTGCCATTCCGTGTTCCTGCGAACAACGAGGAGTGACTTACATGCCGAATGAAAACGCTCTGTGCTGATATTTAAAAATGAAGACGTTAACGACGCGACTATTTCACGCAAAGTTTGTAATTTTTGATCTCAAAAACTTCCTTTCTCTCAACGCAAATATTGGGCTCCGAAGTGCAACATAGACCGAGCCACAAACACCAAGCCACAGCAAATTCATCGCCATTTCCATTCCCTCGCAATTTTCTCACTACCCACGAGCACACGCACGCACACACACACGCATACGCACACACACGCGCGCGCATGCACACACACGCACACACGCGCATGCACACACACGCGCACGCACCGGAGCTCCTGCTGGGCGGCGGTGGTGTCGAGGGTGTCCTCAAGCTCCGTCTTGAGGGCCTCGAGCTCCTCGCTGAGGTCTCGCTTCTGCTTCTCGGCCTTGTTCCGCGACGTCTTCTCCGACTCCAAGTCCTCGGCCAACTCGCCCATCTGCGACTGCAGCTCGCGCAACTGCTTGAGGACGTTGTTCTTCTGCAGCGTCTCCTCGTCGCCCCTGCGCCCGCAACGTGCACGCGGCGCGCGTAAGCGGCGCGCGCGAGCGGCACAACGAGCACGCGCGACGATGTACGCGACCACCCCGCACGCGACCACCCCGCATGCGACCACCCCGCTCGCGATCGACCGACCTGGCGAGGGCGGCCTGCAGCTCCTCCTCCTTCTTGGCGAGCAGCATCTTGAGCTCGATGATCTGCTGCTGCAGCTCGGCGATCTGGTCCTGCAGGTCGGTGCTCTCCCCGTCCAGCTTGCGCTTCGCCTTCTCCAGCTCCTGCCGCGTCTTCTCCTCCTTCTTGAGGCGCTCTGCGCGAACGCGAGGGGTCACGCGGGGGGCGCGGCAGGGAGTTACTGTGGCTAGTGGACGCGCTGCCTGCACTGTGCTCGGTGCCGACCACTCGTGTCCGTCCGACACGAGCCGAGCTGCATTGGCTTCCGGTTGCCGAATTAGCACTTCATAAGGTCGGACTCATTGCACACAAATGAAGCACAATACCTCGATGATCTCGTTAAGGAGCATAAACCAGCTCGTGAACTCGGGTCATCCTCGCAGCGGCTTTTGGCAAACGAGATGCGCTTCTGCGGCCGTCTGGAACACTCTTCCTTCCAATATTAGGAAGCCACTGGAGCTATGCACTTTTTAAATCATCTAGGTTGAAAACTAATTTCTGTAGAACTGCTTTTTAGTTTGTTGTCCTTCTCTCGCACCTCCCATTGGCATGGCGGGCTACGTATGGTGCGAAAGAAGTTCAACATACATGCATACATACCTGTGCGTGGCTGGGGAGAGCAGTGGCGCGTAGTTAGCAATCTGCGCTATGAACCTGCCGACCAAATTTGTTTCCCACTCACGGCCAACGTCAATGACGCATATCTGAGCTGGACCTGGTGTTCCCCTAGGTTGACTCAGCCTCAAGTGAGTACCCGAGTGCGGTGTGTGTAAACGTGGCCACTGGGGAGACAAAGGCAGTCAGGCGTGGTGCTGGCCACCCAGCCCTTCATGTTCTGTGTCGGTCTTAATAGATGCTCGCTAACTAACAGCACTTGCCCCAACAATCTGTTCAGGCTTTACAGGGGATCTTTGTCTTTGCGCCTGAATGTATACGTGTGTTTGCGTGTGTGCCTGCATGTTTGCGTGCCTGCGTGTGTGCCTGCGTGTCTGTATCTGCGTGTGTGCGCCTACGTGCGTGCGCCTGGGTGTGCGTCCTTGCACGAGCCTGCGTGTGTGCCTGCGTGCGCCTGTGCATGCGTGTGCGTGTGTGTGCGTGTGTGTGCGTGTGTGTGCAAGGGTTCACCCTCGAGGTCGGCGATCATGGCTTCGTGCTTGTGCTTCACTTTGAGCAGGTTCTTCGCTTTCTCCTCCTCCTCTGTGAGATGCGTCCCAACCTCGGCCACGCGCTCCTCCAGCAGCTTCTTCTCCTGCACGCGTGCGGAGCGTAGAGAGGGACACGGCACGCGTGCGCCCGCGGGAGACGCGTTAGCGTCAACGGCCCAGGGACAGGGACTCCCCCGCCCCGCCCCCACTCTAAGCTACGTGTCAGCATTAATAAATAACCCCATGATGTAATTCTATAAGAGGAAGCTAACGCCCAATTGCAGGCGAGGTGCTAGGTCACCTTCAAAGGGCACCCCCAGCTGCCACTGGGGGAGCCCTTTGAAATGTTGAGATGCGATGTCGTCAAGCCGCTGACGTCGTGCGGAAGACGCGGCGTCAAAAGCAAATCGTTATCATTACGATCGTGATTGCTCAACCGCCAAGAGCGACTGTGAGCGGAGCGAGAAACGTGCCAAACACCTTTGTGATCTTGGAGCTGTGGTCTTCCAGGAGGATGATGTCCTCCTCCATCTTCTTCACCTTCGCCTCCGTCGTCACCTTCTCCAGCTGCAGCTTCTGCCGAGCCGCCTCCTCCTCCTCCAGCTGTTCCCCTAGATCCTGGGCGAAACAGTTGCAACGGGCGCGTCAAGGCGGTTGCCCGCATCGCGCGCTTCCACGCACGCTTCCGTGGCCGTCGGCAACGCCCTTTCCTTCCGATGTTAGGAAGACAGTTGTGCACTTTTCAATCATCCAGATTGAAAACTAATTTAATTCCAACTGCTTTTTGCGTTTTAGGTTGTTGTCCTTCGCCGCACCGCTGATTAGCGCCGTTGGCTACCTGCGGTGTGAAGGAAGTTCAACATACATACATATATGTCACGCGAGCGGGGCGGCAGAGAACAGAACTCGAACATAATTCGCCGATAACACGAAGGCCGCGTGTCAAGCAGAGTGTGGACACGACCAACCCGGGTGTTTTGAGTGTCCAAATGGCATTCAAGCACAACAAAGTGACGACGTACACTCAAACACGAGAATAAAAAGCTATATTTGACCTAGTATGGGGTGATTTCTGTTAGTGAGCAGCAACGGGAGGCCGTGGATAAAGAATCAATCACACGTATGTCCACAATCGCAGCGGAGTGCAATAACCACTGTGCTCACCACTCGCCAAATCATGTGGAATAGACAAAGAGAAAGATCCCCCATATAGCTTTAACAGTCTGTTAGGGCAAGTGCTGTTAACAAGCACCCATGAAGGTTGGTACGGCACATGAGGGGGGTGGGTGGCCATTTCCGCGCCCGTCCGCCTTTGTCTACGCAGTACCGATGTTTATACACACCGCACCAGGTACTCATTTGAGGACGAGTCGACCTAGGGGAGGAGGACCAGTTCAGATAATCGTCACCGGTGTTGGCCATGAGCAGAAATCAAACTCGGGTCGCCGAGTTCGTAGCGCGGGGCACTAACCGCTACACACACACACACACAAGATCATCCGGTCCGCGCATCTGCCAATCATATTGCACCTGCACGTGCTGCTGCATCTTCTTCTTGTCCTGTGTGAGCGACTGCACGCGCTCCTCTTCCTCCTCGACACGCGCCTCCAGGTCGTGCAGGATGTCCTCCAGCTCCTGCTTCTTGGCGGCGAGACGCGAGCGCATCTCCTCCGCCTCGGCGCACAGCTCCGTCTCCGCCTGCAGCTGCTCCGCCAGGATCTGCTTCTCCTCCACGAGCTACAGTGTCAACGAGAGTCACAGTTGTCACCTGTGCTGCCCCGGTCGCCCGTACCGGTCACCCGTGCACCCCGCTCACCCGTGCACCCCGCTCACAACGCTCACCCTTGCACCCGCTCACCACCCTTGCACCCTTTTCACCTTTGAATCCTGTTCACCCTTGCACCCCGCTCACCCATCTCACTTTTGCACCCCGCTCACAACGCTCACCCTTGCACCCGCTCACCCATCTAACCCTTGCACACCGCTCACCCGTGCAACCTGCTCACCTGCGCGTGCTTGCGCTCCAAATCGACGAGGTCGCACTCGGCCTTGCTCTGTTTCTCCTTCACCTTCTGCAGCTCCTCCTCCTTCGCCTGCAGCTCCTCCTCCTGCCGCGTCACCTGCAGCAGCGGCTTCACCTGCACGCAAGGAGCAGGAGGACGGCACGCGTGGCGCACAGATGGTACAAACGCGGCACACACAAACATACACGCGCACGGCACACACACACACATGGTACACACGTGGCACACGTACACACACACGTGCACACACACAAGGTACGCACACACAAGAACAGAGTTAAAAGCTGGTGCCTTCACGCTACTCAATGGACATTGGCATCGGCACTTGTCTCCAGTAGCGAGCTTAAGTCGGTGGTGAAAATTCCACATTCCTCCGTTTTCAACGTGTCTCTCCACACAGCCACAGTTAATTGGCCGATCAGCACGGTTAGGATACGTACGGTGCTAAAGAAGTTCATCATACACACATATACATGTAGCGTGGTGCTCAATCGATCTACGCTGGAGAGATGTTGGGCTGAGCCGATCACCAGCCGAGATCCGAGTTTCTGGGGCAGCCTTCCGTGAGTGAGGCCTATAATAAATAAACATTCAGATTCTGAAGCGCCCTGGCCACGGTGCCAACCCAGCCTCCGCCCCCCCCCCCCGTCCTTCGTGCAAAGTGGCCAAGGAAGGGAAGTTCCTTCACGTCCGCCTCACCTTGGTGAACATACGCCACCACTGCCAGTTGCGGAGCTTGAGGTAGGCGGCGCAGTTCCTCTGGATCACCTTGAGGGCGCTCATCTGCTGCTGCCGGCGCCCAAACGCCCTGCGCGTCACCACGACAAAACGGCGCACGCGCGGTTGAGCTGGCGTGGGTGGTGCTCACCGGGGAAGCCCCCCCCCCTCCCCTCCTCGGTAAATGCACGGCACGGCTCTTGGCACGAAGCTTGAGTAACGTGCTCGGACGCGTCGTTGCACTGTCGTCCAGTACAATAGTAAACTGTTAAAAAAAAAATTGTATTTTACCAGATAAGGTCCACCGAGCTAAAGACAGCTCTTTTTTCAGAAGCGACCTGGCCACAAATGATAGCTCAACGAAGTGGCTTATCACCACGTGGAATTTTCGAACAGCCAAATACTCTAAACGCATGTTTCTAAATGCGGCGGGAAAAACCGGAGGCCACAGAGAAAAACCCACGTGACCACAGGAAGAGAGAACACGCCAACTCCAAATATGCAACGGTCGTC
This sequence comes from Lethenteron reissneri, assembly GCF_015708825.2. Classification (NCBI taxonomy): domain Eukaryota; kingdom Metazoa; phylum Chordata; class Hyperoartia; order Petromyzontiformes; family Petromyzontidae; genus Lethenteron; species Lethenteron reissneri. Next base: position 15,463,346 of record NC_083804.1, read on the forward strand.
AGGGTTGGGATCGAACCCACGACCTCCTGTGTATCAGGCGAGGTAGTTAACATCTCATCACCGTGGCACCCCTTAAACATCAATTGGATGTTTCATCAATTGGAAGCTTCAAATCAAGATAAATTGGATGTTTAAAGACATCACGTAATTTACGGGTATATTAATTGGGTAGAACAGCGTAGCAAATAACACCCCCCCCCCTCCCCGGCTCCCCGCTGACACTACTGTAGGCAATGCGGAGCATCGACGACTAAAAGAGGGAAGCAAAACGGAGCCCTTGCGGTCAGGATGAGAAACAACATGCACAGAGTTTAGCACACGGAGATTACAGGAAGAGCGAAGGTGAGGCGAAAGGATAACGCACAGGGGGAGCGTGACTGCGGTGACGACAAGGGTGGTGGCGAGACTTCCTCCAGATCGAAGTGGAGGAGGGGAGATCGACTACATAGAAGCGTGGTAACATCAGCGATGAGGAAGAGAAAGAGGGGAGATTGTGCGCGATGATTTTTTATCCACTAACGCATTGAATTTTTTAGCCGCGCGACGACTGAACCACTGAACCGGGGCAGCGGGGGGGGGGGGGGTCAGCGGGAGTGACTGCGGCCGCGTCAGTTTCCAGAGGCGCCTGGGAGCCACCTACTTCCTGGCGAGGTATCCGCGGCACGAGGCCTGGAAAAGGATGACGATGTCAGTGATCTTCATGTCGCGCTCCTCCTCCAGGTGGGCGAGCACGCCCGCGCGGAAGAAGATCTTGCTCTGTCCGATCCGGAAGAGGTTGGGATCCAGCTCCAGTGCCCGGATCTACCGTGAGCGAGGTCAGAGGTCAGCTTTCATAGAACAACTTGAGCGGATCATGATGACGATGATGCATTACAGCAGCAGCATAAAAACCATCAGGCAGTGTGTGCCTACCATGAGTTCGCAGGCTTGCTTTCCGTCCATGAAACCCTTGGGAATGGCATTTGGAGTCAAGATTTCATATCTGCAGTGAGAATCCAGACAAGAGACGTGTGTTGAGGATAGCAGTGGCTCACACACACTGCTTGGGTGTTGATACACCAGACAGGAGCAGTGCACGAACACTGACAGGTGCAGTACATGAACATTGACTATGTGCAGAACTTAAACACTGAAGAGGTGCAGGACACGAACACTGAACAGGTGCAGGACAGGAAAAGTTAACAAGTGCAGGAGACTCGCACTGAACCTGTGCAGGACATGACAACATTGGACAGGTGCACGACACGAACTGTGAACAGGTGCAGGGCATGAACATTGACAGGTGGAGGACATGAACACTGAACATGTGCAGGCATGAGAACATAAGTGGTGCACGAGAAGGCTGATTGGGTCATGCGGGGGGTCGACTAACCGCTGGCGGAACTCCTGGAAGACGATGCGGTTGGGGAAGCCCTGCCGGCAGATGCGGATGCCCTCGAGGACTCCGTTACAGCGCAGCTGGTCCAGCACGAGGTGGGGCTCCAGCTTGCCCGCCTGCATCCAGCGACGCGTGCACAAGCAGCGCAAGTAGCACAAGCACACTCTAAACTTAAACTTTTAAACTAAACTTTTTTATTTTATTTACTAGGTAATGCCCACTGAGCTATACGTAGCTCTTTTTCAGAAGCGAACTGGCTGAGTCGACCGAGAGGAGGCCAAGGACTGGTTCAGATATTCGTCACCAATGTTGGCCACGAGCGGGAATCGAACTTGCGTCACCAGGTTCGTACCTTAGTGTGCTAACCGTTACACTACCGCTCCCCACAAGACTCACAAAACAACCGCCATTCGCCACTAAGTGGCGGTGACGTCACCACGACACTTGTACCAGGCTATGTGCACGTTGAGGCCACATTAAGTGTCAAACGCCCGCTGGCAGGAGGTCACTGGGCAGACCCAGGTGCCAGGGGTCGACTGACTGAGATGACCGAGATGACTGGCTAATGCACCACCTGCGAGCTCCTCACACAATCCAGCCTGGTTAACCCAGGATGGATAGTAGGCAGGCCAGCCTAAACGTTTCTAACCGACGTTTCGCAAGCGTAGAGAAGGGAGGGAATGACCGTGGCCAAGAAGACCTGAAGCTTCATGCGGAGCGACAAACCAGGTAGCTTCCACACAGCATTACACAACCGATGAAAAGATAATGCCGCTCGACTGATTCAGAGTGAGACCTCTGCTGTCATGAGCACACTACCCAGGTATGGGAAACTCTCCACTCTCTCCAAAAACTGCCCCATCACCAATTGGGAGTTGTGGGGGTGGAGTGTCCGATGGTACAAAATACCCAGGCAGGTGCTTAGTTTTGGTGGGGCTGATGGTAAGGCCCCACCCTCTTAGTGGCAAGCTCCAACTCCTCCTCTGAGTGAGCAGCAATTACCAGATCATCGGCATACATAACATGGTTGAGCAATAGGGAGCCATCACTTGACCACACCCGGGCATCGATCAGCCTCCCATTATATCTGTACCAGATAGAAATTCCTCCGGTACAGCTATTGAAGGCTTCACGAACTACGTGGTCGAAAAATATGTTAAATAATGTGGTAGCCAGAGGACATTCCTGTCGCACTCCAAGGTGAACAGAGAATGGCTCCGACTCACGGCCACGTAGTTTTACCCGGGCCCGCTCACCATCTTGAAGGTCCTTAATGATCGTGAGCAGAGGGTCAGGGACTCCAAAAGCAAGAAAAATAACCCAGAGCCCAGGCCGACTGATGGTATCATAGGCCTTGACCAGGTCAATAAACAGAGATGTAGGTCTTGTTGAAATTCCCTACACCTCTGCTGTAGCAGGCGGACAGAAAATATGGTATCTGTGCAGGACCGTCCTTTCCTGAAACCGGATTGGGACTCCACAAGCCTCTCCTCAGCGTGCCTGGCTAGGTAATGTTGAATAATCCTTGCCAGGACCTTTCCCGGCACACTGAGGAGTGAGATGCCCCTGCAGTTGTTACAGTCTGTGCCGTCGCCCTTAAAGAGGGGGACCACCAGGGCATCCTTCCAATCCTGCGGAACCCGTCCAGTGGTCCAGACTGGTGTTATGATGTCATGTAGGGCAGTCTGTGCACAAACGCCACCCTCCCTCAGCATTTCGCTTGGGAGATCATCTCTGCCCGGTGCCTTTCCTGGTCTCAGACTCTGGATCGCCTTCAGTACTTCTTCAGCAGATGGCACCTCAGCCAGCCACTCACAGGGGGTAACTTCTTCTTCCAATGTTTGAGACACCGCAGCCTCAGCAGGGTAATCCCCACTTTGTCCGACGATGTTTTCCATGCCGAGGGATTTCCCCTCCCCCAGGACTTCACAGAAATGCTCAGCAAATCTGCAAACCTGTTCCTGGGGGTTGGAGATTGGATCACCGTTTTTTCCCCTGATGGTAATAGGTGTGGGCGCTGCAGGTTACTTTTTTGATGGAGTTAAATAGTGATTTATGATCGCGGGCCATTGAGGCAGACTTAATCTTCTCAGCAACCCGCAACCACCACCCATCCATCCATACAGCGCCTCATGGCTCTCCGAACCTCCGAGCAAAGGCTGTGCTAAGCCTCCTCATTCTCTGACGTGGGATGCTGTTGACAATGAGAGTGGGCCTGGCGCTTTTTCTCAGCCAGCCTGAACACCTCATCTGTCAGCCAGGGTCTCTGGGCAGGTCTGGATCGTGTACCCAAAGCAGCCATTGCAGCTGCATGAGCCACAGTCCTAAACCTCGCCCATTTCTCCTCGACATCTGGAGGAGTAGGGGACGATGCCAACCCCAGCTGCAAGCGATGATTAAATTCTCACTTGCAACTTTCATCAGCTCGCTGAGACAAGGCCACCTTGGGTTTGAATGGGGTCCTGGGTCTACACCCACCACCGAAGTGGAAGAATGGCAGGCACATCTTACAGATGACAAGTCGATGGTCAGTGGGCAGATCAGCTCCACGGTAGGTCCTGGTGTCAAGGACATGGGCTCGCATCCGCTGGTCCGTCACTATGTAGTCCAGCAGATGTTCTTGCTTGGACCCGGCATGTATCCATGATGTTGTGTGGATGCGCCGATGCCGGAAGAGCGTGTTGGTAATTACAAGCCCATGGGCTACACAAAAATCTAGCAGCCTCCTACCATTGTTATTGAGCTGATCTGGCTCATGCCTTCCAATCACTTCAGACCAGGTTCCAGCATCATGACCAACTCGGGCATTGAAGTCGCCCAACAGGATGACTATCCCGAGAGGCCACTTTAGCTAGCACCTGTGACAGGAGGTCATTGAAGCCATCTGACTCATTGGCTTTGCCTGCATCCCTCCACGGATGTTCGTCTTCGGTGGGGCAAAAGTAACCACGACCACCACTCTTTGCCTCCGGTTGATGGGAAAACGAGCCCAAAGTAGTCTTCATTCTTTTGTTCAGATGAAGAGTCACTCCCTGTTGTCTCCTGCCCCGAGGAGAGGACTGTCCACCCCTCATGTTGGCAGGAGCCAGAGCCAGTCCACCGGACCTCCTCAATACCACAGAAATCCAGGCAGTACCGGTCCAGCTCTCAACAGAGGAGTGGCAGTCTCTCCTCCGCAGTGAGCGTTCGAACATTCCACGTGGCCACCCTCAGTGGTTTTTTGTTGTTACTGGAGGAGCCACTAGGGTAAAGATTCAACCTCCTGGCTCCGCCAAATTGGGTTTGGCCAGGAGACATCATAGATGCCTGTTCCCCCGGGGCCTCCGGCACAAGCTTATTAATTCGATATTTTATACGTGGTTTTGTGGTAATTAATTGAAGGTGGAGGGGTTACCAGCCCCTCACACCAATCCAGAGCCACTGTGGTGGTTCCAAATGCCATGAGGGGAATGGTCAATCTAAATTGGCCCTCTCCCCACGGCACTGCCCACCACAGCGTTTCCGTTTGGCACCACGAGGAGGTAGGGGGTTGTTTTTGCCGGACTCACACAGACACACGTGCACGTACACGGCCAATACAGCTCTGAACTGACACATGGGGCCCGCGTCCACGGCAACAAGACAGGGCAGATCTCGGCGCCGCACGCACGTACACACACGCACGCACACACACATGCACAAACGCACCCTCTTCTCGTGGTTGGGGATGATGCAGCGCACGAAGTTGGGGTTGGTGTTGCGCAGCGTGGCCATGAGCTTGGACAGCTGCTCCTTGTAGAGCTGTCCCACTGTGCGGAACATGCCCTTGCGTGTCTTGTAGGTCGAGCCGAACGCCGTCTCCGCCATGCCCGACACCTGGTCCAGCCCCACAATGCGGTCCACTGCCGGTTGGTGAGGGGGGGGGGGGTGGGGGGGCACCACACGGCGTGGGTGAGCGTGGCTACTACCACCGCAACCGGCCTTGAAACGGGCTACCCGCCCGCCCACCAAATGCAGCCACCGCGAGCTGCTGGTGTGGTCTACGGTGTTGTCAACACCATCAACCACCCACCCCCCCACCCAGGCGCCCACCCATTTATCTCTGACCCCCCCAGCCGACCTTTGTGTCGGCTTCAACGCGTGTGGTTAGTTACATCTCTTCCCACTTGGTATCGCGGCTCAAGGGGTTAATCGGGAGGTTCCTTCACTCTCAGGTGCTTCAGCTCTCCCTTTGCTGGACAGGTACGCATCGTGCGTGCTCCATTTATGCCACTGGCAAGCACAGACTACAATTTGCTACGTAACCCAAATGTTAATTTTAATTACTCGGAGTCATTAACCGAGAGCAATAGTAAATGTAGAGCCCCGTTTAGCCTTTCTCGCTACGCAGCATTGTCGAGTCAAGTGCTGGAAACGTTTCATTTCATTCGTAGGCGGCTGGGTAGCCGGGTGGTGAGCATGCGTCACAATGAGCCAGTCTTGATATATTATGGCAGAAAAGCATGAAATAAACGCAAATCCTTTGTCAGCGAGCGCTATTCGTAGGATGGTTCAGTGGCCAGTTTCGCGGGCGCCGTTATCAATAGAGCGTGCCGTCTGTCGTTATCAATGCACGTTAAAGGCCCGCGATGTCGCTTGCAAGAGTGGGTTCACGATGTGACGTGTCGCAATGCGAATGAAACCGCATTTGAAAACCTACACGAGCACATTTGGTAGTTTGCACCGTTCTTATCATGCAAGGCCATCGCGAACGGGGCCGTATTTCGAAAGTATTACCCCGCAATTGGGAGCGTTAGCGGGAGATTTGCCAGTAAAAAAAAATGTCAAACTCGTAAAATGTTGCGGAACGTGACGCCGGCACACGTGGCCCCCATTGTTTTTTTGTTCAAACAACATCCAAGAATATTTAACGTCCACTACGAAGCAGACGATGGTGCCTATTCACTGTTATCGAGACCCACAGCATTCACCAGGGTGGCCACTGGGCTCGAACCACAAACCACTGTTAAATATCCTATCATCATTGCGATCACCCAGGTCTCCCTTCGGGAATTGATATACAGTCATTATTCTGGGTCTCGCCTGCTTAAAAAAGACCCTGACGTTAATTGTATGAATTAAATTGCAACTTTCACTCTATAATTGGATTATTTAAGCAGGATATTTCCCCGTATTGACTTTCAAAACGTTAAGCTATTTTAAATAATACAAAAATCAGCAAATTGTCAAATACGAGATTATTCATGAAAATATTAAGCCTCAAAACTAACAAAAAATTAGCTGTAAAGTTTTCCCCAAATTGTTTATCCAGATACTGTAAGTAAAGCTTACTGTACAGGCTGGTCCCGATGTCTTGTGACCCCCCCCCCCCCCCCCAATTAATTGACTCCTAACATTTCCCCCCCTTCTTTACATATTTATTTCTGCGCTTAAATAAACCTTACTTTTAAAATATATTAATATTTTTGAGAATTAAATGGGGGTCACGTGACATCATCTTGACCACCCTGTCCACCACATACCCTGCTCCCGTGTCACAAGCCAGTCGCAGCTCTGTGGGTACTGCCCCCGGAAGATCTCACGTGTTGCGCCCGCTATAAAGTCACCGTACTTAAAATGACTTGATGAAACCCAGCGTTTGCCCCCTGTGAAAGAGGCAATGCTGTTTCACGTGTCAAGGGGTTTCTTTTCACCTCCTGGTTAAACAAAGGTGGCCAACCGACTCGACTCAGCTTTGCAGACAGACCCTGCACGACCGTTCTGTGCCGGGGCCACCGCTCGTTGTGGGGGAAATGTGGCAAGAAGAACACAACTCGGACCGAACCCAAACTCGGTTTGTTGTCCTTCCCCAGAACCTCCAATTAGCAACGGTTGGCTACGTACGGTGCGAAAGAAGTTCAACGTGCATACATATAAATCAACACTCGTGGTGACCCGGAGACGATTTACCAAAGCAACGTTCATGCAGCGGTGGGAACTCCGGAGTTGCGCATTTATTACCAGCGCCGGAAATGCAGAGTGCGCAGCTCCGTTCTTTGGTAAATGCACTCGCGCCGATTTTGCGCCTCGTATGTTCGCTGTGAGATGGAGAGACTGGGCAGAATATGTTTGCAAACCCCCCCCAACCTCCCCACCGCCTGCCCTCCCCACCCCCAACCAGCTTCCGCCATGGCGAGTAGAGGAATGCATAGTAGCGTCTCATGGGGGCGAGAAAGCGCAGCGGGTTTTTTGGCACTGAGATATCACGCCTGCCACGAAGGCTGGCCGCACGGCATCCATTACAATGGCATGAGCAACGGAGAGATGGATTAAAAATCGGGTTAGGTGAAGAGCGTGGACCAAGCCAGCATTCCGGGAGGGTGGCCAGCGCAACCTCCCCCTGCGATGATTAGCGCCAGCAGACAAAAAAAACCTGCGGTAGCACCAACTCCACGTTACTGCACCACAGTCCGGTTTAGAATAGCGAGGGTAAAATTGATATTTTTTGTTGTTGTTTTAATATTCAAAGTCTTTACACGTTGCACTCAATTAAAATTATACACGTTACGTTTTAATCGGAAAAAAATCCCTGCACGTGCGATTTTTAAATCGCGTGTTTTTTTATTGTGCAATAGAAGCTAGTGCTTCCGCAAATTTATACCGACCCTGACGCCGACAAAGCCCGTTTTACTGCATTGACAGCAGTCACCTGGTTGATTGTGAAGCACTGGGAAAGTGTCATAGAAATAGGCTCTCTGAATGCCCTGTATTTCTGCAAGACATGCCAGCGGGGGGGGCCAAGGGAGACAGGCACACGCGCTCTGTAAGGCCCACTTCGCAGAACGCACACACGCGTGTGCGCGCACGCACGCCAAGAGAGAAGCGATGAACACAAACACACACGTCAACATTCAACAGAAGCGTGAGCGACAACAGGTCGGGAAAGGAGGGGGGGGGGGAGAAAGTCCAACAAAATCCACCACAGATAAACAAGGAAAGCGACATCAGGGATATTGAAACGATCACTGGACAATCGCGGGCCATTACCCAAGCTCACAATCGAGCGAGGGCGTGCAAGAGAGTCCCCATAAAGATTCGAAATCGTAGAATGGTGCCCTACTCTCAGTGTGTGCTGTTTCGTCACTCGGGTCGCTGTGCACGCTACCAAAACCATTATTTTTGTGCACAAAAGTTTAGTCATTGTAAAGCAAGTGCTAGTTTATTATCTGGCCAGGTGGAGCTATGGGAAACGCACTTGATTCGGCCCATTATTCCTACCACTTTAGTGACTAGTATGCTTTTTCAGAAATCAACGGTGCTTGTCCTCTTGACAGACTGGTGGCCCCTCCACAGCCATGTGTAACTTCCACTCCAGGCCTGAGGGAGCTGCCAGTGGTGATGAGCACAGCCCCACAGCCATTAATACATTGGGGCACACTTTGGCTGGTCGATAGTTCTTCTATCTGTGTCATCTCAGTCAACCCATGGCACCTGGGTCTGCCCCGTGACCTCCTGCCAGCGAGCCTTTGACACTTCACGTGGCCTCAAAGTGCACAAAGCATGGCACAAGCGCCGTGGTGAAGTCAATGCGTTTTTTGTTGTTGTTACGTGTATGTATCTGTATGCGTAAACAAGTGTTTATATATGCACATGTTCATGTGCTAAGTGTTGTAAAACTAGGATTACTTTCTGCCAAATCTGCTCTTAGTACAGCGTCTTGAGAGGTTTTTCGTTTGTCAAGTCACACGAACTGCAGGCCACGCTGTGTTTCTTGTCCTTCCCCCCGCACCTCCGATTAGCACGGTTGGCTACGTACGGTGCGCGAAAGAAGTTCAATGAACACACGTACGTACGAACCTCGATGGTAATAATGCGGGCTCCGAGCCCATATAGACGAAACTAAGGAGGGAGACTTGCAAGCGACAGGAGCAACAACGCTGATGCGGATTAGTCAAAGCTAAAGGCCCCCATGCACACAGCGCCAGCGCTGACAAAACGCTCGCCAGGTTTGGGTGCGCTCGCGACGCAGCCGCCCGCGTTTGCCACTCTCACCGTCCTTCCAGAGCTCGGCAACAAATCTGTCGGAGGACTGGTGTAGCAGCGTGGCCACGTTGTCATTCAGAGGGTCCATGTTCTTCATCAGCCACTCGTCAGACTTGTAGTCCACCTACGCAGGGGGATGCGGCAAGCCAGGCATCATGCCATCAGCATACACATCACAAGCGTCGAACACCTGCCACCGTACACCACCATCATTGCCACCAGCCGACACAGACTTAAAGACGGTCACTGCATCGCGGGCTTTCAGATGCGCTCCTGCTGCTGGCTGGCACTCTCCTTCCTTCCGATATTAGAAAGCCACTTGAGCGATGCACTTTCAAATAATCTAGATTGAAAACTAATTTATTTGAGACTGCTTTTTGTGTTTAGTTTATTTTCCTTCCCCCGGCACCTCCGATTAGCATATGTACAATCCAAAAGAAGTTCAACATATGAAAAAATAATAGGTTTTACCCTGTTAAGATGTTCAAACAGCAGATAGAAACCTTTTGCAAGGAATCAAGTCTGCATTAACCACATGTACTTGTGGTGAACATGTAAATAAACATGCTCTGATAATATATGCATTGTCTTTGAAACAGATTTGCTTACACCATATAGGGCCTAGTCTCAACATATACAGAAATGTACCTCCGGGCTCTGGAGACCACCTGGAGAAGATTCCAGGCGTGTGTTGACAATGATGGCGAACAAGTGGAGACTCTTTGAAGCTATTAACAAACATTTGTTATCATGTTACAGTGTTTTCTCTGTTCTTTTTCCATTAAAAACAATAGTCCCATATAAGTATTAACAGTTTTTGAAGCACCCTGGAAATACTATCACCATTACACCCACCACCACAGTACACAAACCAGAATCAGAATATTTATTTATCCCGGATGAATTCAGTATATTGGAATAACCACTGCACATCATGACCACATAGCAACAAACCATCACACACCAAACCACAGCATACCATTACAAACCAACCACCACATACATCAGAATCTCACACCAACCACCACAGCATTACCAGCATACACGCGCATCATACATCACCGCACACAGCGAGCACAGACCACCAGCAGTCACACGTAAGACATACCACGCCATGCACAGCAGAGAAACTACACAAATTAGACATCTCTCCTTCATTTATAAACCGCCTCGTTTAACTGTAAGTGCGGACAGGTGAAGAATATGATGGATATTGTCGAGGAGGTGGATGAGGTTTGACCAGTTGGGAACAGAAAGAGACCATGTTAAGTCTCTAAAAAGAATAGGCGTTACCCTTTCCAGAAATAAAACAGGTGGTGTTAAGATGTTCAAACAGTGAGGAGACACCTATCCACAAGGCATCAAGTCTGCATAACCACACGTGCTTGTGGCAAAATATGCAAAGAAGAATGCGTTGACAATGTAAGCACTCATCTTCTTGGTTCTTTCGGTAAAGTCACGTAGAAAAGTAATAATAAAATAATAATAATAAAACATAATCAAATAAAATTCTCACAAGTTTATTATCTCCCTTCTTCGTGACTTTACCGAAAGAACCAAAAAGATGAATCCCTGCAGTCACGAAAGCTTTAAATCGAAATTTAATGTAAGCACTGTTCTTGAAACTGTTTGGCCTACACCAGAGACGCCCTCTTTTATGACCTTGTCTCTGCACAAGTGTTAGACGAGAGACCGCCAAAAGACGAGCAGCAGCACAAAAGCATTGCAAATATCAGCGTATTGACAGCTCGGGTTCAGCAGTTATGAAGGGTCCCATAGAGAGGATAAGTCTCATTTGCAAGAGTGATCCGGGTCACGATATTGCTGAAAGCAAAGCCAAAAACGAACTGCAATGAAAAAACTAAACATAAATCGGCGCAAAGACAACTGTGGCCTTCAGATGCCCACCGACATAAGGGCCAGGACTTGTTTTACACAAGACAACGCGCATCGGCGGAGCTGCTCAGGGGCCCACCTTGCCGGCGTAGTGGATCACGCAGAAGTCCGCCTTGTCCTTGAGTTGCTTGGCCTTCATGAACTTGGAGTGGGTGCCCTGCTCCTGGATCAGCTTTTCCACGAACGACTTGTCCGTCGCCTTGGGGAACCAGCACTCCTCGTCCAGCAGTGCCAGGATGCCCGGCGGGTTTGCCTGTCCGGCACGACGTCGCAAGATACAGTTCACTTACGGCTCGGGGCGCGTGTGTAGCTGTGTGCGTACTGATGCGTGCCCCTGGGTGTGCGCATGAGTGGGGTGCGGGGTAGGCTAGTGGTTAGCACGCTACGCTACGAACCCGGAAACCCGCATTCATTTCCCGCTCATGACCCACACCAGTGACAATTATCTGAACCGGTCATAGGCCTCCGATAGGTCAACTAAGCCTTAAAGGAGTACCTGGTGCGATGTGTAAATATTGGCACGAGGGAGACAAAGGCGGTCGGGCGTGGTGCTCACCACCCACCCCGTCTCGTGTGCCATTCCGGCTTTCATAGGTGCCCGCTAACAGCACTGCCCCAACGGTCTCTATGATCTTGTCGCCATGTCTACGACTGTGCAATGGTGTCTCTGAGTCTATAAGGGTCCCTATGATCATGTTGCTATCTCTGTGACAGTGCAACAGGGTATCGATGGGCTCTGCGGAGTCTATGAGGGTTTCTATGGTCGTGTCGCTATGTCTGCGAGCGTGCACCGGTTTCTCGATGAGCTCGATGCACGGCTGCAGGTCGAGCCCGAAGTCGATGAAGTTCCACTCGATGCCCTCGCGCTGGTACTCCTCCTGCTCCAGCACGAACATCGTGTGGTTGAACAGCTGCTGCAGCTTCTCGTTGGTGTAGTTGATGCACAGCTGCTCAAAGGAGTTGAGCTGCGACAAGAGAGAGGAAGGGAGGAGAAACGGGCGTGCGCTCATCAGTGTCAGCGCCACGCTGAAGCTCGCCACGCTGCATTGTGGGGAATCCTCCACAATGCCGCGCTGAATAAAATACTCGGGGTGTAGCGGCTTCGTCGATTCATCGATCAGAATCAGAATCTCTATTGATACTGATGGAATCCGATGAGCTTTTTTTCACAGATGTCCAGTAGGGGTGGGCCAAAAAACCATAATGTGCATGTGCAGCCTTCCCTTTGTCAATCCACTGCTGGATGAGGGCCTCCCCATGCCGTGCAGGTCGCGGGGGTTATGCAACTATTTTTATTTTATTAGGTAAGGCACACTGAGCTATATAGCTATTTTTCAGAAGCGACCTGCCCACAAATGATAGCTCAACGAAGTGGCTTATGTGCAAATTTATAGTGTACAAATACTCTTAACGCACGTTTCTAAATGTGAGGACCTGGATAAAAATTCCACAAGACCACAGGGAGAACATGCAATCTCCAAATATACAGCAGGCGTCAGGGTCAGCATTGAACCCACGACCTCCTGTACACCAGGCGAGGGAGTCAACATCTTGCTACTGTGGCAGCCCTTCGATGTTCCTTCACCCACTGTGGTCAGTATGGGTAAGTAAGGGTGGCGAGGACCATAGATGTGAGAGCACAGATGTACAGTACAACACTTCCGTCTGGCGCCTACCGCTTAGCATCACAACAGCCTGCAACGCCTGTTTAAAGTGCACGGCCATCGCTCATCCCAAGCACGATCCTGGCCCAACGCTGTCGAGCTTCTGGGATGTGGCGAGGTCGGCCGCGTGCCGGGTCGATCTCGTCTCGGGCTCATCGCGACAAACGTATCAAACCTCCGCGCTGGAGAGGCCGCGGGCGGTCACCTGGAAGATCTCGAAGCCGGCGATGTCGAGGATGCCGATGAAGGAGGCGCCCTGTCGCTTGGTGCGGTCCAGGGCCTTGTTGAGGCGCAGCACGAGCCAGCGGAACAGACGCTCGTATGTGGCCTTGGCCAGGGCTTCGACCGCAAAGTCAGCCTACGCATGCGTGCGCGGGACAAAGACAAAGATCCCCCGTAGAGCCTTAACAGACTGTTGCAGCAAGTTTTGTTAGCGAGCACCTATGAAGGCCGGCAGCACGGCACACGAGGGGCTAGGTAGCCAGCACCATGCCCGGCCGCCTTTGTCTCCCCAGTGGCGATGTTTAAACACCGCACCAGGTACTCATTTGAGGCTGAGTCAACCTAGGGGAGATCCAGGACCTGTTCATATAATCGTCACTGGTGTGAGCTGGAATCGAACTCTGGTCGCTGGGTTCGTAGCGCAGAGCGTTAACCGTTGCGCGCTACACACACACGCGGCCTTTATCACAGCACCGCATGGGTGCAGCTGCTGTTTGTGAGCACCTGTTAAGGCAGGCAAGGCACAAAACGGAGTGGTGCGACCAGCAGCGCGCTGACGTTTACACGCACAATACAGGGCGGTCACGTAAGGCCACCATCATTCTAGGGGAGGTGTAGGACAGGCTTTGATACCATTTTATGCTGGTGCGCATGGTCTGGAATCAAACCTTGGTCATGAGAACTGCAGCGCAGTGTGTGAACCAATGCCGACGCAGCTCCCCGCATCCGCCAACGCTTTATTCAACAGCTCTTGTTTTATCTGCTGCAACACTGCTACAGCTCACCGCGACCTCTTCCCTTCTCCACTCCTCCCTGCCGACTCTCTCTTCATCTCCCCTGGCCCACACAACCCCCCCCCCACTCACCTGCTCCTTGGTCTGCGCCTTCTGCACGTAGTCGCGGCCGACCTTGATCCGCGGGGTGAGGATGGCGCGGCTGAACTCCGTCACGGACACCCCCAGCAGGTGGCACACTTTCTGCGCCGCTGTGATTGGGTCGGGAGGTGCAAGGCAAGAGGAGGGGGGGACGTCAAAGCGCTGCGTCGCAGAGGCTCGCACGATCAAAAGATACGTCTCCGTTTGTAGCCCACCGAAGGGCCACGATAGAAATTCCACAATACCATGGAGGGGGCCGGTTCCTCCACGGGATAATCGCTGTTGAATTTCTGCTAAGTTGTAAGTATTTCATCGTCCCTGGATGGATGAGAGGATGGTGAGTCTACATCTAACCGGATTCAGAAACTTCCAGCCTTTTTGACTATGTGCCAAGTGCTCTGGGTAATAAAACTAATAACCTAAAAAGGGCATTAATATGAAGGTAATGAACAAAAATTTACATCAAATCAACTTTTTTTTTCAAAATCACACTAAAAACAAAAAGAGCCGCCATTTACCACTAAGTGGTGATGACGTCACAACGGCGCTCGTGCCAGGCGAGGTGCACCGAGGTCGTTGCTGATGGGAGGTCATGGGGACAGGACTCAGGTGTTATGGGTTTACTGAATGAGATATTTCACTCGACGCTGGGGGGGATACGAGCCTTCGAGTGGCAGCCCCAAAAATTTGGAACACCCCGCCTGCCACCAGATGTCCGAATAGCGGCGAGTGTCTCTCAATTCATCTCTTGAGAACCGCTTTTTGTGTTCAGTTTGTTGTCCTTCCCCCCGCACCTCCGATTATAGCACGGTTGGCTACGTATGGTGCGAAAGAAGTTCAACGTACATGAAATGCAGCTGGCTGCATCTCACAATGATGCTCAATCTCCCAGTTCTAGTTCAGGCTTAGGGGACCTTCACAAGTCGTTCTCCTCTGCCTATGAAAGAAATAAAAATCCCTCCTTTTTCCCATGACCACGCGACGTAACGCTCGCGTCTCAGCGCACGGCGTCGTGCTCGTGTCGTCCCGCATGGGCTGCTGTTAAATTTTTGTTTTTATTTTGATTGCAATGCAACGAAGATCCCGGTACAAGGTACAGACCGCAACAAGGGGAGAAGTTACAAACTCCGTGGACTAAACAAGCCCCAACTCAGCACTCCTGGATCTAAAGATGTGGAGGAGATTGGACTTACTGCCCCACACACACAATGTCGGGGACTATGAGTGGGAGCGTCTGTTGTTATATGGGGGGCGGGGGGGGGGTAAGACAAGACTGTGGTGGTGATGTTCTCTGGGAGATGGAGCCTTCTGCAGCCAGGCTCCGAGATTGTGGAATCCTCTTGCTCAGCCCATTAGGGACTCCGAGTCTGTTTCACTTTTTAAATCACAGTCTTAAACTCACCTATTTATACTGCAGGTTTTCCATGTAACTTAATATTTTAAAAAAACAATGCTGTTGTTCTTTTGGATTACTGTGCACTTATTATTATTCGAGAGCAGACATTGATTTTGTTATTATCAGCTTTCTATTTCACCTAGATTGTATCTATATTTGGGAATGTAGTTTTATTTTACGTGCCACTTTGAAATACTTCAATATGAAAGGCGCTTTATGAAATAGAGGTTGTTATTATGATTAAAGGTAGGGGGGAGCCTACACGCGCCAAATTAACTTATCGTCACTTGGGCTGTAGTTGAAAATCGCACTTGTGGCGTACTGTACTGCACCTGTGTTGTCGGGCATGGAGGCCTGATCGGTGTTCCTCTCCTTCTTGAACACCACGTTTCCAAACTGCAGCACGGACGACACGACCCGGAGCAAGGCTGCGGCGGACAGGAAGACACGGGCATGGTGAGCGTCAGTGACAGCGTGGACCGCGTCGGCCACATCGCGGCGTTACCCGCGTCGCATCGCTGGCGGTCTCCGGCATCATCGGTCGCATCGTCGTGGCATAGGTCGCATCTCGGTAGCAACTCCGCCGTGCGTGGCACCAACGCGAAGCAGAAGCTCAAGCACCTGGAAACCGCAATGGTGTTCAACACAGCGAAGACTTCACGTCCGTCAGCCTACGCTCTCTCAAGTCTTATCGCGTGCGCTTGGTCACCCTTTGGTTTTGTTTACACTATTCCCTCGTTATTCGCGAGGGATACGTATGTTCCGGAGATGTCCGTGAGTAGCAAATTATGCAGTTAATGATGTTGGCCTATGAAAATTAATTACCTTATTAAATACATATATATAAAAAAGGGAAATTTGTGAATGTGTGTCTGTTCGAAATGTTTAGCATACTTTCCGACATGCAACAAACTTGAAATTTGGCATGTGGGTAGCTTCCAGACTGGACACAATGCAAAAGTATAAAAATAGATTATTGTATTTGGGGGGGGGGGGGGGGGGAGAGGGGGGGCGCAATAATGGATATAAGTGAGCGGTGACGTCAATTCTATGATGTCACCCGCATGCGGCAGCGTCATGCAGCGTGCCTGCTGACGTCACGCATCCCCCCCCCCCCACCCTCCGCGTAGGCCGTGTATTAATCCAAGACAAGAATCCAAGTCTCGTGCGAAGCCGGCTAGTAAAGCTAGTAAATAATAAATCACATCACTTTCTCTATCATCACTTTGTCTCATCATTTTTTTTTTCTCTCTCGATGCAGTCGTGTAGAGTTCCAGATACGATCCGCAGATAGTCAAAATCGCGGACAGCAAGTTCGTGAATAATGAGGGAATACCGTACGTACTGTTTTGTTTCCTGCGCTGAATTTTCTGAACGTGAACTTTGCCTCCCCGAAAGTGATTTTACTCCAGTACATTCCCTTTCATCTCAACGAGCTCCATTTTACAGGCCTCTTTTTTATTCACTGCCAGGTGAAGACCTTCCCATGGCACGGCTCCATCCGCCGCTGCATGAGCGCCTCCGCCGTGCAATGTCGGTGGTCATGGGGGAGTGGGTTCGCGAAACGGGGCGGGGGGGGGCAGGCGAGAGCAGCAAGCCGGGTACCGCTTGGTTCGTAACGCAAGCGCGCTCACCGATGAGCCACCGTCGCCGCCACTCCAACCCGCACCCCCCCCCCCACCCACTCAAAATCGGCCGAACGTCGCGAGCTGCAAATACATTTCAATGATTGATCGCAGCACTTCGTACGCAAGTCCAATCCATAGAGCCGCGACCGTCCTAGGGGCCTTTGCCAACGACGTCACGTTGAACGACATTCACCCGCCCGCAGCGCATACCGTTTGGCCGCCATCATGACCCGCTCGCCCAGAAAAGGAGGAAATTCGTTGATTGGCCGATATACATATATCTATGAATACAATTACGGCTGTGCTTATTTGAAAACTAATTTCTTTAAAACTGCTTTTTGTGTTTAGTTTGTTGTCCTTCCCCCACACCTCCAATCATCACGGTTGGCTAAGTATAGTGCGAAAGAAGTTCAACATACATACACGCATATATTGAAACAAATACCTTTAAAAGATCTGAAAAACCATAAAACCCAGGCAGTAAGAGTTCGATTCCCGCCCGTGGCCAACATTAGCGGAAACTAGAACCGGTTCTGGGCACCACCCCCCCCTCCCCCCAAACATTACGTGAACCAATGTTGGTGACGTATGATCAAACAACCACACACGACCAGCATCGTGTGGGGGAGGCCTTTGCCCAGCGATAGATTGACACAGGGCCGTAATCTAGTATCACTATTATTGTAACTCATGGGCCAGCAGGCAGAGGCATCGCGGGCTGCGCCCAGCTGCTGCCGCGGCAGGTGGACTTAGTTTCAGGCCGTAGTGCAAGTCATGGTGTCGCTCACGCTTTAAAATAACTATGGCGGCACGGTTACACAGCAGCACGGGACATCCACTGCCCAGCCCCCCCTCACCCCCCCCCACCCCCCAGACAGCTGCGCCCTTCCAGCACCAGTTCCAAATACGTGCGGCCGTCTCCTCCCAGCTGATACACGACAAGTCCATTACCGCTCGCTTAAAGGACGTCTTCATCATCGTCGTCATCATAATCATCCGCGATCAATCCACTGCTGGATGAAGGCGTTGCCCACGCTCTCGCCGTACCATCACAATCGTGCGAACTAACGCTCCGGCCAGCACCTCCGCGCGAGAGCCGATGCCATCGCCCCGTCCTCACACGGGAGACATCCACTCAGGCGCGTCCCGCCCGTTTGTTCTGCCACTCCCGTCGGTCTTCGTCCCTTCTCGACGTGACACGTCCCGCCCAAGCCCTCTCACTATTGATACTCGTCAGTGCCTTTAATCTGTGAATCTAAATATGCGTTTAGATTGCTTAGATTATTTGGCTGCTGTAAATTTCCACATGATAAGGCACTTCGTTGAGCTATCATTTGCGGGCAGTTCGCTTCTGAAAAAGAAGCAAAAAGCCCAGTGGGCGTTACCTGGTCAAAAATAAAAGTTGTTTATAAAAAAAAAATTGTGATTTGTTTACCTTTCCTATACTTTGCACTCCTACTGTATTTTTGTGTTGTTTGTTGTTGTAACTTTCTGATCCGCCTCTACTGGACATCTGTGAAAAAGAGCTTCATCGCTTATCGGATTTCTCCAGTATAATTATTCTGATTCTCATAATCCATCCTCTGCTCTTCCTATACCTCGACGTAATTAGATGCATGGATTCTCTCCGTTCGTCTCGGTGCGCTTTTCAGTTTTTGTTGCTCCATTTTCTTCGTTGCTGTCCACACGTCCGATCCACACTTCAGGGCAGGCGGTCCCGCATCGGCGGTTGACATTCATAACCAACCCCCGTGCGTGCCGTTTGGCGGCGCTTCATCGTTTCAACAACGAGCGTCCTAACGTCTCCTCTGCTCCCCGTCTTTCACGACGAATGTGTCGTGGGGCGAGCGACTGGCGAGGCAAGCAGGGCGGCAACGGCTGACTTGAACAAATCGTCGTGCCAGCGGGGAACATCGATGCAATGCATTTCAGATTTGAGCGACGGCAGTTGAAGAACAAGACGCCCAATCGGTGAGCGGAAACGTTTGTTATGTACATTCGCGAATATTTCCTTCACCACTGTTCCTGTGCGCGGTTGCATTCGGACACTGCGATACAAGTCCATGCGGTTGCTGCGAAATCGTCATCGAGATCGGTGACCGTACGGATTATTCACGGCTTGTCACAGGATACCCTCCACAGGACAAAGACCCCCTTTGAAGGTGAGAAGCTGACCACTTCTTGGGTTTCCCACTTTGCTGCTGCGTGCGGTGCCGAACGGTAAAGGCGATGCCTTGCTTTACACCGCTGCTGGCGGATGTGTCTTCAAGCTAGCTCCTTTACAGGATCACTTTGTCCTTAACTTTTCCATGCTTGCCAGAACATTTTTTTTAAGGGCTGGGCGTACCCGCAGATTTGACGCACTGCACGCGACGTGCCGATCAGCTGACCGCGGTGCGCCACCCATTTGCACTGCCGGACGGAAAGAGGCGAGAGGACAGCTGGGGCAGGATTTAGGACCAGTACCCCATTGTTTCAACTGCCACGCCAGGAGATAGAATCCAGCGACTTTTGAACGCCGAGTCGAGCGCGATCACCATTGCAGAAATGGCAGCATCACGCTCACAGTGTGTACACACCTGTAACTCAGCGCTTTGGAGGCAAGGCATTGTGGGTGAGAGACCTGTGAAACTCCCAACGCCATAGGCCTGCAGAGGCAACCAGGAGGTGGCGGTATGTAAAAGGGGCTTGCGAACCCATCTGTGCGGACTTTTCAGAGTTATCCCACCCTCCTCCCTTTTCGTACGTGGGAATTTCTTCCGGATGCTCTCGTACGTTACGCAGTAAAAATATAACTTGAGAGCGAATAAACGTTTAAAATGACGCTCTTATATTTATTTAATGAACCCTAATCAGTCGGATTGTACAAATTTACTGATACAGTACACAATGTACTTTGGCGTCAGCAGCGGCAATGTACACCTGGTATCAGGTACTTTGCAGGCAAGGATTGGCGATTCACACGGAGAATAGTTTTAGGACTCCAAAACCGGCTGGGATTGCCAAGGTAACTATGCAGAGGAGATAGCAGTACAGCAAGTGGGTGCACGGCAGAGCATTGACTGTTATCCCTCGTGTGTGTGGTGGGTTTCCTCTGGGAAATGGAAGAATTAATGCAAGAGGTCAAAAAGACCCATGAAGAAGCATCCAGAAAAAAAAGTATTGAGAGTCAGGCAAGCTTTCCTAGGTTGTCGCCGCCAATTTGATCACATTAAGTTATCGTGTTCGGCCACTATGTAGCGATCCGACCAAATCGGAGTCGTTCAGAACAGTCTCTCTACCACCCGACAAATTTGCCAAACGAATTAAATCGGTCACGTGGTGTAGGTGTACAAGAGTTTAACGTCCCAATTATGATTGTATCACCACCTCACCGGTGAGCTGAAAAACAACCCTCACAACCATTGCAAAACTGAGGTCGTGGGAATTTTCCTTCGGCTTCCCGTTTAAACATTCTTTTGGATCGTTTTACGAACCATGACACGAGTGCCACAGAAACGGTTAACCGGCAGCGCAACGCGACGCAGGCCACGGCACCCGGCACCCACCCATCTGCTCCTCGTGAGCGAAGCCCATGATGCGCAAGGACTCCATGGTCTCCTGGAAGTTGTCCTTGTCCTGCTGCCCAGGGATGGGCACGTAGCCATTGGACAGGAAGCGGTAGTTGGTGAAGCTCTCCAACAGCAGCTCGGCTGCGTCGCATACACGCACACGACAGCAACAATCGGATTACAGCAACCGCACCTTGCTCTGGGGGTTGAACGCAAGCTCTTTAAGGAGCGCCCCCCACCCCCATCCCCCGCTCATGCGTTATTCTTGACCATCGTCCATTATTCCCTTCAGGGGGCTCTCACCCCGGCAATGATGCTCGTGCATGCGCGACGGTGAGGGTGAGAGAGGAGAGAAAGAGATGGTGGGTGACGGAGTTTCAACCGGGGGAGGGGGGGGGATGTCGCTTACTGCGCAGGTGCTCGGTGGCGCCGGTGAGCAGCTGGTAGAAAATGTGGAAGGCCCGCTCGTCCTTGGCCTGACGGATCGCGCGCGACTTCTCCAGCAGGTCTTGAGGGCCAACGCTCCGTCAAGGGGAAGTAAACGACGCTTCTCAACGTCACTCGGCGCAACATCGTTGTCGTGAGATTTAGATCGCGCCATCGTCACCTCCACCACGACTTGCTCCGTGTCCCTTCCTTTAAGGCACATCTTAAACCTGCGGCTCGGAAGCCGAATGCAGCTCTAAGAACTGCTTCGTAACGCAATTCATTTAGGACCACCATCTCGTATAAACCACATGCTCCTTGTTATTTTGGTTGCAGACCCCTGCCCTCGCCCATCCTACTCCCCGTCCCCGCTCCCCAGCTACGACCAGGCCTACCCAAACCCCTATCATTACCCCGATTACTACTCCTGCTGCTACTTCCCCCAGCGACGATCAGGCCTACCCCAATCTCTCCTTAACTACTCCCCGCGTGGTCTCCGAACAGTCATCGCAACTACACGACCACTTTTAATAACCTCACTCTTGATCTCAACCACTTTCATCTCATGTACGATTTCGTAATTGTTGTAAAGCGCCTTGGGATAAGGAGCTCTATATATCGCGACAAGATAAGATCGTCAGGGCACATCAACGTCATCTTCCTCGCCGCACCTGTCATGCAAACCGTCAACTCTCAGACACACGGCTCAAACCCTACACTCAAGAACACCGTTTCATCCACCTTCTCGCTCACTCACTCTCACACTCATTACTAATTCGCCGCCTGAGATGAACACTGCTCGCTCCCTCGCTCCCACGTAAGCCGCTCATTAACGCGCCGGGCCTTGCCAAGACCCCGGTTCGAGTCGCACATTTCTGGCCGCGAGCCCAAACGCTGGATGTGCGTAGCGCCCGTACCGTGCACCCGCATCTAACACAAGGGGGGGGGAAGGGGGAGTAGCGGGCGCTATAGAATTAAGGAGCGGGGGGGTGCCTCTCGTAGCTCATGTAAATGAGGCTGCGTGCCCACACCCCCACTACAACAGCTCCACTTGCAGCGGTTTGGGAAATAATCACAGCTACTGGGCGCGTCTTTAATGTGGATGCCTACATAAACGGCACACGCGCAAGAATGGCGCGTGTCGCACAAACGCCTCGCTCGTTTGTGCGAAACAGACCTACACAGATGGCGGCGAAAACCGTCGCGTGAATTCCGGTCGTCGTCCTTGCAGCAGCAGCGGCTTTTTTGGCTGGCCATCGAACAAAGACGGCCACCGCATCGCTCGCACGCTTTCAGATGCGCTCCTGCGGCCGTTAGAAACGCTCTTCCTTCCGAAATTAGGAAGCCACTGGAGCTATGCAATTTTAAATCTCGATCGAAAACGTATTAATTTAGAACTGCTTTTTGTGTCTAGTTTGTTGTTCTTACCCCGCACCTCCGATTAGCACGATTGGCTGGTACGGTCGGGAAGTTCAACTTTCTTACCTTTTCTCCACCTTGCTCTCATATCTTTTTCGTATTGTCCGTCGATGTAACTCACCGACCTAGTCCCTGCTGGACATCTGTAAATAAAGGCTGCGCAAAGCCTCATCGGATTCCACCTCTTCCTTCCTCCTCCCTCTCCTCCTTCTGCCTCTTTCTTCCCTCCCTCCCTGCCTCCTCCACCAGTCTAAACAGAGATTCCGATTGAATCTCTCTGTGAGGGGGCCAGCGGCCGCCGTCACGTTTCAGCGAGGCAGCCGCTCGCGCCACCACAAATGGCGGAGTTGTTTATTTGGTTTTCATCTAAGGGGCTCGGGGTGCGAGCCATTCCGTTACGAGTGCGAAACACTCTGTGTTGCTGCGTCTGTGGGAGAAAAATCGCGTGTGCTTTTTTGGTCGTGGCGAGGCATGCGAAGAAAATAAACTCCTGTAACAGGGACGGGCGCACACAAATCACGCTCGCCGCAGTCCTGGCGAGGCCCCGTCACTCTTTAAAACAAACACGGCTCGCAAGAAAGGATACACGTCTCAATGTTTGCCCCGACAATGTAGCCAGCCACGTCAAAGTTGATCCTGATGAATTTCCCCTGGGGGAAGAGGAGGTGGATAGGGGATTGGGGGGAGGGGGGGAAGAGTGAGTATTTTTCACCTCTTCGAGTCATCCGTAACCACCACCACCCTGCAGTCACGAAAGCTTTAAATCGAAATTTCACGCCGCCACTTGTAACATCTGGATTGCATACAAACCGTAACTATATAACAAAGATTTATAGTACGTCAGATACGTTAACATTTAATCACGTGTCATAAATTGGACCAAGCAATTTGTGGGGTGGGGTGGGGAAGTGGGGGATGGGGGTGCCAGTGGTGGGGAAGAAGCATCGTTAGGAATTCTGACGATGCTCCGGGTTCGCGCGGGAAGTGCTCCCCCCGGGCAGAGCCATTGTCTTGCGGTGGCTTCATTTAGCAACCCCACTGCTGCTGCTGCTGTTGCTGGTTAGGGGTGACGGTGGGTGGGTGGATGCAGAGGTCACGGGGGGTGAGCGATGATTTATTGGCTGCCTGTTCATCCGACCATTCTGCGTGCGCCGTCCAGCTAAAATGCAATCTCTACGGCCGCGCGGCACACGATCCCTGCTTTGCTGCCTCGCAAATCTCACACGCCACCGCCAAGCAGGTCAGAGCAAGGTGGCGATGAGGCGCGAGGCGCGCCAGGTCACGAGAGGTCGACGCTTCCCTCCGACGCCACATGAGGAGGGGGGGGGGGCATGGCAACGCAGCGATCAACGGCGGCAGCCCGGGCTCCAGTCCTGCTGTGCACTGCCAATGATCGTTTGTCTATTTGGCTTCCCAACAGACAGACTCGGCCTGCTTACGAGCGTCCGGGGTTGTTGTGTTAACCGAGTTGAGTCGTGTTTTCCCCTTCAATTCGAATTCAGTGCGTTCTGAGGCAGCCAGCACGAACATGACAGCACTACAGACACACGTGCAACTATTTTATTTTTTTACCATAAGGTCCGCTGAGATATATAGCTCTTTTTCGGAAGTGACCTAGCCACCAATGATAGCTCGACGAAGTGGCTTATGTGGGAATTTATAGCAGCCAAATAATCTAAACGCATGTTTCTAAATGTGGACGGAAAAACCGGAGGACCTGGAGAACAATCCACGCGACTACTGGGAGAACGCGCAAACTCCCTAATATACAAGTGTGACCAAGTGAGGTAGTTAACATTTCGCCACCGTGGCGTAAATGCCACTTGTCCCATAGAGAACCGTGTCACAGCCCTCACGCAAAGTTCACTCGCCAGGCTCGTAAAGGAAAGTTTTCTTGAAAGACAAGACAAAGATCCCCTCCCCCCGCCCCATTTAGCCTTGATAGATTGGAGTGGAGTAAGTGCTCTTAGCAAAGCTTTGTCTCCCCGCTGCTGGAATTCACACAGTGAACAAGTTAATGATTTGAGGCCTAGTCAGTCTTGTGCAGGCCACTCTGAACATTTTCAGATGACACTTGCCACTGACGATGGACGTCACTGGGAATGGAACCGAGGTTGCTGGGACTTGTAGCGAAACAGACAAAGCACTGTGTAACCACTCTGCCTATTTGTATACGTGACAAAGATCCTCCGTATAGCCTTCACAGACTCTATGGGTAAGTGCTGTTAGCGAGCACCTATGAAGGCTCGCACGGCCCATGAGGGAGTGGGGGGCCAGCACCACGCCCGACCACCTCTGTCTCCCCAGTGGCGATGTTTACAAATCGCACCAGGCACTCATTTGAGGCCGAGTTGACCTAGGGGAGGTCCAGGACCAGTTCAGATAATCGTCACCGGTGTTTGCCATGAGCGGGAATGGAACTCGGGTCATCGGGTTCATCGCGCACATGCACGCACGCACGCACGGAGTGATCATCGCCTGGTCTCCTACGTGCAGCGACACACGTCAGCGGTGCACTCACAAATCGGGAGGAGTTGTCATTCTTGACCGTCTTGGCATTGCCGAAGGACTCGAGGATGGGGTTTGCTTGCAGCAGCTGTCTCTCGAGCTCCCCCTGCGAAGGCAAAGTGAGAGGCAGGGGGTCATGGCGATCCGCGCCGTCATTAATACGCCGCTATTTTTAGGCGTCTCTCAGTGCGACGACAACGACGAGACTTCCTGTGCAGGGCCGCGTGCGGCAGCCGTGAACGGAGAGAGCCGCGGTGCGACTCCACGAGCAGTCGCAGTGGCGGCGATTCTCACCCAAAACCCACCGATCGACTGCATAAACCTCACCGGGCCCAGAGGGGCACGGGAGTCACTCTCGGGAATTAACAGGAATCTGTGCCACCGGTTGCTGTCAACAAAAAAAAAGATCCTGGGAATTTATTTTCATTAATTTTATTACCCCACCCTCTCGCCACCACCCCCAACCCCCCGAGAATATTATTTTCTTTTGTTAAATGAACCTCATGGCGGGACCCCGGGGTCCCATAAGCACCCGGCTGGCTCTCGCATAAACATTATATTAGAATGGAAACACACACTTTGATCTTTTTCACCAATGGGTTTGAAGGATGGTGGCAAGTGTTATCTTGTTAAACTATGCCTTTAGAACTGAAAATTAATTACCTGCAGTACCTCTATTTAAATACACTATCGAAAAAATCATTTACACCCCTCTGTCAATCATCGTGTTTCTCAGTGTGGATTTGTGAACACACTTTGTAAACAGTACATAAAATAGTACGCGTTTTCAATGCGCTGTTCATATTGTAACAAGCGTTTATATCAATGTTACTCTACAGAGCAGTGGGTCACCGCTCCTCTTATCCGCATTGATACGAGCGGTATGTGGGGACTGCGGCTTAACCGCAAAAAAATACCTATCTGCACAGATGCATACGGACAAGAGAAGTATTATCAAACAGGAGGAATTAATGGTGCAACGCATCTCATCTGTTAAATATCTGCAGGTAATAGAATTGTCATCGATTGATCCTGGCTGCAGACATTGGTAGGTCACAAATAATAATGAAGATAAGAGGAGCAGTTTCACTGTATTATGGATACCGTTATGACAAATAAAGGACTTAAGTCGTGTAGGCAGTTTCAGCAGCTTTGGATAAGACTTATGATCCTGCCCATACTCGAGCATGGAGTGCAGCATTCGCTTGTTCAGCTCTTGTGCGCATTCGTCCTCACTGCTGCGCTTGGACGACACGACAACAGAATGATCCGCGCCAGGTGGGTCGTGGCGTTTATGTGCGCGGTGGGACAAAGTCGCCCAAAGTAAATAAATTAATTACGATTTTGACTTGCGTTTATTCGGGACCCCGGACTCCCGCCATAAGGTTCAAATGGATAACTCCGGAAAATATTCGAGGGGGGTGAAAATGAGAAATCATTATTTGTATCAGCTTAACACTTAAATGGCCCAGAAGCATCTCAGAGCGCCTTACGTCATATCTCAACTCGGTCATCCCAATGGCCTGCTATAGATTTATGTATTTTTTTTGTTAGCCAAGGGAACCCGCTGATCACAGCTGTTCCCCCGTGCTGCCCAAGGTGGTGATGCGGCACTGCCCTGCGAGTGGACATTAGTTGGTGAGTACGGGAAGATGTTGCTCTAATCATTCTGATTCAGCAATTGTGCGAGTATAAATACACTGATATCAGCTGCGATGAAAGTTGTTCGTCTGTCGAAACTTTGAACAAGGGGTCAAATACTCTTTGGTTATTTCGGTAAAGTCACGTTGAGACGATGAAAATATAAGGATGGGGTTTTACCCGTTTTGGCAATAAAACAGTTGCGTTAAGATGTTCGAACACCAAATCGATACCTTATGCAAGGCATCCAGTCTACATTAACCACACGTACTTGTGGCAAAACATGCAAATAAACGTGCTCTGATAATATACCTACGTGACTTTACCGAAAGAACCAAAGAGTATGGATTCCTGCAGTCACGAAAGCTTCAAATCGAATGGGGTCAAATCACAATTACAATTAAACACGATGGCTCGAGTCTATGGTGGAGAGTGTAATATATCTGCTAAACTACGGCTTTCATGGGTGACAAATGGATAAACTATATAATAAACTATATCATTAGACGTTTCAGTTCATGCATGTTTAAATTGGGGCCTTTTATTCAACCCGAAGCTCAGGTGAACAATGATTGAAGATCTAAGAATGGCCATCGTTGTCTCAGAGTTTGCCCAAATTTGGGCAAAAGTGAATGTGCGAAAAAAACAGCGAGATGACTACGGAAGGAACTGCATGACTCTCGCGTCGGCAGCAAACAGGCTTACGAGGCAGCACGGTGGGGGAGCAGCGGGTGGGTGGGGTAGGTCGGGGGGGGGGGCACGGAGATTTTCTTCGACGCAACCCGTCCCCGCAATCTGGAACGTTTCTGAAGCAGCGGAAACCGCCTGCTTTTCTTAGCAAGCCATAAAAAGTGGTCTCTCCGTGCCACACGACAAAAAGACCAACATTAATTCATCATTGCTTTTCAGCAGAGATTATTTTCAAAGTGACATCCTTTAGGCAGGAATGCCCGCCTACTAGCCCGACCGAAATAAGAGAGCTGTAAGGAATGCGCTGTGCAGCATCATTCGCGAGCTGTACGTTGATGTGTATCATGAGTAAAAGCCCACTTTTCCGTCCATTAGTTTTATTAAAACAAACCAACTTCTGCTGATTTGTAGATAGGGCACTTACGGCCGCAGAAACACAGGGGGACGGGGAGGGAAATGTGGGTATACCAGAGGAGAAACCGGCAAATAAAGCCTTGGATGACGAATGTAGCTCTCTAATCTGTGCAGATCATCCAACCGCATGGGATGTACAGTGAGCGTCTTCCTTCGAAACTGATTCATGCTCAAAAAAGCACCGACTGGCTCTCACCCCTGTTGGCGGCTCTCATCCAGTGGTGAAATTCCACCTTCCTATGCTGGGGACCAGTCTCTCGTGTAGACACCCATTGTAAACTTCCAACTAGAATGTACTAATTTTATCAATGCAAAATAGGTGGCGAGCGATTCAACCCCTTGCCGCATTTTGAATCGAGCGGCCAACTACTCGGAGTTGCGATTGAGCGATTTCCTATTTGCTATATATTTTTCCTGACCGAATTACGATTTAACGTTTTTCCTTTCCCCAATTTAAATCCACTTGTGTTATCAGTGTTAGGTCATGTGAAGAGGTAGCTATTTTTGAACTCTTGCAGTGAGCCGTGGATCACCCCGTGAGGTAGGGGCCGTACCTTCCCAGAACCCTGCCACGGAAATGTTCTTCACATCGCAGTCAAACCGATAATGTCCACTCTCAGAATTTAGCGAATTTATTTGACGAGCAAATTTAATGCTTTGGGTTTTTTTTACGTGCAGCCATTGATGACAGGGCGAAGACCGTCACTCGTTCTGCGATAACCGCCTCGGCGAGCCATTCTCTCCAACACGAAGGATTGCACCGCTCCGCGAGAGATTTGAATGCAGACTTTGTCTCATGGCCGTTAATTATTTATTACTACATCGCTTACTCGGGAAAGCCTCACCGAGTCTCAGGAACCGCCTGTGACGAGGGTACTGCTAAGTTTTTCACAGTTGGGGGGCGACGAGTGTTACGTATAATTGTTACGTTTCATACCAACCGAGTCATTTGACACCAATAGCACCATTGGGATAAAACTGGGGGCCCGCGATTAACGGTTTGAGTAAGAAAAAAACAGCCAAAAAGCGGGACCAACGTTTTCAAAGTGAATCAATGCGCTTCTGTGTGGTGCGCCTGCGTGCCATGCAGGAATGCCCGCGGAGGACAGCGCCACCACGCTCCGCCTACGCAGCTGTTTGGCGGGGTGGGCAGCTGTCCCACGTCCGTCAAGCAGTGGACGTGCGCTCACAAACACACACGCCGGGCTGCGCGCTTCCTCCTCGCCTCGCATCTCCGCGGCACCACGGGAGGAAGTTTCGCCGTTAAAAATACACCATGCACGCTTCCGGTGTGGCTGCCCAACCAGCGATTCGGCAGGCGCAAACCGGGAGGAGGACGAGGTGGATGAGGCCACGTATAAATTGCACTGGTGATAGGGGTCACGTCCACTCGAGGAGAAAATCGGATGGGTGTTTCAAAGGGATTTCTAACGAAGAGATTGGGGTCGTGCGGCCTTGAAACGGCGCCCGAGTCGGCGAAGCGAGCGGCGAACACGCGGGGAGGTAGAGGCGGCCGTGGTGATCTGGCGAGACGAACGCCGTAAATCACGGTCGCGTTTCACAATCGCCCAAGCTAGGACATTGTGCGCCGCAAGGAAAACCATGTTCCAGAGCCAATGTGAAAAAAAAAACACAGGTCGATAACTTTGAACGCTCTCCAAACTTTTACGATTCATAAATATTACTAATACTTTATTTACTCAGAACAGCCTAAACGATCTCTTTTCAGAAGCGTTATGCCTGGGAAATTTGCCAATTTTTTTCCGAATTGTTTGTCATGTCTCCACGATATACTGGCCCGGTGACGTGGTAGCGAATCACACGACTCGCAGCTGGAGGGCTACGAGTTCAAATCCTGGTCAGGTAGGCCAACACACCCCACCCCTCGTTGCACCACGATCAAGAAAACGGGGCACCATTCGCGCCAAGCTGCAGAGAAAGCAGTGAGGCTCATCAGGAGTGAGCGGCCGAAGTAAGGTGGCAAGGCCAAGAACTCTCTCTCTGCATCACGTTCCACGACCCTAACGGGAATTGCTAATTGTATTAAGATTAACCAAGAGCTGTGCTTCGAGTGGAGGGCGGAATGGACACGGGGAAAACGAGAACCACTTCTTTGTCAGACGTCAAATGAGGAAAGTTCGAGCCCGGCCCGGAATGATCGTTGGAGTCGAGCATCGGCCAGGAGCATGGCGGGGTGAGGGGTGGGGGAGGGGGGTGGCACCACCAACCGCTTTGATCACGAGCACCGCCAGCGGGGTGCACCATGAGCCTTCGCAGCAATTAGCAACAAAGAAACACTTGCCTGAGACTTGAGAGGCCTCGGGGACTCCGGCTGCGGCAATTCCAAAACACGCGTTGCCGAGACAGGGAGGGAAGGAGGGGAGAAAAGGAGAGGGGAGGGGGGGTTAGATATCAGAGCGAGCCGGAGCGCCGGACCGTCCAGCACAGCTCAGGGACTGTCCTTCATGCCGCGTGAACGCCCTCTGTGCCCTCGCCCTTCCCGGCACAGCCTGTTCCACGCCAAACCAGCCGCAGCCAGCTTGGCTTTCACTCCTCTTGCTTTTCTATCCGACAACAGCTGTCACGCGAAGCCGCTCACTTGCGCTCCTCGGGCGTAGTAGGCAGCAGCGCCGGTAGTATCGGAGGCCGCGCGCGCGTGTTTACTCCTGGGCCACACACGCACTGCTGCACGAGGGGGTCTGTATGCTGTGGAGGTCGCTTTCCCGTACTTCGCTAAGCTGGGCAGTGCGGGTTGGTGAGCGGTGCAATTAGCCACGGCTGGAAATCGAACTCTGTTCTCTACTGTGTGCAAATCACTATGCTACCGTTCCACCCTGCCATTGTGTGAAATCAAATGACTATTATGCAGCGTAAAATGCCGATGTTCCAAACTGCAGCCACTCTTGACAGAATTTAACGTGGCTGTACAATTACAAAGCAATTCAAAAATACTTTGAATGTTCTCCACCCCCCCACCGCCGAGTAATAGTCCTTGCTTAATTGTCAAATTTTAATCATATCTTTTCTCGTTCAATCCCATCCGCATCTTGACTCTTCTTGTAGTTTACTTGGAATTATGCTGCGGAGTGCTGAGATGGCCACCCACGAAGGACAAAGTTACGATTTTTATTTTTATCGTGACCCACAATTGCGTGCCGTTTATCCCATTCGCCTTGTCGCCGTTTCTTCACGAGCACTTAAAACGTCATCACAAACAGATCCCGCCGTGAATTCCTCCAAGGCTCGGGACTCAGCTGGTTACCATCCGCGGGAACCGTTGGGAGTTTAGTTCACGCCCCGCGTGCGCTATGGCAGAAGCCACGAGAATGGGGAATGGCATCGCCTCTAGCACCGCAATATAACGAAGATAACCAAGGTCGGAGCCCGATGAAACAACGGAGCAGGGGAGGGGGGGGGAGGCTTTTTCCTGTAAAGGGAAAAGTTAGCCAGGCAACACATTCTTAATTCATTACGCAAGTCTTAATTCCCCACTAAATATTTTCCGAGTCACTTGCAACAGACTGGGTTGAGGCACTTGATCAGTAGCCACAGCCATGGCCGACAGAAGGATACCGGATGCCAAATAAATAACCATGCGCTGTTGACAAACGTGGTTGTTTTGCTTCAGCGCACCGGTATGCCGAAGAGAGCGATCTGCAACATTCAACAATTGTTCTTGCTCCAGCACATCGGTATGTTCAACACCGGGGTATGCATACCGTTGGGCTGAAGTCATCGAATAATTGGCACGTTTGTTTACGTGACAACTTTATTTGTTGGAGGACGGTGTCGGGCGGGAGGAGGGTCTACGACGCGCGTTCGGCATTGCAACCCGCGCGATCTGTCCCGTGTAAAAATCAACAATGGTTCGTGCGCGAGTGAGAGCCTTCTCTGTACGAGACGCGGGAGACGACCGTCGTGGGTTTACGCCGGCGGCTGCGCCGCGACTCGCTCACACGCCGTCGGAGAAATTGCAGCGCGCTTAAAACTCCGCTTCGGATTTTACTGTCGGGGGGATATTGACACCGATTAGGCCTGCCTGCTGTATTTCACACCATTAGTGCGCGACCGCTCCGTGCCGTGCGTACAAAACGGTAGCAGTCAGCAGCGGCCCAACCTTCGCGGAGATGTTTCTCGGCCGCCGCGTCAGCGCTATTATTTCCCGTCTCCGCGAAGAAAATTTACGCCCCGGCAATTTTTTCGTCAATTTTTATCTGCGCTTTTCCTAATGTGGCGCCACCCGAAGGCCGATTTATTTATCCACTCGGAGTGAGCTGCCATGACAGCTGAGCACGTGCATTTGTAAAACAACCCAAAGGTGAAATTTATGACTCAAAACTGTCGTGACAGCAGGAATTCATATTCTTGGTTCTTTCGGTAAAGTTACGTGACTTTACTGAAAGAACCAAGAATATGAACCCAAAGGTGACATTAAGGCCATTTACCAGGCATCCTTCATTGGCCCTCTCCATTACGCAACCTTATATCCTGCAGACGATTCCGAGGTCATGTCTGCACCTATCCGATGGTTAAAGTCTCACAACAGCGATTGCCCGAGGCATAAAACTAAAAACGTTGACGTAACTAAAATGTTTTGCTTAACCTCTAGTGATCGTGCTGAGGCCATCAAACGTTACACACGAAAATCGGATTGCATTTTGGGTAGGAACCAGGGATTCCAACATCGAGTCTCAACGCACAACAACACGAGCCTCTAGACTCCCTTTTCAGGACGTTTGTCCAGTTCGCTATGGGGCGTTCTCTGCACGTGGGAAGTCACCTGAGTACCCGGAGAATACCCACCCACACCAAAGGATAACATTCAATATCCCCATATGCAGGTCGGTAACCAACTTGCTGTACTGCCGTTTCACGGTCACTTAAAAAAGCCCAGCGGGCTAGGGGTCTCTCGCACGATGACCTGCGCATGACCCACCAACTCACCCCCGGCCCCCCCCCCCGCCACCAGCTCCCAACAATCAGAATCAGAATCTTTATTCAGACTGGAAGAATCCGAGCTATGAAGTTCATTTTCAGAGATGTCCAGTAGGGACACGTGGGTCAGCGAGTTACATCAACGAACAATGCAAAAACAATATAGGAGCAAGATAGAGAAAAGGTCAGCAAGTCACCAACAATAAGTGAATATAAACAAAGCGCAGCCCTGCCCCAGACATTCAAAGGGGAAGCGCCCAGCATTCACTGCAAGCGTTCACCTACCGGGAGCGCGTGGGGCACGGGTGCTGGTATCGGATCCGGCAGGTGGATCCGTAAAGGGGGGGGGGGGGGGGCAGGGTGAGGGAGAGATACTGACCGGAGCGGTGTGGTCCTTGCGTCCCCGGGGGGACGACGCGACATGCGCCAGGTACTGGATCACCTTCTTCGTGTTTTCCGTCTTGCCGGCGCCCGACTCGCCCCTGCACGCGCAGAGCCCCCAGCCAATCGGAGAGAGAGAGATAGGAGCCAGGCGTGAACGACTGCTCTCCTCAGTCGGGCAACTCGCCCCTGGCACAAGGACTACTCTGCCAATCTGAAGGGGAGAGGGACGTTGGGTTTAAACGCTTCTCGCCCTACGCTATTCAAGGACTGGCACAGCCATGCTCGCTGCAGAATGCATGAATGCGGTTGTGTATGTATGTTGAACTTCTTTCGCACCGTACGTAGTTAACCGTGCTAATTAGGAGGTGCAGGATACGACGTACGATACGGTAATTTAAAATGGATTCTTACCCTTCCGGCATGCACACACACACACAACTGAATAATGTGCCTAAAAATAAATAAATTCCTCTTCATATATATTTTTTATCATGATGATGATAATAATCAGATTTGGAATGATGGCCGCCGACAGTCGAGATTAACGGTCGATTGGCAGCCAAAGAAGAGAACGTGCCCCCGATTGTACGTCCACAAAGGAGATGGAGCAATGAGACGCAGCTCGTGTGCAGGAGCTGCAGGGTTGTATTGCATGACCATGAAAAACTATGACAGGTTGACCTTCATCCAACAGTGGATATATCATGGCTGCTGATAATGATTATGATGTGTTTAGAAAAATAATACCGCTGTAAAAATTATCCGCAGTGGCGAGATGTTAATTCCCTCGGTATGGGTTCAATCCAAACCCCAACGCCTGTACATATGGAGTTGACATGTCTCTCTCTCTCTCCCATGGTCGCGTGGATTTTTATCCGGGTCCTCCGGTTTTCCCACCACATTTAGAAACATGCATTTAGATTATTTGGCTGCTATAAATGTCCACATGAGCAACTTCGTTGAGAGATCATTTGGGGCCTGATCGCTTCTGAAAAAGAGCACATTCAACTCAGTGAGGCTTACCCGGTAACAATAAACGATAGTTTATAGTTTAGCATATTTTGTGGCATGCGCCAGAGAGGAAAGGGAACAGGATACGGTTGAATCGTGACCCACAATCGTAGAGTTACGGGGGAGGGGCACAAACGGTTCGTTAAGTCGACAACGAGCGCAGGTCACAATGCCCACGACGGAACACAGGGCTCCGTGAAATGTAATTTAACGGTGGTGTGGTTACGTTTAACACAAGCAAACCTGTTCAACGTTATTCTCAGAGTTTCACATCGGTCAGGATGAGAAAAGTTTAAATTCCACACGGTCCCCAAACTGACAAAATATTTAACTGCGTCTGATTTATAACACCGGCCTTTTATCAGGGTAACTCAGAAACGTGAGCGAGTAATACAGTTCACAGGCCACGCACGGGATTTTCACTTTGACATCAGTGCACAGCGACATTCTACTCTCAGCAAATCAAAGGCCAAAGAACATAACTGTGCTACTCCAGAATGCCAGCAGCACAAGTCGCCACTCTGGGATCACAGCAATCAGCCGCTGACGCAATGCAACGCGTGTCACCCGCACTCTGCGAGTTAAGTGTTGAAACAGATAACTGTTGAGATTGGCTTTTGACAACAGTGAAAGTGGTGGCAATGGCTTGGAACCCCCCCTGGCAGCCCGGCAATGAGCCCCGTGTATCCTTGCCACCCCACGCCCCTTCACAGAGGCCAACACCGGTTGCTTTTAAACCAAAACGAGAGTCTCAAACCGCAAACGCTCACCACGTACGGCTCTTTTTCGGCGAAAGCGCCATGCGGACCAACGCTTAAAATCCGTCAACGCGCCGCACTGGTCTCAGAGCTGGACGCAAGCAAAGATTATCACGTAAATACCAAAGCAAACATCAATCTTTCTGGGACAGAAAAATTCCAGCCATGTCCAGCCACTCCAGATATGCGGGACCCGCACGCCAAGGTGAAGACGTCACCGATATCGGCTATCAACGCCTGTGCACGCTCGCCGTCCTGCGAGCTCCGGCAAACAGGCGGGCAGGCGAGCAGGCCGGTTCACTCGACGAGCTTTCAGCTTATCGCCACGGCAAATCGGGCCGCAGGAATTCCCAGTGGGGCGCTGCAACGGTCGAAAACATTAAAATCGGAATCCGAGTGAGAACCAGGCTGCGACTGACCACGCGCTCACCACACGCAGCCTCCCAAGCAGTGCTTTGCTGCGTACGATTTCCCAAACGCTGGCAAAGTTACAAGATCACGGTACGTTTAAAGTCGCCTTTCGGCTTGCTTAATCGCCAGATTATCGTCCCAGCAACAATCTGCGCGATGCAACCGCCGCCACCCGACCCAAACCGCTGCACGGAAATTTTCATCCCAGCTCCTGGCGTTTCACGCCGCAAATTCTAAACCGTGCGTCGCGAAAAATTTACGCGAGCAGATAGCCGTCGGGGAAAAAAGATAAAAAGAACCAGGTCACCTCAGTCCATGCCGCAAATTGTATTGCGCGAAGATGTCAAGATTTTTCTCCTTTTATTTTTATGCACAGGAATGTGAGCTTATTGCCGAGCAAACTTCTGACCCAGAGGGAGTCTCAGGGCATCAAGGAAACAAGCTTCCTGACTCCACCATCACGACAAAAAAACTGCAGTTTGTTTTAGTGCCTGCAGTGATGGAATTCATAACCAAACAGCAGCTCTGCCCAACGCAGAACCATAAAAAAACTACCCAGGACACATAAACAACAGCAGCCCCTTGAGGGCCAGAAGAACCACAAAATACTCCCTGCATCAACTTTCTGAAATGCTTTTTTTCTTCACCAATGTTTTCCACATGGGCTACAAAAAAATAACACCACTGATGAAGTTAATTTCCCACCCCCCCCCCTTTCCAGGGGCTCGTTTTCATTAAACGGGTGCCCGTACCCACAGAGTCGAAAGCGCGGCAATCTTTTTGCGTTGCATGCGCCTATAGCCGGAACAAAAGACAGGGGTTTGCGCAAAGGAGACCCCCCTCCCCCTCCAAGAGGGTTTGTAACGGGATCGAGTGGAGCAGATGGATGGGACTCACGTGCAAAGGATAGACTGGTCCTCGCGATCTGAAACGAGACAGGGCGAGGCACAGGCGTCAGTCAAAAGGCAAGGTTCACGAACACTGCCAGTTACATCAGCACCACACATGACGCTGAGCGGCATTCCCCGGGCTGCAGAACAGTTGAATCCGGCCAAACGAAGCAAAGAGGATTTGTTACATTTTATGCAATACCCCCCATCGCTTACGGTAGCCGGAGAAGAAGAGACACCATCGCTGCTACAAAAGCGGCAAAAAAATTTCCGCTGCAGCAGGAACCCGCAAAATTGACGCAAAGAAGCTCGTCCATTAGCCTCCTCACTCTAAGAGCAAAGTGTTCGCGTGGTTACTTTTCGATGTCCATGCATGTGCTCGTTTACATCGACAAAAGCCGTCGTTGCCCCCCCCGCCTCTCCCGCGTCCTTCATGCAATTCATTTTTGAATGCACGATATGTATTTTGTAGGATCGGTCATTTCCATACACACAATTCCCAAGTGCTTTATAGGGCAAAAACAAAAAATGGCCATTTACATTGTGCGCGTGAAGGCCACATTAGCCATTCTATTCCAAAACCAAACACTCCTAAAATGTAAATACTCTTCTTACAATTATTCAAACTCTTTGTATTGCAGTCTGTAAAAAAACATGCATGGAACAAATCCACAGGAACGTGAATATCAGGAGCCAGATCTATAGACCGGTGCGCGATTTTGGCTTCAAGCGAGAAACCACAAAGACTGCCACCGTCAACAAGAAAACCCGGCTTGGGGTTGGTGGGATCGCAGATGTGAACGTTCACCGATCGCACGAACGCGACCTCCTGCAAAGCATGTTTGTACTACATCACGCGCACTAAACGAATACATCTTGGGTCTTTCGTGCAGTTTTATTGGAATGTTTAGGAGTCGCGGTGCCCATATAAGGCGGCACGTGGGGGCACTCCGAGGGTTGGGGGGGAGAGGGGGGGGAACGTGGGGGTTTGTGGGGTGCGGGGGGGCAGGGGGGAACCAGGGGCTCTGGCGGAACCAGGGGGCCCAAGGCAGAGGGAGGAAGTGCCCTTGCAGCTGCGTGGGACCGCGCGAGGTGTCAGGAAACACATGTGGCGACGATGCCGCGGGGCAGATCCCGCCAAGTGCCCAGCTTTGGGGGCGCACGGACGCTGTGGAGCTCCAGCGAGTGCTGGTGCAGCAAACATCTCAGGAATAAAAAAAAACATTGACGATCCGAGTGGCACGCGGAGGAAAACTCGCGCCACGGAGCCGAAGGGCTCTGCCATGGCACTCGGCAAGCCTCCGTCAGCGGAGTCCGTTGGGCCTGGCCTCTTCTAGCACCGGTGGTCAGACCCGGCATGTGACACTAATGCTTAGCCCTGGATGGGCCGCGGTAGGCGGAAAGAGACGTAACTGTGCCTTACCACCGAGTCGTCCCGACGGCAAATGTGACATCGGAAAAGCGCAACGCTGACGAGGGAGCGGACCAGGCAAAAACAGGGTGGCCTAGTTTAACGCGAGGGTGCGAGACGGCTATTTGCAGTGATGAAGGAATGTAACCTGATCATAGCAACGGCATACTTCTTAATGCAATTGCACAACTAGGAAGGCAAACACACGTTACTGACCTATGCTCCTAAATTTAAAAACAGCCAAGACCACACGACGCGTTATTTCTGCGTCCAGCGAAACCACCACATCATCCATTACCCCTCCCTCTTGCCAAACAGAAGTCGCACAGGAATCGTATGGAAACCCAAAAATTTTTTTTTCAAGATTTCATGGCTAAATCCCACGGTGCTAATGCACGCTCCGATTGCCTTACGAAGCCCTCGGCCTGACTGCATGGTATAAGTAATTAAGCGTAAGCATCTGTGGCCAACAGAGGCAGCCCAGCCCTTGAGGTTACGGCCATGGCGAGTGAAGCCAAAAAAAATTCATCCACTAACGCTGCTCTCACTGCCACAGATGCTGCTCCAACTGCCAACTTCCTGTTCAATCTAATTCAAAAAGACACAAGCCATTTGTATTTCTGTTGCCAATACGTACAAAATCGAGGCGATTAATTGAGTGAACTTTAAAAAGAACAAGGTGGGGGTGGGTGGGTTTACTTGGCTGCTATAAATTTGGACCTGATAAGCCACTTCGTTGAGCTATCATTTGTGGCCAGGTTGCGTCCGAAAAAGTAACGAATAGCTCAGTGGGTTTTACCTGGTAAAATAAAAATAATATAGTTTTAGGTTGGTTATTTATTTTTAGTGATTTGTTTACCTTTCCTAAACTTTGCAGTCCTATCGTTTTTGTTTGCATTGTTTGTTGTTGTAACTTTCTGACCCGCCCCCCTTACTGGACATCTGTAAAAGAAAAAGAGCTTCACCACTCATCGGATTTCTCCAGTCGAATAAAGATTCTGATTCTGACGAGGAGGGGGGGGAAGGGACGTATTGGCGGTATATTGGTACATCATAATACACCGGTCCTCATAAAATCTGCCTTTGGAACCTGGAGCCAATTGTTATCAGGCTGGGTGCTAAATAGCTACGTGTGTAGTGGGCTCAAACCAAGACTCAAGTCGTATTCTTGGAGGCAACACATTTATTAATACCAACACACTAACACAAAGGGGTAACTGCCCCTTCACCAGATAACAACCTATAATGATGGTCCATCATGTAACTACACTAACTACACTGGGAGTAGCTACGACGGACGGGACCCCAGCTTGGGTCCCGGTCCGCGTGTTGGCGACTTGTCTTCGGATGTAGGCGCAGAGTCTTGAGGATAATAACAGCAGCCGGTGCCGCTCAGGGCTCCGGCTTATAACCTGTGTGGCAGGGCTCGCTCCGCCCCTAGCCACTGTGTATGTCACTTCACACAGTGACATACACAGTGACATCCAACGATGTCACTACACGTGTTCAGCTGCTCATAACGTTCATCTTCCGACTGCATCGACATTAAAAAACTGATTTTGATGCACCCCGCAAGATTTTATGACCGGGGTTGTGAATCGCAGGAAAATAAATAATTATTACAGAAATGTTGCTGTTTTTACACCGCGCACCACCGGTTTACCGCCAATGCGTTAAAATGTCAAAAGTGTTTATACGACGAGTTCACGTCTCGCGGTACAATGTGTGCCGCCGCGGCGGCAGCAGCAGCAGCACCACAGAGCAGCAGTCAACTCGGCGAGCCGCGCGCAGACCCCCGTGGTTCCAAGAGGAACCAAAAGGGTACTGCGACGGGAAGGGAAGTACCGTAACGGCCATGCACGGCCTACCGTGGATGGAGGGAAACGGGGCATATCGCACCCATCCACACGTGTCACGTCATTTTGCTGTGGCAAGCTGTCGAAGCTGACAACAACAAAATCGAGCATATTTTCCCGTTAGAAATGTAAAACCGCGTGTAAAACGATCTGCTGCCGTACAAACATTATCTGCAGGAAACGGTATTCGTACAGAGGATACGTTTGAGGTGCTATATCACCAATTTCACACTAAAGGCAGTTTTTGACCGTATTTACAAGAGCATACGCTGCTGCCACGGTGTGACGTATGTCAACCATTTTAATTGTACACTTTTTATAATGGGTTGCCAATCACTGCCCCCCCCAAAGGACCAAATCGGCAAGCAAACCAGCAAAATAAAACGGCACTGCCCAATAAGATCAATGCATTTCTTGAATCGAGCAAGGTTACAAGAACTTGTGAAAAGAGGCGAGGGTAAGGGGGACAATTCCAAAGTCGAGCGGAGGAGAAGGGGGAGAGGAGAAGCAGAAGAGCTTTCGATCCGCGGCATTGAGGTTGAAACGCGGCACGGTGGCGGCGGGTTGGCCGGGAGAGCCGTTGCCAGGCGACACACCTCTGCCCAGATTCTGCGCGCACCACTTTCTGTCCCGTGTGATCCGTTTCAAAAGCCGCGACCCTCTTCCCGGGAAACTTAAGCCACGTCAGGTGGCCACGTGCGGGGGGGGGGGGGGAGAGTAAGCTGTGGCGCTCGTGCAACCAAACGCTCGCGATTCCAAGCATTCCCACCGCTGCCCACGGCCAAGCAACGTGGCACTGCGTGTCGCCCCCACCCCCCGTTCGCCTTGGGGAGCGCCGCGATGAGGAAAACCCCTCGGGTGCGCAGGCCTCAGCGACACATATAGCTGGCGGTGTGTGACAGCCTCGCGCGACAACAATGGCACGAATACCCAATGTACAAATTCTGACATCATCTTCCCGCAACCGGCTTGCAGGTCTGACTCACACTCAGAGTGTGGCGGGGGAGGGGGGTCGTAAGGTAGGAGTGGGGGGGTGGCGGGGGTGACTCCATTGCCTGACCAGAGCTGAGGTGAACACTACCGTATATGAAGAGTACACAGTAGTGCGGTCAATTTCAAACACAGCTTCCTCCCCAGCCGATTAAAAACTACCTCCAGATGGACTCCAAACAACTTAGCTGGCTGAGGACAGCTGCCCTGCTTAACACCGGGGAGCAGGGTGAGAACGATGACTCCGAATAAGGACAAAATTTTCCACACTACCACAGTTACCTAAAACAGCCCCAAGTTGACAGTGTTAAAGCAGCGAGTGAACCAGGCTGCCGCCTACACTTATTCATTCTGCCGAGGCTCGCACGGCATTGTGGGAACTTGCCCACAATGATGCGGCAGCCCAACGGCACCCGAGTTAAATTTGTGGTTCACGTGACGATAAGATCAATATGCTACACGAGCCAGCTTGCTGATGGTGATTTTAAACTACAGTAAACCGGGGCCAACCAGAAGGAGTGGACACACAAAGTGAAAGAATGAAAGAGCAGACCTTTTAGGCCTGGTGTTAACTATGCAATTGCTCTGGGATCTGGCAGATGAAGTTATGGTGATGTTGTCTGTTGGTGGTGGTGGTGGTGGTGACGGCATCAACAGCATTGGCCTTGATGACCTCTATAACTTCAACTTGAATGGCCTTCCCAGCCATTCCAAGAATGTATGTATGTATGTAGAACTTATTTCCCACCGTACATACCCAACTGTGCTAATCGGAGGTGCGGAAGAAGAACAACAAACTAATACACAAAAAACTGTTCTCAAAAAATGAGGATGTAATGTACAATAATTATAAACATTCAAAATTGACTCTTACACTTCCAGCACCCACACACACAACACTGAATAATGTGCCTAAAAATCAATAGCTTCATCTTCATATATATTTTTATGATGATGTTGATGACAATAATCATTACATGTGGAATTATGGCAGGTGGTCGAGATTAACAGTCGACTGGCAGCCAAAGGAGAGAACGTGCTCCCAATTGCACGTACGCCAAGGAGATGGAGCAATGAGATGCCGCTCGTGTGCAGGAGATGCAGGGTTATTGTATTGCATGACCACGAGAAATGATTACCGCTTGGAGTTGGCCTTGATCCAACAGTGGATAGATCGTGGCTGCTGATGATGATGATGATTATGGGGAGGTGGGGACGGCGGTTTACTGCCATTTATTAGGGTGCAGGACGGCACGGGATGGCGTGGGACGGCATGGTTGGCTAACGGCGCCGCAACGGCGCATGTGGCGGGAGAGCGGCTCACCCTGCAGCATGCTGCGGTAGGCCGAGTCCGTGATGGCGTAGATGTGGGGCGGCATCTCGTGGCGCTTCTTGCCCCGGTACATCTCGATTATCTGGTCCGTGTAGATCGGCAGGTTCTTGTAGGGGTTCACCACCACGCAGAAGAGTCCCGAGTAGGTCTGCGTGGACAACGACAACGCTCGACTCAGCCACGTTCGCGCATCGACAGAAAAAAACTATTATGTCAAAATAGCCGTTCGCGATATGAATTCACGAACGCAAACGACCGTGCCACAAAAAAAAACCACGTTGAATTATTAACAGCGGTGCACCGGGCAATGCTTTTAAGAGGAGTGAGATTCTGCATTTTGCTGGGTATCAGAAAATAGACAGCAGGTACGTCAATATGTACTGTAATAACGAGCGTCAGTTAACCTTCTCTGAGGTCAGTGCACTCTGCATTACCGGTGTGACAGGAGGCATTATACGGAGTGCTGCTTTGGCAGTCCAGTGTACAAGGCCCGAGCGACCGTCTCATTCACGGAACACGTCAAGGGACCCCTCCCCCGGACCTCCTCCACATCACTCCCACGGGGCAGCACTGCACCGTGCAACTGTGACCCGGCTTTCCAAAGAGCAACATTGCTGATTGCAAGCAAAACACACGAGTCACAAGAAGACGAGGATGTTACTGGGGTAGCCCGTTGATGGGTAAAGTGGGAGAAATGAGCAAAACATCAGAGTAGATAGTTACATAATTATAATTGGCCCCATGAAGCTTATTTATGAATTTTGAACACTGTATGTGGTTATGTCATATTTGCTAGTGTTTATTTTCTGTCCCCTGCATTTGGCCGGGTGGTACTGCTGTTATAATAATGGTATTTATAATGCTCTTTATCTAGGAAAGCCTCACCAAGTGACAATACTCTTTATTTAGAGGGTAATTGCATTGGGATAATTGACCAATTTCATTAAATGATGGTAGGCATGCTTAAACAAAACAATACACATAGGGTAACTGTACATATCGCTCCACACAACTATGTAAATATAATACCGTGCCGCGTGTCCGCATGCTGCAATGAGCATGCGGGGGACAGTGCTCATCTGCATTGGGTGGCCCTGAAAACGTAATGGTGGAAATTCCACATTCTCATGGCAGGTACTCCAATTTATGCAAAAGATGACCACTTTACTTCCCGCAAAACATATTCTCATGTTATGGACCCTGCAAGGATGAAGCAACTAAATATATATATTACATTCAGGACTGTAGGAGACTATAGGAAGTGAAAATCCTCTTGACGTTAAAAAAAAAGCACAAACAATTCCGCTGAT
Organism: Lethenteron reissneri; assembly: GCF_015708825.2. Lineage (NCBI taxonomy): Eukaryota > Metazoa > Chordata > Hyperoartia > Petromyzontiformes > Petromyzontidae > Lethenteron > Lethenteron reissneri. Next base: position 15,506,344 of record NC_083804.1, read on the forward strand.
GCGCCTGAAAGCAGAAACACACCACAAACTGTCTGCGGGATGGCGGTCTTCTTCTCACATGCAGTGAGAAAGAGCTTTGAGCCGTGCACTCCGATCTCCCCCCGCCCCCCAACTACGCTCAGCGCGCGAGGCCTAGCAGGGTTCACTGGCCTCTGGAATGTCACGGGAGGTTGACCCTCCTTCTGGCGGATAAGCAGCGACGGACACGGCGACCCAAGAGCACAGCTTCGTTGCACGCTGGTAATCGGGGCAGCGTTGAAACATTGGAGAGAAAAACTCCCCCACTATGTTTTTGTTGTTGCATAAATGTGTGATTATACCTACACTTCGAGTCTCTAAGCATAATGTACGGTTGCTCGATGAGTATAGTTGTTTTTAGGCATGTTAACCAGAAATGAATTCAATCAGCCAGCTCTCGCCTGCCCGAGGCTGCGGCATCAGCGCAGTCTCACTCTCCTTCCTGCTGCTGCTGCTGCTCGTCTTTCGCAGGCGGTAGGAAGCCACCGAGCGACAGACAGAAAAAACGCTGGCGCTGCACGCGTGGTGGGACATGGTCCTACAAGCGCAGGCCATCTGGAAGGGGGGGGACTCTTGTGCCGGTGCCGCTTGCATGACCCCCATCTCGTGCTTGTGCCGTAATGCCGCACCGATTAAGTGACTTTGCACCGCCACTGCGTCCAGATATTGCCCGCGATCATCAACGTTCCGCTCGGGGAGGCGCTTCGAGACGACGTGGCCGAGTGTCGCCAACGAACGCCATCGCCCCAGGGCGGTTGGGGGTGGAGCAGGAACAGTCTCGGCGCGGATTTGTGAAATTAACGCTCACCTCATGGCTGTAAACTGCTATTTTAAACACCCAGGCTTAAAGCTCATAGCACCTCCAGCGCACTATTAATTAAGTATCCAAAATTAGGTTTTGATTCGTGTTTATTTCCACCGACATCCCTGAAGATAATTTCCACGCACCTACAAAATTTTGCACTCAAATCACGTATCGTCTTAACTATGTCACAAATGTCTAAACCCGTGAATGTAATCACCTGCGTATTTTTTTTTTGTCCAACTTGGTGAATAAATTTGCGTTCTTTCAAGGCACCCTTGCCAGCATGCTTCGTTTTTTTTCAAGGAATGAGTTACAGAATGTGGTTAACTGCTCGTGAAATCCATCATCCAATGTTTAGTATCAATCATAGATCGGGCTGAAACATTGCACCAAGTGCAGACACGGAGCAGACTCTCTCGACTATGTGACCTAGACTGACTTTTTTTGGTTCACGGACGCAGGAACCGGTATAAATTTTGTGATTTTCGTAACAGTTGCCACATTCACCCACAGACGTGTAAACTCAGGGCGGTGCGGGCAGCGCGGGCGGTGAGGGACTACTGTGGAATGCTGGCACAATGACGAACTTGTCAGATGGCCATTGAAGAGCAGATCCCACAACATGCTCATTAAGATCGCTAATGATTTGTTAGGATGCACAAGGCCAGATTAGGACCGGACCGCTGAATATGCTTAGAAAGTACGTATTCATTTGTTCACGTTGCATTAGGAGGTCGAAATGCTCAATCCATGCACACAGCTTCGATACGCCACACTCCTGCACACACTTCCTGCATACACCCACAAACAAAGAAAGAGATCCCCCGTGTAGCCTTAACAGACTGTTGAGGCAAGTGCTGTTAGCAAGCACCAAAAAAGGCTGGCACGGCATACGAGGGGGTGGGTGACCATCACCACACCCGACCGCCATTGTCTCCCCAGTGGCGATATTTACACACCGCACCAGGTACTCATTTGAGGACGACTCGACCTCGGGGAAGCCCAAGATCGGTTCAGATAATCGTCACTGGTGTTGGCCGTGCGTGGGAATCGAACTCGGGTAGCCGAGCTCGTAGCACAGCGCATTAACCGTTGCACTACCGCTCCCCTCAAGCACACACGCAAACGCACGCAAACACACGCAAACACACGCAAACACAAACGCGCACCTTCCCCCTCTCCCACAAACGCCCGCCACACTCCCTCCCTCCCTCCCAGAGCAGACCAAATTCCACTCCCACAGGCGAGTTAACCCCCATTCCCAAAACACACTACCCATACAAAAATACACCCCTAATCCACAACACTCCCCTCCACCCCTCCACACACTACTACCGTCCCCATCACATAAACGATCCTCCCACTCAGCCTAACTCCAGAAAAACTCTGCTCTCTCATGCAAACCCACTCAAAAGCACACATGCAAAGATAAAGACAAATATCCTCCATCTAGCGTCAGACACTGTTGCGGAAAATGCTGTTAACGAGCATGTACTAAGGCCAGCGTGGGAGCACACCATTGCCTCCCAGACGCCGATATTCGCAAGCTGCACCGCGGTTTTCATTTCAGGCAGAGACAAGATAAGGGAACGTGGTCCGAACTGCAAATGGTGATGAGTGTAGCTGCATTTTCAAAGGATCCTGACCGATGATAACATTAATCGAAAATGGTTGAGTCCACCTTGTGGGGTGGCCCAGGCCTAGTTTAGGATCCACTGGTGAACATGGTAAAAAAAATGGATTGTGGTAGGCAGCAGTGCAGTGTCCGAGCGAAGACTACGATCCCTCATGTAGCCATATCACAAACGATTGAGGCAAGTGCTGTTAGCGAGCACCAATTAAGGCCGGCACTGCACACCACGGGCGTGGGTGGCCAGCACCCCGCCCAGCCGCCTTTGTCTCCCCATTGCTGCTGATTACACACTGCAAGAGGTATTCCTTTTAAGGCTGAGTCGACCTGGTGGAGGCCCAGGACCGGGTCAAATATTCAATGTTATTATTTGTGAGCGGGAATCGAATTCGGCGCGAACACGCACACATGCGTGCACTCTCCACTCTCCCACACACACAATACGATAAAGCACGAACTGGATGTAGACAGCGCGGGAGGAGCCGGGAACGAGCGGTAGAATGTGACAGGGCCAATGGAGGAATTGAGACGACATTATGCACAAGAGGTGTGAAGACACTTCATCGAGCGGAGACGGTCGGTCAGTCATGCGCATAAGGAAAGAGGCAAGTCTTGAGCCGACGTATATGCAGCCAACAGCACTAATTTGAGGTTTAAAGCAGGGAAGAGAGTCTCAGCAGTTCAGAGTTCCAGAAGAAGGGAATTCTAGACATTGAGAGCAGCAGCGGCAGCAAAGAGTAATCCTCCCATCAAGTGGAGGTTCTCGGAAGGCTTTGACAGAAGGCCTTGGAAGTTTGAACGGATGGTCACGGGAAGAGGAATAGAAGTGGGACGATTGGGCGGAGGTACGCACAAAAACATCGGATACGGTCGCCCACTCTCACCCAAGCATGCACACCTATACAAAGATAAAGATCCCCCATATAGCCTTAACAGACTATTGGGGAGAGTGCTGTTAGCAAGCACCTACGAAGGCCACCATTGCACACGAGACGCTGGGTGACTAACACCACACCCGGCCTTTGTCTCCTCAGTACTAATGTTTACACACCGCTCCAGGTACTCATTTAAGGCTGAGTCAATCGAGAGGAACCACAAGACCGGTTCAAACATTTGCCATTTTTATCAGTCATGAGCAGAAATTTAATTTGAGTCGCCGGGTTCGTAGCAGTGGAGTGCATGAACCACTACACTGCCTGCCTGTATACACACAAATGGTGCTCGCTCACACACACCAATAACCGCCATTCGCCACTAAGTGACGGTGACGTCACCACGGTGCTTGTGCCAGGCCACACACACACTCACGTACGCGTGCACGGGTGTGAACTCACGTAGATGAGTCCCGAGTAGTATCGGTCCTTGAGGTTGTGCAGCACGGATGCCTCATTGAGGCATGTGAGCTCTGCCATGTCCTCCACCTTGCAGAACTTGGGCGGGTTCATCTTCTGAATGTCATCCTTGTTCACCACCGCCTTCTTGCCGTTCTCCGCCAGCTCCACCACGACGTCGTCACCGCGCTCCTCCTGCACGCTGGCCGACTCGAAGCCGTGGCGTTCCGACGGCACCCACACCAGACGCTTGGCGGTCCAGTCCGCCTGCTGCCCGGGCACACAATGCGCCGCAATCGTCAACTTACCGGCCGGCCACGCCGGCCCCGTCCGCACCGTAGCGGCATGACTCTCAACATAGCACCCTACCCCACCGCCACCACGAGCCCCCACAGGCATTTGTTAACCCAAGGATCAAGATCAAAAATGCCATCATCGTGATGCCACCATCACTGCATCTCATCGTGATGCCACTACTGCCGCATGTCATCGCGATGTCACCATCACTGCATCTCATCGTGTAGCCGCCACCGCGCATCTCATCGTGATGTCACCATCACTGCATCTCATCCTGATGCCACCACAGCGCATCTCATCGTGATGTCACCATCACCGCATCTCATCGTGTAGCCACCACAGCGCATCTCATCGTGATGTCACCATCACTGCATCTCATCGTAATGCCACCACAGCGCATCTCATCGTGATGTCACCATCACTGCATCTCATTGTAATGCCACCACAGCGCATCTCATCGCGATGTCACCATCACTGCATCTCATCGTAATTCCACCACAGCGCATCTCATCGCGATGTCACCATCACTGCATCTCATCGTGTAGCCGCCACAGCGCATCTCATCGCGATGTCACCATCACTGCATCTCATCGTGTAGCCGCCACAGCGCATCTCATCGTGCAGCCACCACAGCGCATCTCATCGTGATGTCACCATCACTGCATCTCATCGTAATGCCACCATCACCGCATCTCATCGTGATATTCTACGAGCCAATATCCCCCTCAATAAAGTAGGCGGTCAGTGCACATTACGACAGAATTGGAATGGTACAGCGGGCATGCAACAACAAGAATAAAAAACCAAACCCTGTCAGTACCCTCAGTAGCTAACACCGACTAAGTAAAATTAATTGCAACCGCACGCAAAATAAAATGCAGCCGCACACAACGAACAACATAATAAAAGTACAGAAGATAAGCGACCTCCAAGATCTGTCCTCGTAGAATACCACCACATGATCTTAGGGTATTCCCCTTGGTTGCGAGACTGGTGGTCGCTCTCACCGTCTTGTTTATATTGTTTCTGTGGGTTTTTTTACGTTTTGTTTGACAGTTTTGTTCGCTATCTTAGCCTACCCTACATGCAAGGTAAATAAACTATTTCCAAAACGTGTAGATAATTGACTTGTAAATGCACTCCCGAATGCCCATAAGCTGCGTAAAATTTTCCTTTTTAAATAGACGAATCGATGCAACGTTACATGAATGTCACGTGTGATTATTACAGTGCACCCACAAAGTTAATATAAAGAATCAACAAAAGTCTTCCTGCTCACACAGGCTTTTGGTGGCACGCACATCTGAGCCAGAGATCGAAATTCCACAATCCAGGATCATAATATTTATACTGGAGGAATCCGAAGAGCTATAAAGTGCTTTTTCACAGATGTCCAGTAGAGGCGGGTCAGAAAGTTACAACAACAAACATTACAAAAACACGAGAGGAGTGCAAAGTATAGGAAAATTAATCACGATTTTTTTTTTATTTTACCAGGTAAAGCCCATGGAGCTATTAGCTTATTTTTCAGAAGCGACCTGGCAACAATTGATAGCTCAACCAAGTGGCTTATCACGTGGAAATTTATAGCAGCTGCCAAATCATCTATATAATCACAATTTTGCTCTGGACAGCCGAATGGTGTCTTTTCAACAAAGTGGTATTCATTTCATTGACACCAGGGAGGCCTCAAGATTCAACTCGTGACCTTCCGATTGTCTGCACCACATGGCCGAATATTATCACCATTCTTAGTTTTACATTATCAAGCGAATTGTGATGATGATGATCGTGAAATGACACCATCAGCAATATTCAGTGAAGCACAAACTGTTCCAACATAGTTTGGTTTTATCTATGCTTTGCTGCGTAGTAAAATGTAATGATATTTTGATATTCCAATTACGGGGAATGACATTGCATCCCCGATAAATCAACTTACTTCTCTGGATTTAAAATGCGAAGTCTTATCTCGAACCAGCATTGGTGTGGTAATGTATCTGTGCTGCGTTCAAGTGCAGAAACACCATTCATATCCACGAAATAAAAAGAAAACATCAACATCGTTATCAGGGTTCGACATTCGACCCTGTCACTGCCTCTTCTGGAATGGGGGTTCGCAAAACATTAGCATCTTAGTTTTATAATAGTTTTTTTACCCTTTTATCTGGCAACAAAACTGACACTTTTTTTTACGAGGAGTCATGTTTGCATAGACCACAATACCTGCAGTCATAATGCAAACAAAAAACATAACTCTGATAATGTATGCACTGTCCTTGAAGTTGATTGGTCCACACCTGAAACAGCTTTCCTTAGAGCCTAGTCTCACATATTTTTTATAGGCAAATGAGGTACCAATGGTGTAAATCTTAGTTTTAGTCTATGTACCAATGCAACGTCATTCACTGACGCAGGATTGCATTTCGATTGTTCGATATTTATTGATATTATACTGATGTTAAGGTATAATTCAGCACAGCGTTAATGACGTGCACTAAAGTCAACTTTATTCCGTTTCTTTGCACGCCGCTCTTGCACTTGTGGCCTCTACATTTTCTTCTCAGCTCTGCTGGTGGTGGTGGGTGGTCGTGAGGGGGGAAGCCGTGGTCACACATCGGCGGCGATTCTCAGTGACCGCACAGCGAGCAACGGCCAGGCACAGCCAAGTCCCACGACGTCATCACGGCTCGAAGGAGCGGGCATGCAGGGATAGACGCCGCGTGGCTTCCAGCGTACCTGTGTAGCCATGTTGTAGACGACGCCCTTGTCCACATACAGATACTTGTCTGGGTCCTCCGAAAAGCTGGCGCTGATGCTGCTCCGGTGCGCCATGACGCTCCCTGTGGGGGCCTGCTGGGCGGACATGATGATGCTCCCTGTGGCCTTTGCTGTGGGGACGGAGGGCCACGCGCAAAAACATCATGCGTGCGATTTTAGGCGACATGGTCACATGAATGCTTTCCATTGGCGGGAGCCAAAAGCGGTCCGGCTAAGATTGCTACACTAACGAACAGTTCACGGCCGATGACTTTTGCGTGTAAATATAAAGCGTGACACGGGGACGCAACGCGCCCCAGAATCTTGGCGCTCGATGCCGAACGAAAATATCATCGCTCAACTGCCACGGCCGTGACATAATTGACCACGGCTTGGATTACGACATCGAAATGCAGAAACAACTCATTTTTGTATCGCCATTAGGCAATGCTGTGACTGTACACAGCAATCCAATCACACACCTACAAAAGGCGACAATAGCCCTGCCGGCCCTGTGAGCACAGTAAGCTCGGATTAGGCCCTCCGAGTTGGCCCGCAGATGCAGGGGTGGCACAGCTGCCGTCACTCTGCGCGCCGCACGCCAAGAGGCCCAGTCGCTACAGAGCAAACCTCTTCCATTACACACCATGCACCACCGCTCCATCGCCACGCACACCTCCGTAAGCGCGCACGTCACACCGTGGAGGCGTTACACACCTTTTCCATTGCACCCCACACACATCTCCGTCGCCACACACACACCTCCATCACCACACACACCACTATAAAGCACACCAAGTACCATACACTCCACCGCACAGGACCTCTAAACAATAGACACACCATTATGGTACCATGCATGCCTTGATCACCAGGCACACAATGAATACCAGACACCACTACCAGATTAATGGATTTTCACCAGGCCCACGTACACCACCTCGCAGCGCTAAATAACCACATATATCCCCATGCATGACTATTTCTCCAGACATCCGATCAGCACCACCAGCCAAATATCACACATCGATCGCCAGACACACCATTATAAGCATTCACGACACCACCACCATCACCAGCAGCACCAGCAAAGCCATCACCACCAGCAGGCTCCTCCTAATGCGGATATCGAGATGATGTGGTTAATAAATTTCGTGCCAATACCGTACACCATAAACCCTTTATTTTTGGCCTCAGTGGCAACTCATAAAATAACCTCCCTGCTGTGCGGTTAAGGTCTTAACGGTCGCCACAATCACGTCGTGGATTATTCAAGCTCATGAAGACGCATTTACCGAGTCAGACAGCAAGAGAGCTGGGACCCCCCCCCCCATCACTGCGGAACCTGTCAAGCGCTACCGTACACCTTGGTGACAAACGAGCGGAGGCTCCGCAGCACCGGCTCCAATTGGGAATCCAAGAACAGGCGGCGGCTTCGCTGCTTTTAAAGGAACATTTGTTACGTTACGTGACTCATGCTGCGAATACGGGTTTAATTTTAGCCAAGGGGGGGGGGGGGGGGGGTAACAGAGTAGCCACCGTGCGGACCGTCTATATTCGTCCGCACAAAATACACCCGTGGCCTGCGCGGCCCCCATTATGACGATGGCACAATTTTTCGGCGCGCGAAGCCTCCAGGGGTTTCTCTTTTGCGGCACACGTCTGGGTGCTGCTGGGGCAGTCGACAGCAGTTGCAGCAGCAGGAGGGGCAGCAGGAGGGGCAGCGGCTGCCCTTGGCAAGGGGTGGAGGGGCATGGGAAGGGAACAGGGGGGGGGGCAAGCGGGAGAGGGACAGTAGGCTAACAGGGGGGAGATGGGGAGAGATTCCGACTGGCGGGAACAATGAGGCCACAATCAGTTTGGTAGAAAGTGAACGTTTTAATAACCAGATATGAGCCCTTTCAAAGCAGACTGGCTGGTGGCGCTGTGGGTTAAACGCACTGCACGAAAAACTCCAAAGACACGAGTTTGATTACCATTGTGGCAAGTGACACTGTACCTAAATCGGTCCTGGCCTCCAACCAACGCGCATTGACCAGCGTGGTGAAGTATGGTCAAACAATCTCTACGGACCGGCAAGATATTGCGAGGCCTTCGTCCAGCAATGGACTAACAAAGGGCTGTAACCCAAGAGCCCCTTGACAATAGGAATCTCTCTGTTAAGGGAGACCTGGGATTAAATAATTAATAAGTCATGGCATGGGAATTGGAGGGTTGGGGGTAGATGGGTGGATGAAGAAGGGGTCACAAAGAGAGGATGAGAGGCAGCAGGAGGACGAGGAGGGAAGTAGGGGATGGGGAAGGGAGGGAGGAAGGCAAGATGGTTTTGGACGATACTGCCCTGATGAGCCTCTTCCAAACTGGCCAGAACACCCTGAACCCGACTCCAAAGCCAGGCCCAGTTCGTGACAAAACAAAGACCACGAACCACGCGGCGAAAAAAGCAATAACATATTAAAACACGGCACCCCCACCAATTACCACAATCACTGGACACAACCCACCGTCATTTAAAATCGGCAGCCACAGGCATAATCGTGACGACAATCACAGTGACAGCCACAATGGCAATTGTAACCATCATAGGCACATTATCAACTCAACGATAACCACGGAGAACGTATCGGTAATATAACTTAATGGTCATAGCAACCAAAAAGCCGGCCACCATCAAAACCCAAACACTCTCAACAACCACACACTCAACCACATTTGCAACCTAACTACATTTAGAACCTAACCACATTTAGAACCTAACCACATTTAGAACCTAACCACATTTAGAACCTAGCAACGAAAACCCAACCGCACCCACCGCCACATCACAACCACAGTCCAAATGCAACTCCGGCCCTACCAGAACCAAACCACCACCGATCCTCGACCCAACCGCAACCCTTCCACAACCTCAACCACAACCTCAGCCATTTCTCAACCACAATCACAACCTGTCCACCACTCAACCACAATGACAACCACAGCACAACCACGGCTCAACCACAACAGCGGCCACACCCCGCCACTGACAACACATAACCGCAACCCAACCACATCAACAGCCAAAGCCACAGCGTTGCCACAGCCAAACCCACAACCACGCTACGGCCCCACCACAGCTCAACCATTTCAGCAAGCACACACCACCACCACGAATGAAACACAACCACAGCAAACAACCACAGCCACAACTGTCCGGGCCCGAATAACGGGTACCCGGCCGCGCCATGTTGAGCTCTCCCGCCCGAAGGGACGCGGCTCACACCTCGCGGAGCCGGACTCTGAGCCGGACACAACCCACACAAGCTGCTCGAACCAAAACGCCAACCGGGACCCCTGACCGTAAACCCCCGACCCGGACCCCCCCCCCCCCCCCCGGCTTTGCCTCTCACCTCGGGGTCCCCGCGAGCTCATGCGAGAGCAGCGGCAGCAGCAGCGCAGAGCGGCGCGCGCCCTGCAGCAGCAGCAGCAGCGACGGAATGAGCGCGCTCAGGCCCGCCGCGTGCCCCGCCCCTCGTCTCGCGCACCCTCCCCACGCCCCTCCCCCTACCACAGACCCCCCCCCCCCCATGGGCCCGCCCCTCGTCTCGCGCACCCTCCCCACGCCCCTCCCCCTACCATAGACCCCCCCCCCCATGGGCCCGCCCCTCGTCTCGCGCACCCTCCCCACGCCCCTCCCCCTACCACAGACCCCCCCCCCCCATGGGCCCGCCCCTCGTCTCGCGCACCCTCCCCACGCCCCCCCCTCCCATAGACCCCTCCCCCCCCCCCCATGGGCCCGCCCCTCGTCTCGCGCACCCTCCCCACGCCCCCCCCCTACCATAGACCCCTCCCCTCCCCCCCATGGGCCCGCTCCTCGTCTCGCGCACCCCTCCCTCTCCCATAGACCTCCCCCCCCCCCCCCCATGGGCCCGCCCCTCGTCTCGCGCACCCTCCCCACGCCCCCCCCCCTACCATAGACCTCCCCCCCCCATGGGCCCGCCCCTCGTCTCGCGCACCCTCCCCACGCCCCCCTCCCCACGCCCCCCTCCTCCCATAGACCCCTCCCCCCAACCCATAAACCCGCCCCTCGTCTCTCGCACCCCCTCGCCCATAGACCCGTTACTCATCTCGCGCACCCCCCCGCCTCCCCCATAAACCCGCCTCCCCCATAAACCCGCCCCTCAATTAGCACCCCCCCCCCCCAGCCACCCCCCTAGCCCCCCCCCCCCTCATAAACCCGCCCCTCGTCTCGCGCACCCCCTCCCCCGCCTACCGTCTTGCACACCCACTTTATAGGCCCCGCCCCCCGTCTCGCGCACCGCCCCCTTTAATAGAGCCCACCCCCTACAAATCTCTCCCCCCCCCACCTCCTCGCACCACGCTCTCGCCCCCTAATAAACCCCGCCCCTCCCGCACCTGTCTTACAGAGGGCCCCGCCCTCGTCTCGGGCCCCCGCCCCCCAACCCCCCTTGTTTTCTGGACCCTTCCCTCCTCCTCACCGCCCCCCTCCCCCAAGTAGGAATGCATGTCAGGGTGACTTGAGGTGATGGGGATATCCAGCAGTTATAGCGGTCATGGGGGATTGGCCTTGGAGTGGGGGGGGGGTGCAAGTGAAGAGAGGCTATTGGGGAGTTTAGTTTCCGGGAAGTGGATGTTTAATTAGGGGATCTCGGAGGGGTTCATTGGCAGGGGTGGCTCTAAGCATAATAAAACTAACGTTTAGGGCCTCAATCAACGCAAGGGGCCCTGGATTCATGGAAAATATGGGTGAATCAATAATTATCTCGAATTGAAACCAGAACAAACAACACGATAATTACGCCTATGAATACAGTATCTCTCTCATTCCAATATTGTCTGCATCTCTCTTCTCTCGTCTGACTCTATCTCTTACTCTATTACATCTGGCCTCACTACATCTCTATCTCTTGCCGAACGCCTCTTCCGTCATCTTCGCTTGGAGTTCACAAATTATAATGGGGGTGGGGATGGGCTGGCACCCTCAACAAATGTTTTGCTTTGGGCCCTCAATGGCACAGGAGCGCCACTGGTTGTTTGGGTGTCTGGCATAGTTAATTGGGGTGACGTGAATAATAGGGGAGGAAGGGGACTTGTGGGAGGAGCCTCAATCCCTCTACCCTCTGTGACGTCACCGAGACGGGCTGCTCTGTCCCTATACATGATTATACAGTACAGTACTCGACAGTACTCGGTATAGTAAACCAATATATCACAATAGAGTAGGGCAGTGAAAACGACAGTGATGTATTGCTGGGCAATGCTGGGGCTTCCACTTTAAAAACCACGCGGACACTTGAATTGTTTTGGCGTCGCGCGTACGATGTCTAAACAAAACGCGACCGTTATAAGCAGGCAAAGGGCGGTGACATGACGTCATACCCAAACCACACGGGATGACGTCGGGCTGAGGCGTCCAGAAGGTTACGTCGGCGGGAAAAAAATGTTGTGATGTCTCGCTCAAAGCACCTGTACGGTGACGTCATACCGAAGAGGACAGGTTGATTGCGTCATTGTAATTAAGATTGTCTGCAGATTGCGTCATTCTCAAGTGCCCAATCTGGAACTGGGTCATTCCGCAGCGGGTATAGCGGATGACGTCAGTCTCAAATGTCTACAAATGTTGTGCCGAGGTGATGACGCCATGCTGGTGAATAATAGCGTGACGTCACGCAATTACTTACGCGTCAGAATTAACAACATTATGCTGCAGTCCATAATACAGGTTTTTTGGGTTAGGGGCCGTCCATAAATGACGTCACGCACCTAGCGAGGGGGGGGGGGTCGGATAATTGTAACAGTGAGAAATGTGACGTCACGTCAAAATGCGCAACTTTAAATAAATGTAGACAACACGTTCTATTTAATTAAATAGACTTTTTAATAAATGTTTTCTCCTACAACGTCAGAGTGTAGTGCCACATTAAATACGCACTATAATGACAATAGTTGAAAGGGATTTGAAGCATGTTTTATTTTGGGGGGGGGCAGAGCTTTGTGACGTCATATTTGAAGGAGGTCTGACTTTATGACGTCGTGTGACGAGGGGGGGGGGGGGTAAAACATCGCCCAAAATCGCGTGACGTCATTTATGGACGGTCCCTTTGTGTTTCGGGTGGCAGGAAGTAATTTGTCCTGTACCGAGATCTAGTAACGGTATTGCGTTGAACTTTATTACAATAACCTGGAACAGTTTTGATAGTAGTTCCACTTTGGAATTCCATTCCAACGTCCTTTTCCCCCAAGTTCGTGCAACTTTCCGCAATTCAAGGAACTATTTATTTGCAGTATTACAACTTCGATAGTCCTGTTTGTTGCTGGCTGTTGAGCAGCGTGCGCCTTGTGCTAATTCTCCGTGATATAGTCTGTTGGCTAAAGGGTTGCCTAGTGGGGATTATTTGTGGTAAAAAGGCTCGCATTCGGACGAGGTTTTATTTTCCATTCATACTAAAGTTTAGGGTCAGTTGTATACATCTCGAGTGACATTTCCCTTCGTTTGCAACGTAGATCTGTGTGCTCCAATGGAATTTTTCACGCAAATCGCATGCAACTGGCCACAACATAGTAGCATTGGGGGGCTGGAGGGAAGTGGGGGCCCGGCTCTCAACGAAACTCTTGGTCAAATCAACGAGTGATGGAACAATATTTACAGACGACGGGTGAGGGCTAGATTAGAATGCACGATAGGCAAACGGTAAATATTGTACCGTTTCTAATTATGTTGAGCGTTTCTCATTGGTTTAAATGTGTTTTTTTTTACACTGCGTTGTGCCCCCCGCTGTTTTTATATGCCCCCCCCCACCCATACTCTTTAAACAAGGTCAAACTCAGGAATGACATTTTCATGGAATGTTTTTCACACCGGTATTTTTTTCAGGAGCACAACTCCGGATGCCCTGCAGTGTGCATTCTATTGTTTGTTGTTGATACTTTCTGAGCTTCCCCTCCTGGACATCTGTGAAAAGCGCCTCTTAGCTCATTGGATTCCTCCAAAGAAAAATAAAAAAATAAAAAAAGTTATGGTCAGGGATAGGGCCAGGGCTTAGGCTTTCGTTAGATAATGGGCGTCCAGAGCGCAGGACAATAACCACGTTCCCACTTCACGTGACATCAAATTAGCGACCCCATTATAATTCTGTATATGAGTCCTATTCTGTTTAAATGTGTAGCAATTTCATGGTTATTGTTACGATTACTAGTGTTATTTCGAATTTGTTTGCACAGGAAACCTTTTACCAAAGGCGTTTCTATTTCTCGTTTTGCCATATTTTATCTTATTCCTCACTCTAAATGCTCTATTTTTCAATTATTCTCTAATCTTAATGTTAAGTTTATTACATATTTAATTTATAATTAAATCATAAAACATTTATTGTCTTTTTTCATTGCTGCATTTATTGTATTTATAATTTGTATGCGACCTCTTGCAAACGTTGTTTCTGTTTTGTTGATGAAACCCGATTCAAGAGCTTCTCAGCTCACGGGGCAATTCTAAATAAACTGTTCAATTAGGCAACCCGCGGGGTCGCGTGGTGCTCGAGCCCAGTTACACCCCCCCCCCCCCCCCCCACATTACGAGTATGATGATCAACATCAGATATTTCACTCGTCTCTATTACCTGAAGTGGCAAAACTTTCATCAAGATCTAATCCCTCCAACTCCTGCACACGAGGTGTTGACATCGGTTCGTCTCCACAGTGGACAGTCTTGGGCGCGATCCCTCCTTTTGCTGCGACTCCATTCTCCACCAAACATAAGTCATGTCCAAGACTAATTTTCATAAGTCAATACGGTGTCTCGAAACACGACGCCAATATGAAGTAAAACTAAAATGTTGCCTTGTGTATGGATTACAGAGCATATGCAAAGCAAAAGTGGTCACCATTTAATTAAGTTTGCTATGAAAATTGATAAAGATTTTGGCACTGCTGTTTTTAATGGTCCACAGACTAATATTCATCATCATCGACCCACCACGCACATTTTATGCAACTTACCCCTAGTACTTCTTCTAACAAATGGTAGCAATACAAAAAAATGTAGATACTGCTTTGGCAGTGGTGCCCAAATAACAAACATGTGTGAATAACTGCTCGAAAAAATATACATGTTAGGCGATGTTCGGGCATAGCCCTTCTCTCCACGAAGGGTCATTGCCCAAATTGTCACCTAAATATATTATTTATGGCAGTGTTGACGAATATTTAAAGGTTTTTGTTGTGCTCAACTCCCAAAGGACCATTCGGTGCGAATATTAAATGTACCCGACAGCCTCATACTGACAAGCCACTCAAACCGTTCTCATGCTGAGATTGTCGCAGCAACGAGGTAGCAGCTCTCATTGAGGGCACCAAGGTGGCAAGATGATAATTATCTGGCCTCGTAAACAGGTGGTCGTGGTTCTAGATTTGAAGCTTTCGTGACTGCAAGGATTCATATTCTTAGGTGTTTTCGGTAGCCACGTAGGTAAAAAATTAAAATTAATAAAGGTAAAATAAGAATCACGTTTCGGAGGCAACACAAGCTTGCGTCTTCAGGTGGAACCGTCACAGCACGATTGCTGTATCAAGTACTTGATAGTTTGTGTTGCCTCCGAAACGTGATTTTTATTTTATTTTTAATTTTTTACCCACGTGACTTTACCGAAAAAACCTAAGAATATAATAGGTGGTCGTGGGTTCGATCACGACCCTGACGCCTACTGTATATTTAGGGTTTGCATGTTCTCTTCGCGTGGTCGTGCGTTGAGTACTTGGCTGCCATACATCCCCACGTGACTTGAGCTATAACGTGGCCAGGTCGCTTCTGAAAAAGAGCTATTACAGCTCAGTGGGCCTTACCTGGAGATTTAAAACAAATGTATACCCAGCCTCTCCCCAGGGCTCCAAATACAGAACAAGATATTGCCACCCAGAGGCGGCCACATTCCACAACACTCACGCACCCAACACACAGAGGTTAGAAATTTTGATTGTTTTAATTCGTTCATCTCGGACAAATGCCGGAATTATGACCAAAATCATACCACCACACGCCACACTAACTGTTCAAGCCTGGCGAATCACTTCACCTCATCGCAAAGCTCCACCGAGCACAGCTACTTCTTCGAGAGCTCGTCGACGCTTTGTTCTCAACCTTACTCAATTTCTAGAGGTCCCATCGGCACAACGCCTCGCTCAATCTGGCGTGACAGGCACACACTCAAAACTGTTCTCAAAATTTATTTCAATTTGATTCTGGGTTTTCTTTGTCCCCCCCACCACACACCCACCCCCCACGCCACCCCTCCCCAATCACGTTCAGCCCAAACACAGCTCTGCTTCCAGGCACGTACATGAACGAAAAATGGAGTATAACGTTAAATGCTTTGAGCAACAAAAAAATCAGCGCAAGAACCACAGTGTGTTTAGCAAACAAATAACAGTGTTCAGACCAGTAAATTACATTGCCTAACTGCAGGCACCACCGGGATATTCCTAAAAAATTACAGCATTATTCAATCGACAAATGAAATTGGAATGACCAGTTCTTATAGTATTCCATGGAAGAGCAGCAGCACCGGTACCAAGTGTAGTGGCAAAACTTGGAGTGAAAGTTATTTTATATGGCCAATTTAACAATGGTTGGCAACCCAAAAAAGCTGTGATTATAGAAATTTAAAAAACCTAGTTTTTCAACCACAGGTGATACCAACTGGTTAATTATCCGGTCTGCACCCATGGATTACACACACGTATTATCGAGTGCTTTGTGTTGGCAGAATACATTAAAACTGTGCTAAATCCTTTACAATGGACACACCATCAGTCCAGAGGCCAATATCAGTTATCTTATTCATCAACACATTGAGTGTGACAAGACTTCGGAATTTCTACAACACCAATTTCTTTATATGGTCAAGAAGAGTGTATTGTGAGATAAGCTTTTCAAATAAGATGCTCCCATTTATCACTTTTATTGTCCATACAGAAAAATCGGTACCACTTAATGTTTCGCGAACTCCCGACATCTGACCTGGCCAATGGACTACGTTTGTCATTAAGTTTCAAAATGCCACATTATCACCAGAAGCAATGCCTCTCCACAATAAAGGCCGATGTCGTGACTCTGAACACCCACGTGTTGTGCATGTGCGTGCACTCTTCCAGCCACAGCCATCGCATGCCAGATGATTTCCCCAAAGCGCGGCCGTAAAGAAAACGTGCGTGAAGACCGATCTTGGCAGCTGTGCAGTAAGAAAATTGTGTTCACGGTGCTCAAGAAGTTAATGCAATAGCCTGAAAGTTTTAGCTGAACAACTTTGACCCCTGACAAAAGTAGCTGCAAATTCCTGCAAGTGTCCACGCTCACGGAATCGCGTAATTGAGCAGAGGCTGGGTCCAAACTGGACAAGCATGCCAGTGCATTGCCACCTCATAGCTTGGGAAAACCCTCAACCCACGAGATAATAATAGAAGTGCCCCTCTTCTCGTGCTTTGCTCACCTTGAGTAACAAATTCAACCCTGACAAATTGTATTTGGTGGTTAATAGCTGTGTTGGGTGGGTCGCTAATTGTTGACATTTAAGAGTACAAAAAACCCTTACACACACACAGCCAATGAGAATGACCGTCACTGCAGTGGAGAGTGTCCTTTTGCGGATTTTGACCAGCCCTGCGACACAAGCCGGGACAATCACAGCTGGGAAAAGCATGTGGCTGTGTAAACCACCTACCGCCCAACCGGACGATAAAACAAAGCACATTGTTCTAGTTGTGTGCGTGCGCGTGTTAGTTCGAAATTTCTCATTACACAAGGAGTTGAACACTTACTGCATGTCGTGAGTTAATAAAGAAAATTACAAATGCCTTCCCAAAGGACCCCCCCCCCCTCCCCCGGTCGTGGCTAATGCAAACGTCTACAAACTCGTTTCGGCCTCAACGACAACAATAATTAGGTGGTTTAACTTTAAAACAAATGGAAAGTTCACCAGCTAGGAGAATGTACTTTTGATATTTAAAAAATATACAACACCATAACAAAAAGCCCCAGAAAAGAAAGATGCGGGGAGGAAGGAGGTGGCGGTCGCCTCCTCTTCATCCCCGGCGGCACGCACCCCCCGCCCGGCCCCGCATCCTCCCAGCGTGGGGGCCTCGTCCGCTGGTGCTCGTAGGCACGGGCGTCCGTGCAGCTCTCGCGACACCTGTTCAGGCCGGGAGGCTCAGCTTCTTGCCTTTCAGGACTGCGGGCGAGAATAACACAAAGGTAAAGCACCACCACACATTTAGACGTACACGTCGGATGTGGCACCACGGTGGCGATATGTCAACTACCTCGCCTGGTATACAGGTCCTGGGTTCAATCCTGACCCTGACGCCTGTATATGTGGAGTTTGCATGTTCTTTCTCTCTCCCCCCGTGGTCGTGTGGATTTTTCTCCGGGTTCTCCAGTTATTCCCTCCACATTTTGAAACATGAGTTTAAGAGTATTTGGCTACTATAAAATTGCACACAATAAGCCACTTCATTGGGATATCAAATTGTGGCCAGGTGGCTTCTGAAAAAGAGCTATATCATTCAGCGGGCCGTACCTGGTAAAATATAGTTGAATAGATTTACGAACGCTTATCATGGCCGGCACGGCACACGAGAGTGGGTGACGTGTTTAACGTGACAACTGGACCCTTTGGATGTTTCGGACTGATTATAAGTAGGTACAGCCCAGAACCGGTTAAAATATTAAGCACCAATGATGTCTATGGTTAGGAAGTGAACCTTGTGTTGACGATATCACTGCGCATTGCAAGAACCACGATGCCATCACTTCCCATGCAAGCACGAACACACGTACAACACACATAACCCATGCGGAAAGCTTGGAGATTATCCCTTTCAAATGACCAATGGGTTAGCACAAGTCAAAAAAGAATTGTCAAATAGAACTGAGCAGATAATTTCGTAAATTTTCCTTTTTTAAATCTTTCTGATATTGCATTACACGGCACAGCATATATAAAACCAAACTGAAACTTTACTTTTGGGTAATTTTCATAAAAAACACACCAACTATTATGCAAACTTAGGCAGTATGCAGCAACTAGCGCTGTACATTTTAAGTGCAATGTTCACGAAATGGAGAAAAGTTCTGAAATTCAAACTTCTATCAAAATGTATATTTTCATTCCAAGATAAAACTGTAGATAAGCGGTACGTTGCGTATTGTTACGCATTACATTTTAATACCATATGCAATTCGTACTTTTGTAATGCTTCAACGACCATTATGTAACTTAACTGTAGCGTTGAAGAGACCTATTGCACCATTGGTAGTAAGGAAGGTGCGACACCAAGGGGGCGAGAGAATGTTCAAAACCCTACCCCCCCCATGGCTCTCAAAGTTCACTTGAGCATAGGGCATCCACGAGACATGCAATGATGCCAGGTTCCAAGAGAAAACATTTTATTTAATTACTGGCTATATCTCGTCTCATTTTTATCACCTTGTTTGTATTGTGTGTTGTGGTTTTTCTTGTCTCACTTGCAGCTTCACGCACAATGTAATAATAGCTGACAAACTTGCACATAGGCAGCTGCTTTCTCACATTCAAGATTTAATGCGTGTATGGCAAGCAAAAGAATTGAGTTCGATAGATGATTTGCTGGGGATCGTTACGAGGGTTGTTGACTGAGTAGTGTCATTGTGATAATCAATTAAAGAGTCCTTTATCAATTCCAAAAGCCATTTAAATGTTAGTCATATATAGTTTACTTTTTGGAGCGATCGAACAGATATGGATGCCAGAAAGTAAAAACGCAACTGGTGATTTATACAACCCATGAAAAATACATTTTGCTGGTTGAAAGCCTCACTAAACAGTGTTGGTCATGTGGGGTGTTTAACCATACTTCACCACTCTGGTCAGTGCGGGTTGGTGAAGGTTGGTAAACCAATCATACATTTTTCATCATTATTTGCGTGAAATTATCAATGTTAGCCACTGGGGAGTGACAAGCTTCTTTTTTAATATCCTGTTGCTTGTGGCCTACTGTACCGTTCCGAGGTCATGTGCACGAATGCCTATTTTATTAAGGGTGATATTGGCACGTAAAATAAAGATTGATGAATTGCTAATCGTTCCAAGTCTGGCGATTGTTCATGTTGCGCCTCCCGCCCCGTACCTTTAGTGATGTACAGGTAAAAGAAGTCGCAGTAGAGGATGGTCTGCACCAGGCCGGCCACGATGGCGATCAGGTCGAAGAAGCCCTCGGCAAAGTAGCGCCAGATCCAGTTGAAGAGGTAGAGGGTGCGGTAGACGCCCAGCGCAAAAAGGTAGTGGCTGGTGATGGTCTCCGCCTCCCCCGTCTTGCTCACCATGAAGAGCTGCGGCAGGATGGCCACCGACTCCAAGTATATGGAGAAGGTCCACAGGATCTGGGGGCAGCGGTACACAATGAGTAGGGTACACAATTGAGCGTGGTACACGCGGGATGTGATATGACAAGAGCTTGGTGAACGCCACACGTGGTACACAAGGTATTTGGTTTACAATGGGAGGTGGACAGAATGTATTTTAAGAAAAGTTGTATTTAGCACTCAATGGCTATGCAAACAGAGTTTGGTAGACAATGGGTTTAGATGACAATTTTTTTAGCACACAAGATTCAACAATTTAACACGTACATTTTAACACGTAAGATTCAACACACAAAGTTCGTGCATGGTACACAAAGGGTTTCTTATAATCCTCAGAGTGAATAGATATAAGCATGTGTGCAGACTCTACCCTTGACAGCAAAATGAGCAACGGAACCACAAAGCTTGCCGCACAACCACACAAGAATTGTCAATTCAAGGCATCCCCAAGTCACCCCTGCTGTCCTCTGCTGGTGACTACATATATAGCACGCCGATTGTTACAACGCAGTCTCTTCCAAAGGTGATTGCTAGACAGCAAAAGGTACGCTCGCCCTTTGCTGTCAAGAAATCTTCTTGTGTGTGTATAATTACGCATCATTGTTTCCAGCCTGCACGCGCCTTTCCATCCCTCGAGTTTCTCACCATTCCTAGATTTAAAATATTTCCCCTTGCCCAAACAAGAATTGGGCCGATGCTCATCTTCATTTGTGCTGCCTTGGGGTCAGTGGCAATTCCATTTCCTTTGGTGGGAGAAAAGTCTCTCCCCATACCTCGCCTGTTATGCAGGGGGTCGTGGGTTAGGATCCGACCCTGACGCCTGTATATTTGGAGTTTGTATGTTATCGCCCCGTGGTCGCGTGCATTTCTCTCCGAGTAGTCCGCTTTTTCCCTCCACATTTAGAATCAAAGTCATGCGTTTAAGAGTATTTGGCTGTGATTCATTTCTACTTGATGACAAGTCACTTCACTGAGCTATCGTTTGTGGCTAAGTCGCTTCTGAAAAAGAGCTACATACAGCTCAGTGGGCCTTAACTGGGAAAATATAAACATTGTTTAGTTTAAGAGTGTGAGGAAGGAAGAGTGAAAATCAAATCGGAGTTAACCGTGTCCACCAGGCCATTGCAGATGCACCCAGAGCTCGGTGGTCAAGGGGGAGCCCGAGGATCGGACAGATGGGGGTGATGGGAATGTAAGAGTGGACAAATGTCGTTTGGTGTCACTTTGAAACAGCTGCAGGATTTAGCAGAAGGAAGCCATGACAAAGTGCAGTGGGCATCGGTGGTATTGTCGATGGTGATCTCCTGAATTTGACCAGTTAATACAGGCAAAAAATAAATTTTCCTTGAGTCTAAACAAATTTTTCTTGATTGACAGGTATTGTCGTAGAAAGAGGTATGTGAACGTGTGTTTGTCGAGACAGCGCACTTATTTAATTCAACCTTGCTTCAGGCAATTTAACAACGACCACAAAAACCTAAAGCCAAGGCAAACACTACAAAGCAAACGAGCAAACTCATACATGTAAAACAAACATGCCAAACACGTAAAGCTCCTCAAGTTACACATGCTTAAACATTACAAATAAAAACTTTACTCCATTTATAAAGTTATGACTGCTCACATGAATAAGTTAATTGTGGATTAAAAAAACACTTAAAAGGTGACTAGACTGTGATTGCTCTTGATGAATAATTAATTTTAAAACCTGACTGATAATGATTGAAAAGTTAATTTAGACATTCTCTTTTGCACTTAACCATATCATGTGAACAGGTCAAACAGTGTAACGGGAACAACTAAAGACACGCTCATAGTTTCAGGACAGCAGTGGCGTGTGCCACTGACTTCAATGTTCCCGTCTTGCGAGCAGACTCACAAGCTTGGTAATCTTCAGTGATGGTGACAACGTTCTGGGCCACCCACCACTTACAAACTGATGTATCACCCTGCTCCAGCAACTAAGGCCTCGGGGCCGAATTCTTAAGTCACAGCTCTGCTGCTGAGTTGGTCTCTTACCACGGCTCAACTCAGACTTGAGCTGCTCAGTTGCTTTCAAAGAAGCACGAGCAGCAGTTCAGTTCATTGAAATACTGTGCATGGCTGGGAACGAACATGCTCCAGAGCAGATTCTAGTTAAACCTGGCTTTGAGCACACTCAGGTCTAAGAATGCAAACTCCTAGTCAACCTGTGTTCAATGGTTGGTTGCTCTTACTCCACTGCTGTGCCCGCAGCTTGAAGCTCCCTCTTTCTGGCCATGTGCTTCTCCATTTCAAGTCAATGCTTATTACCATTCTCTTCTCCACTCCTGTTTGTCTGATCATATTCACTTGACTCGAACATCGACAAAATGCCATCATCTTTCGCCATGATCCAATAAACCACGAATTGCTTTTTGAGATGTTGAAATGCAACCGTCTTTCGGCGCTTACAAATTAAAATCGTACTGCATTGTAAGTGAACACGAACAGCCACCGTGTGACTGTGCATCGCCAGCCGAGTTGTGAAAGCAGTTCCGTTGAAACCAGCCGCCACCCGTTTGCGATCTACTGTGAGCCCTGGCCGGGTGACGTGCGAACCGTACGCACGCGGTGTCTGTGTGCCATTACCTCCACTACCGAGTAGTCATGGTTGACCACCAGGGATAGCAGTGCCACGGGCAGCACCAGGAACTCCACGCGGAATGTATCGTGGTTGCTGTCGTACGTTGCCTTAAACTTGGAGTAGATCATCCACACCGTCGCATAGGAGCAGCCTATGTAAATGACCTGCTCGCATCACACAGCAAGTGAATATTTTTGGTGTTACTTTAATAAAATGTGTTAGTTGAATTTACCTACCTATCTCTTGGCCTGTAAAAATATTGAGGCACGAATATATGTCCATGAATCTTTATCAAAGCAGTCTAGAATGTGAAGTTTCCACGGTGCTGGTAATATTAAATATGATTTGAAGCTTTCGTGACTGCAGAAATTACTCTTTGGTTCTTTTGGTAAAGTCACATAGAAAGAAAATAAATTAAATAATAGAGTACGACGTTTCGATTGCAACACAAGCAACCGTCATCAGGTAGAACTAAATTTGAGAGAGAAAAATCACAAGACACGGAGACATTTCACACTGGTTAGCACTAGTTGGTGAAGCGGGATCTAGGACTAGTTCAGATATCACTTACCACAGATGTTGGTTGTGGTCAGGAATCGAACTCTGGTATCCAGATTCATAGCGAGGCATGCTAGCCATTGCACTACCACTTCAGCCCCAGCATTCATCATATTACTTTGTTGACAGTCTTTTGCTATGATCTAGCATTTATGATATTTCTACAAAATAGAAGCAATGTCTGACAAGAAAAAAACCCTGTAAGATGTCCCCTGCACAAGACACTAAAGTTGCATGTCATTAAGCGTAAAAAATGTACCAGTTCACCCACATAAAATGTGCCAAGAGAAAGTAATAAAACATGAAAGTACTCAAACACCGTGAAAAATGTGACGTGGAACTGAACTACAGGTATACGCTTGGGGTGTGCACAGATGCTGTTGAGACAAACGGTGCCATTTCAATAGTAGTACCGATGGGTTGCTCGTTTAGTTTGCGATATGTCTGCAATGTGGCATCATTTCTATACTGCTAATATTTGTCTACTATTGTAAGTTTCTCATTTAAAAAAATGCGTCTTTTGGCAGCACTAGCCTAGATCTGTTTGTTAATCAATTGACATCAGAGGCCTGTGGTACAGCGAGACCCGGGGGGCAGGGAGGGAGGTGACACAGTGGGAAGAGCCAACGTGGAGAGGGGACCCACCTTCATGGTAGTGTTGTAGAGGGAAATGTAGTTGGTCAGCAGGTCCAGGTATCGGGTTGTGAACACCAGAGCAAATAGGATCTGGCTCTTGCCCGATATACCTATGCACAACACACACACATTCAAATGTTTGCATAAGGATACACCGACAGCCCACGGCCTCCATAGATGAGGGATGTAAAACAAACAATGAAAAAAGTTAGAATGACTGATATAGCTATAGACTGCACGTTACACTAAAGTACAAATCTATTTTTATATTGACCAATGAACAGTTTTTTCCCACATTAACAAACACTTAGTATCAAATACTCAAAGACGAATACATATAACACAAAGGATACTCATTCATTACAGCTCCTTTAATGTATCTCTACCTGGCCAATTGCTCCTCTGAAAGTGTCATGGCCATACATATTAGCCTGCTATATATTTTATCGTATAGTTTTGAAAAGGCATTTTTTTTTTACAATTGTCTCCAAACTTCCTGAGTCCACTGCTCCTTTAATTTCAGGTCGGACTCTTATTTCCTGTTTATTGTTGTCCTTCCCCGCGCCTTCGATTAGCAACGCACGGTGCGAAATAAGTGATATATATACAACGGACGTGCCGAGCCTGTGTTAGCAGGGGCGGCTCCTGGCGTCATTAAGACTCTAAAGGACCCTATTGCTATAGACACTAACTAGAGTACCAGGCATATACTCACTATCGCATTCACCGACACCGGCCCCATTTAAGTCGCCCACAACGCGGCCTCTGAGCAGGCGAGTTAAACATCCCGGTAGCATCACCGTCACTTCGCGCAGTATCAAGTACCACTCTGTGATGGTCCGACAATTGTCATCCAATGGACAATCTGGTCCCCGTCATACGCACGAGGAATGTCACATCAGCAGAGCAATTGAGGCATCCAACACACGGACGAGTCCAGACCTCACAGAACGATTAACTCACCGTAACCCACTCCCCATTACAATGGTGAGCGCTGAAACATTTAGCAAATGGGAGACATTTTTTGAATGACAGCGTCTCTCGTGAGGACAACACCGGACAACCTCTCACGCCGGGCGTGGCGGACAACGCGGTGTTTGAGAGGCAACACAAGTTCGTGGGATCTAAGCAGCGTTCCAACAGAGTCGTCCGCACCCCCTCTGCGTTACGGGCTGGGCCAGGAGACGGACACCGCAGCGAACCCCTTTGACGAGGTCGCCCGCCCGCCTGTCCCGTGCTCCCAATGCCCACAGGAAGCGTTATTAACAAACGAAACGAGAGTCGGCCGTGCGGCGGTAGCTCAGTAACACATCACAGCGATGCGGGAGCATCTTGAGACTCGGGCAAAGAGATGCGGGGCGAAAACAATCGCGAAGAATGACGAATTATTACCAACCAGGCCCCCGTGGTTTATCGAGTCCCAGTTTACGGTGGGCCGCCGCTCCCCCGCGGGACAACCGGGCTTGCCACACCGCGCGCGACCCTCACCTGCGCACGACCTCGTCTTCCATATCTTGAGGAGGAGGATGATGATGGCGAGGAGGTGGGAGAGGTCTCCCGCCAGGCGGAACACGTTCATGGCTCACTTTGACACGGCCGCCTCAGCGATCTCCCGGCTCCCGCGATATCGCGCGCAAGATGGCGGTCGCCGACGTGGCCCCGGTGACGTCACCCGCGCGATAGAGCCCCGCCCCTTCCGCCGCCGTCACCGACCCCCCCCCTCCCACCACATCCATCTGGCCCCGCCCCCGGCAGGGTCGTTGACCAATTGGAACGGAGCAACGTGGGGGGGGGGGGGGGGTGACGGGGTCAGTGGTTTCTCGATTATAAGACGCACAGGTGCCACCCCCCCCCTCGCGCTTTAAGTGAAAGCAAAAGTTGGGGGGTGCGCGTCTTATAATTCGGTGGCGTCTTATAATTCGGTGGCTTCTTCTTGGTTCTAGATTTGAAGCTTTCGTGACTGCAAGGATTCATAGTCTTAGGTTTTTTCGGTAAAGTCACGTAGGTAAAACATTAAAATTAATAAAAGTAATGTTCTTGTTGGCTCTTTCGGTAAAGTCACGTAGAAGGGAATGAATAAAATTATACAAATAAAATATAAAAAAATAATTATTTTATTATATTTTATTTTTATTATTACTTCCCTTCTACGTGACTTTACCAAAAGAACCAAAAAAGATGAATCCCTGCAGTCACGAAAGCTTTAAATCGAAATCCGGTGGCTGTTTATGTGAGAGTGATCAGATTTGCAAATTGCTCTTTTTTTCAGGGTGGTGGGGGGTCTTTCTGGAGCGTCTTCAGCAGATCGAGTCTACCGGTTATTTTCGGGGTTATTAGACACTCCGGAAAGTAAGACGCACCCACCGCCAGCCCCGTGCCCGGTGCAAGTACTAGTGACACAAATATGATCTGCCGCTGTGAAGAGCCTCGGTTTGGGCGAATATCGTCGCTCAAGTCTTCTTCTGATGAATATTTTTGGCATCTCTTGTTATGGCTACAATCTTCAACAAGGGCTGTAAAAGCAACACACATACACAATGTTCTTGAATCAATTGGTGACCCACAATCGTGGCAATTCATCAAAACGTACGGGGGCGGTGGGTTAATCTTAATATGCCTCTTCGTAATTAATTAATACTATTGATCCATAATAGAGGTTTTGGGGTTAGATTCTGTAAATATATAAATGTGTCGTTGAAACCCGCCACCACCCGACACAGCCAACTAGAAAGGGTTGTCACATAAAACAGAAGATACCAACATTTATAATCCGAGTACGACGTTTCGCCAGTAATTATAACTAGCATTCATCAGGCGACAGTCAAACACAATTTAACCCAGTCAAGCATCTGTGTTACTGGCCACATCCTGCTGACGTGGCTTCAAAAGCAGGCACCACTCGAGGAGTTTGAGCTTCTAAAATAAATTTTGCTGAACGACAATTATATCCCAGAAGATCCCACAGTTTGGATTTAGTTTTTATTACGGCACGGGTAAAATCCACTTGGCAATACATGCACATTTTCGATGGAGACCTGGTTACGGCAAAAAAACATGAGCGAAACAGAAACGTAATGGGCCTTCATCAAGCAGTGGATAGACCATGGCTGGGAACGATGAATCAATCCACCGAGCAGCGCAGTGACTTCACGTCCTCCACATCAGCCGTATTGCAGTGACGTCATCGTTCATTGTCCTGCTGACCCGTTGATCGTGCGCGCGGGGCCAATGGGAGGGCGACGTTTTCCTGGATGAGCGACCAATGACAATTCGACGCTGGCTTAGTGGAGGCGTGGTCTAAGTGAGAGGCGGGGTTTGAGTGGGAGAGAGGGGGGGGGGAACTGTGTGAGGGGCGGGGCTCGTAGACCCACACTCGACACGTGGCCACGTGGGGAGGACAGGTCCGGCTTCGTGGCTCAAACTTTTGCGTGGAGCTTTGTGTAAATTGGAAGTGTTATTTGTGTGCGTGTGTATTTGTTTGAATGGAACGTGGCTGTTTTAAAGTGACTCACCTTTTCATGCCAAACGGTAACCTTATTTAACCAAGCGAAAGTCCAATGAGGCCATCTATGATCTTAATTTTATATCACCTTCACCCGAACATACATTACAAAATCATCATCACTGTCATCTATGATCTCTCCTCTGCTGCATGAAGGTCTCTAAACAAGCCCTAATGACCCCCAAATCTCTACAAAGTGTACTATTGTTTGTAGATTGTCATGACGAAACGCACCAATAAACAGATCGACCTTTGCTGTATCAGCCTCAACGTCACCCACCCAGTGTCGCTGTGACGAGAGTGCACGACTCTCAACGGGAAGGACATGAGTTCGAGTGCTGCTCTGAGGGATCGAAGGAGCCCATCACGCATTTGACATATGTCTTTGTTTACATATTCGTGCAATCGTCATCCTATATCTGGTTAAAGTTTATGTAAGGGCGCCACGGTGGCAAGATGTTATCTCCCGCGCCTGGTATACGGGAGGTTGTGGGTTCGATCACGACCCTGACGTCTGTATATTTACAGTCTGTATGTTCTCCCCGTGGTCGCATGAATTTTCCTCCAGGTCCTCCGGTTTTCCCCTCCACATTTCATAATGTGCGTTTAGAGTATGTGGTTGCTATAAATGTTCACGTGATGTGCCATTTTGTTGAGCTGTCATTTGTGTCCAGGTCACTTTTTAAAAAGAGCTACATAGCTCAATGGGCCTTACCTGGTAAAATATAAATATTTTAGTAACTTCATTGTAATATCATTAACCTGTTTACGTGACAACCCTTACTAGTTGGCTGTGTCGGGTGGTGTCGGGTTTTAACAAAACATTTATATATTTACGCGATCTATCCAAAAAAAA
The DNA here is from genome assembly GCF_015708825.2 of Lethenteron reissneri. NCBI lineage: Eukaryota > Metazoa > Chordata > Hyperoartia > Petromyzontiformes > Petromyzontidae > Lethenteron > Lethenteron reissneri. The sequence goes on from NC_083804.1 coordinate 15,534,732, forward strand.
CCTCGATTATGAAACATGAAGATAGTCTGTCGGAGCCCACTTACGTCATATATTTTTTCTTAACAATGATTTACGTTCGCATCATATTTTCCATTTATCATGTTACACAGTTGTTTTTGCACTGATTTCTATTTGCTTTCATTAGCTGCATTTTGTTTTGCTATCGTCAATTATTTGTCACTCTCGCCGCAAATGAAACTATCCCGGTCTCTTGAGTTATAACCTGGATCAAACAAATATGCACACTTGTCGTGACTTGCCTTCCAGGGCGAAATAATGTGAGCATTACAACAGCGGCTCTTCTTTGGTGAGCGCCTGAGCCACGTCACGGGAAAAGGAATTTCCTCCACTGGCTCAAAGGGTCGTTCCGCTGCTCGCCTGCGCAAAGAGGCGCTGGCTTATGGCTCAATCAAAAACCTACACGTGTTCTTGCTTCGTCAAACCCAGCCCCAACCCGGCTCATGACAGTTGGTAGCACCTCCCACTCGGTCGAAATTAGAGACCAGACTTCTTTCTCTTTCTCAAGTATGGCTCGGGCAAGATTTATAATTAATATTTCACTTGATTACATAAGAAAGTCTCACTGAGTCTCCATATTCTTTTTCAGGACTATTTAAACTTATTAAGAAACTTTTTATTTTATTTTTACTAGGTAACGCCCATTGAGCTATTAGCTTATTTTTCAGAAGCGACTTGGTCACAAATGGTAGCTAAACAAAGTGGCTTATCTTGTGGAAATTTGTAGCAGAAAAATATCATCTAAATAATCTAAATGCATGTTTCTAACCCCATGCGAAACCGGGAGAAAACAAGAGTAGAACATACAAACTCCACAGATAAAGGCACCCAAGTTGGGAATTAAACTCAAGATATTTTGTCGTAAGGCACTAGTGTTCAGAATCAGAATATCTGCTTATATTGGAAGAATCCGATGAGCTATGAAGCTCTTGTTCATAGACGTCCAGTGTTACCACTTCTGCACGATAACTTAATTATTTGGTGACGCTGCGTTGATCGTGGTGAACAAGCACAAATAACCTCAACATATTCGTCAATAACACTTTAGTCTTAAAAGGAAAAACATTATAGGCGACGTTTCAGCCAATGGCCCTTCTCCAAAGCCGATGTAGGGCTGCGCCCATCACAATCGCGGGCGGTGGGGGAGGCGTGGCTTAATGAACTCGATCCAATTCACGCTGCTTGAGGCGGAACCAGAGACGCCGCCGCCATGAGTGGTATTAATATTGCCACACATTTTTTAATTGCCAATTTATAAGCTGTTCATCAGGATTTTATTCTTCTCTGACCTCTCTATGTGGGATGAAGAAGGGCCATTTCCCGAAACGTCGCATATGATATATATTTTAAATGTGTTTTATTATTTTTGCTTGTGTAGTGAAATATAATTCGTATGTATAAATCAGTGGCGTGACTAGCGTAGGGGCAGCAGTGTCTTTGTCCCCCCCACCCCGCCTTGTGGTCAAAGCTACGAGTTGGGGCTCCCTAAACCACCACCATGGAAGACATCAAATATGGCGGCCCCACCTGAACGATTGCGGCATCCCCCTGAGCTGATAATGGAGTTACGCCACTAGTATAAAGGAATTGAGAGGCTTTATGATAAAGGAATGAAGGATGTGACACCATAACGGGGAGTTACAGCGATGGGACTCCCGGACTCATGGTCCTGAATGTGAACGTTAATACACCACTGAGTGGACAGAGCCCCGCCCCTACAGCTCGTGGGTGTGACGTGGGGTGTGATCGGCAGACAGCCACGAGGCTGTCGGCCGGGGCAGTTGACGGACAGCCACGAGGCTGTCGGTTGGGGCAGTTGACGGACAGCCACGAGGCTGTCGGTTGAGGCAGTTGACGGACAGCCACGAGGCTGTCGGTTGGGGCAGTTGATGGACAGCCACGAGGCTGTCGGTTGAGGCAGTTGACGGACAGCCACGAGGCTGTCGGTTGGGGCAGTTGACGGACAGCCACGAGGCTGTCGGTTGGGGCAGTTGATGGACAGCCACGAGGCTGTCGGTTGAGGCAGTTGACGGACAACCATGAGGCTGTCGGTTATGGCAGTTGATGGACAGCCACGAGGCTGTCGGTTGGGGCAGTTGATGGACAGCCACGAGGCTGTCGGTTATGGCAGTTGATGGACAGCCACGAGGCTGTCGGTTGGGGCAGTTGACGGACAGCCACGAGGCTGTCGGTTATGGCAGTTGATGGACAGCCACGAGGCTGTCGGTTGGGGCAGTTGACGGACAGCCACGAGGCTGTCGGTTGGGACAGTTGACAGACAGCCACGAGGCTGTCGGTTGGGACAGTTGACGGACAGCCACGAGGCTGTCGGTTGAGACAGTTGATGGACAGCCACGAGGCTGTCGGTTGGGGCAGTTAACGGACAGCCACGAGGCTGTCGGTTGGGACAATTGACGGACAGCCACGAGGCTATCGGTTGAGGCAGTTGACGGACAGCCACGAGGCTGTCGGTTGGGACAATTGACGGACAGCCACGAGGCTATTGGTTGAGGCAGTGGACGGACAGCCACGAGGCTGTCGGTTGAGGCAGTTGACGGACAGCCACGAGGCTGTCGGTTGGGGCAGTTGACGGACAGCCACGAGGCTGTCGGTTGGGACAATTGACGGACAGCCACGAGGCTGTCGGTTGGGGCAGTTGACGGACAGCCACGAGGCTGTCGGTTTGGGCAGTTGATGGACAGCCACGAGGCTGTCGGTTGGGGCAGTTGACGGACAGCCACGAGGCTGTCGGTTGGGGCAGTTGATGGACAGCCACGAGGCTGTCGGTTGGGGCAGTTGATGGACAGCCATGAGGCTGTCGGTTGGGGCAGTTGATGGACAGCCATGAGGCTGTCAGTTGGGGCAGTTGATGGACAGCCGCGAGGCTGTCGGTTGGGGCAATTAAGGGAGTAGCAGAGTAGATATAAAAATGGGTAAAATGACACTTTGAGTTCGGTTAAGACTGGAGAGGAGAGGGAGTGTCTGGGTTGTTAGAGCTCTATATGAAGCTGTAGAATAAGAGGAAGTATGCGAGTGAAAGTAAACAGTATGCATGTTTTATTACATTGTGTTAACCATTAGGCGATGTTACATTTGTGCACCACTGCTAACGGAACATCACCAGATAATTTAATTATGTTTTTGTGTATAGCAATAGTAGTACTGTACTGTATGCTCAGGAGCTACATTCCGATGTTAAGCTCCTCGCTTGAAGGAGTGCAAATCCCAGTTGTTTACGATATTTGTTTTTTTAAATCTGTAATTGTGGAATGATTTGATGTTGTCTGCTGGTCGAGTCACCCTAAAAAAAGAGCTTCTTAGCTCAAAGGCTTTACTCGGTGGGAAAATCACTTCTGATTCTCATATGGTTCATCGTTTGCACCGTGGCTTCTCTGTAATTTAAAATCTATAAAGGAGATGTGCGCATCGGACTTTTCTCATGCTGTTCAAGGTTTTACCAGCGTCTTCGAGGAATGTCAAAAGCCAGGAGGCGTGATGTTTGGGTCTCAAATGAGGCTCATTTTGGACGCCTGTGTTTATTCTGCTTTGTTCGCCGGCGTTCCTCCGGATCTGGGTGAGGTTCTAGGACGGTGACAGCAGCAGCACGATCACAGAGGTGGGGTCGGGACTTGAGTTGGTGGTGGCGAGGTACATTGTTGAGTTCTCTGTTGATGTTGGTTGACGTTGGCAAGAAACCAACATGGAAAAATCTCCCTTGCAGCATGCGCGATGTCTCTGCAGATATTTGGTGGCGAAATGTTCACAAGAACAGGCAGTGGCGTCACGAGCGTGGGGGTGCCTTGGTCCCCCCTGGTGGCCAGAGCGGCGAGTTGGGACAAACTTGACAATCACAATGAGATATGTTTTCAAAAGTGTAAAAGAAAACGTTGTTTAACTTTATCTTACGAAAATCCTTAATGGTGTGATTAGGCAAGAGGAGCCGCGATGTGTAGCCTAGGTGCGACCATGCGAGACCAATCAAATATTGGGGCCCCACCTGACCGATTGCCACACCCCCTGAGCTGATAATGGAGTTACGCCACTGGCAAGGGGCACTGATATCGGTTTCAGGGTTCTGGATATACGTATAGTGTTGCGTCACGGTAAACATATTCCTGCGGAGGCAGCTGGTAGGAACGTTGGGTTGCTCGGTCAATGGCCAGGGTCAACGGCAAATATGGCAGACTGTGAGTCACGGGGTGACCAGCCCCACCCCACCCAGCCCCAACCCTCCCACCCCCCACCTAGCCCCACCCTCCCTACCCAGCCCCTCCCCACCCTCCCCACCCAGCCCCACCCTCCCCACCCCGCCCCACCCTCCCCTCCCCACCCAGCCCCTCCCTCCCCACCCAGCCCCTCCCTGCATGATGGACGGACGGACACAATAATCCCTTGTGGGCTGGTGTAACCAGGAGGTTCCTATCAGTATTAACTGTGCATCTAGCAGCTTTGTGTCCAAATCTCCCGGGACCAAGCTTGAGCACAATACTGAATAGATAGACGAGTGAGCTAATAGCATATTTTAAAAAGTTACGTGTTTACCTTTCCTATACTTGGCACTCCTATTGTGTTTTTGTATTTGTGGTTGTAACTTTCTGACCCACTCCTACCGGACATGTGAATTTATAGCTAATCGGATTCCTTCATTATAAATACATATTCTGATTCTGTTCCTGACGCGGTTATCTGGCTTGACCACCTACCTGAATGTGAAATTGTAGTTGATGCTCTGCATCTACATTAGCCAGAGGAAAGTAGAAACAAACGACGAAATGTGCAGTGGCTAGCTGCCCATGCATGGATCGTGATGCTGATGTTGATGGATCTACAGATGTTTTAAACCCGTATAAAATAATATGTAGGCTATAACTATACAATATGTTTCAGTTGCACCGTGTATTGAGTTTAGAGGAAGACAGTCTCACAGTAAAATTATTAATAACAATAATTAAAGGGGCAATACTCAATTAAGTTATGCGTCTTGCTTAGAGCAATTAAATATTTGGGAAAATATCTAATTGCGATTTTTCTGACAGTTATTGCAATTTGATAGCTCAACGAGGTGGCTTATTATTTGGACATTTTATAGCAGCAAAATAATCGAATGAATCGACACAGCGATTAAGAGCATATATTCCACATGTGGGGCAAAATCTCCGATGGGTGATGCCGTCGGGTGTACGATTTGCATCGCATTACAGCGCCACCTGTCGAACCATCAGCCAACACAAAATACTGTATCGATCTGGGTGAGAGGCCGTCCCCCCACATGGTGGGGGGGGGGGGGGGGGGTGTGGGGGGGTTGTGGGGGGTAGTTGTGAGGAAGGGGTAGTTTGTGGGGAGGGGTAGTCGTGTGGGGGGGGGTAGTTGTGGGGGGGGGGGTAGTTGTGTAAGGGGGGTTGTGGGGGGTGGGTAGTGGGTGGGTAGCCGTGGGGGGGTAGCTGTGGGGGAGTTGTGGGGGGGGGGGTAGTTTTGGGGTGGGGGTTGTGGGGGGGTAGTTGTAGGGGGGGTTGTGGGGGTGGGTAGTGGGTGGGTAGCCGTGGGGGGTAGTTGTGGGGGAGTTGTGGGGGGGGGGGTAGTTTTGGGGTGGGGGTTGTGGGGGGTAGTTGTAAGGGGGGTTGTGGGGGGTGGGTAGTGGGTGGGTAGCTGTGGGGGGTAGTTGTGGGGGAGTTGGTGTGGGGGGGTTGTTGTGGGGGGGGGGGGGGGGGTGTTGTCGGGGGGTCGTTGTGGGGAGGGGTAATTGTGGGTTTGTAGTTGTGGGGAGTAGTTCTAGGGGGGGGGAGGGTAGTTGTGGGGGTGGGTAGTTGTGGGGTTGTTGTGGGGGGGGGGTAGTTGTGGGGAGGGGTAATTGTGGGTTTGTAGTTGTGGGGAGTAGTCCTAGGGGGGGGGGGGTAGTTGTGGGGGTGGGTAGTTGTGGGGTTGTTGTGGGGGGGGGGGTAGTTGTGGGGAGGGGTAATGTGGGGGGGGTAGTTGTGGGGGGTAGTTCTAGGGGGGGGGGGTAGTTATGAGAGAGGGGATTGTGTTGGGGGGGGAGGGCCGCATGGCTTTATGAACGAATCATCCAATCACAGAAGGCGAGTGAAACCACGCCTTCCGGGGGCGGCGTCATCATCATCGTCATCATCAGAGTAGCTCCTCCCCCTCACCGCACACCGGAAGTGACGCGATGTCTCTCAGTGTTCGCGAGTTGCCGGGGCGTTTGGACGCCGCCGCTTTGCGCGTCCCGCCGGGTTCGCGTCCGGCCAGAGGGGGTCGCGGCCGCCCGAGGAGGTTGCAGAGGAGGCGCAGAAGAAGGAGTGGCCGGGTGGGGGAGGCGGCGCAAGGGGCAGTAGAGCTGCCCCCACGGGGGTCCGTGCCGCGTTGGACCCAGCCCGGTTTGTGAAGAGTTTTTCTGGGCGTCTCGGCGTTTGGGGTTAAATCGCGGTTCTGCTCCGTGTTCTTCGCGCCCTTCGGAAGATGCCGGGCCTCGTGGTATTCGGGCGTCGCTGGGGGATTGCGAGCGATGACCTGGGACCGCCGACAGCTGTGGAGTTCGTGCTCCGTGCCGCGTGGTGAGCCGGGGTCACTGGGCGGGGGAGGGAGAGGGGAACGCAGGCGGTGGGGACGGTGGGATGTGTCGGGGTGGTCTGCAGCCGTGGGTTCTAAGGGGTCCTTCTGTGTCCCCCTCAGCCACTCTGGGCTCCTAAGGGATTTATGGGTTTACTGCTCACGATCTACAATGGGCCAGAATGCGCCCCGATCCCGCAAGCTAATCGGAGCGAGCCTAGGACGGTGCTTTGGATGGGTGACCGCCAAGCAGCATAACAGCTGCTGTGGACTTGTTGTTGTTGTTGCAACGCAGTGTGTAGTTAATTGTTGTACTGTACTTCTAAGCACCCACAACCCGTCCTGGCTACTTACCAGCGTGGTTAAGTATGTTTAACACGTCGGCTTTCGCGACCAATATTACGCGACCAATATTATGCGATTTTGACGATTTTTGATACCCCCCCCCCCCAGTCACATGGCATCACAAAAAGTCAGACCCTCCACCCTCCCCCCTCAAATATGACGTCACAAAGCACTGCCCCCCCCCCCCCCAAAATAAAACATGCTTCAAAGCGCTTTAAACTATTGTCATTGTAGGTGCGTATTTAATGTGGCGCTGCACTCTGATGTTGTAGGAGAAAACAGTTGTTAAAAAGTCTAATGAATTAAGTAGAACGTGTCGTCACAAATGTACGACCCCCCCTAGGTGCGTGACGTCATTTATGGACGGCCCCTAAAAGCGCTATATAAATAAAAGATCCGCATCTTCATGGTGGTGAAGTATGGGCACCAAAATTCCCAGAAGCCGCGCACGGCGTGTGGAGGCCCCGCATTGAGCAGTGGATTGGCAAAAAGCACTGTGGTTGGTTGCATAAACGAACTTAACTCCCCTAAAGTGGTTGTACACAACTGGCCACAGTGGTCTAAAGCGGTTACACGGTCTGACGGCGGGGTCACGATGGGGTCAAAATAAATCCATAAACATTGGTCCAGTGGTCAATTCGATTGTCTGTTTGACAAGCTAATCATTAACCAAGCAGGAGAATGTCAAATCGTGTATTGACCGACGCAAGTCGGCATTGTCTCAAAAAACGAGTGATGGGAGTGATGACATTGTTGGTGATGGTGGTGATGATAGTGTCTGTGACGTCCACAGTGGTGATCGTGATTGTGTGCGATCGGTGATGTCTCACCCTGCGCTGGCTTGGCAGTGAGAGTCACCCTTCTCCCTGATTGGCGTGATGATGGTAGTAATCACATTGCCAATCGATGGCAGTGATGGTGATGTCGCCCAATACGAGTTGGCGGTGGTGGCTACACTTGTATCTGGGCGATGGTACATGGTGGGTCGTGACAGTATCCATAATAACGGTGGTCGCGATGGTGATGACGGTAGTGCAGTGTTGTTCTTCATTGCAAGGCACGCGGGCCGCTGGGGCGGCCCCCGGTGGCCTTTCATGCGGCCCCCGACAGTACACAAATGAGATAACAGCCCTTGCAGGGCAGTGTGGCGGCTCTCACACTGATGATGTCTTATTGGTGAAGAACAACTGCGGTAGTGACCGGTGGCGATGTTGATGTCGCCCGTGCAGGTTATCGGTGGCGGCCGCTCTGCTGTCGGCGCACAGCGGGCATCTCGAGTGCCCCGGCGGGCCCCTGCTGTGCATCTACCTCATCGGTGTGCTGGCGCTGCTGTGCGCCACCCTCGCCACCCTGGCCTCCATCGTGGCACTGAGCATGCAGGGTGAGCGGCATGGCTCCACGGCTTGGCTCGTGGCGATGCGTTGATTCACAGATGAAAAGAGCGATTGTTGCGTTCACGATGCACGCACGCACATACGAAACGAGTCACGTGCGAGAATATGTTGTGATTTGGGAAAATAATTTGCAAGAGAAATGCAAATATGATTTGCATGTGCTTTGTTACGTTGACGTATATGCTAATATCGTGAGCATAATTGTAAACATGAGAAACAACACAAATGAGATGGTGAAAATGTGATGAAAAAGAAGTAATATATTCGAATCATTGACTTGATTTGTGTTTTCTTGTCAACCTCTACCGTCAGCAGTGTGGATGGGTGTAGCGAAGTGCAATGCCCCCCCCCCATTTCAACTCCCTCTCTTCCCTTATCTCTACCCCCCTCTCTCCCCCTATCTCGACCCTCTTCCTCCCCCACTGTCTAACACACTTGGACTGCGCCCCTCGCCTTCAGCTCCACCTCTATCTCTACCCTCCCTCTCCCTCCCCCCATTGTCTAACACACTCGCTTTATTTGTACTACTTAGACTTGTGGTGCTTTGCTCCTACATTGGCGCTGGCTGCCCCGCCCATGCTGTTTATGCCGCACAGCTTTGCTCACTCTGAAAGCCCTTATAAGCAGTTGCATTTGGAGGCTTGCCCGCCCCTTTTCTCTCCGCCTGATGAAGACCGATTGTGTTGCGAAAGAAACGTCGTGTTTTTTTTGCTTTTATTTTGAATTGTAATTAATTTTATTATTATTTTCTTCTATCTATTTGACTTTACCGAAAGAACCAAGAATATTCCAATCATAATTTGGAATATTAGCTTTTTATGGAAATTTCCACAATCCAAATTCACGACTCAACTCGGAAATCAACTCGTTTGCCATTATGGTGCATATACCGTCTACAGTATATTATGACTCTAAAGCATAGTGGTGTAAGCATATTAATTGTAAAAAATCATTAGCAATTATTGTGATTTGAGTTCTGTATTTTGAGTGTAGCAATTTGTCATCAAATACAAAAAAATCATTACATTTTAGCCATATTAGTTTCCATTAATTCCATTGAGGATTATGTTCATTAATAGCGATTTTGGGCCACGGCTAATATGCCATGACATTTAGATGTGCGTCTTCCAAACGCTCCACTTAGTACAAACTCCACTCAGTCATGAAACCCAAACGACTGCTGCGAAAACTAGCAAGCACCAAAAATAACGCATTGCCCAATCCTCGCCCACCACCTGTAACGGAGCGGCCTTCCCGTCTGTCGCAACGTGTCTCAGTCACTCGCATCCGCCAGCCGCACCTGAAGTGGTGGCTGGCAAGCGATAGGTGCACAATATAGTCGGGGTTTGTGTCGTATCCAAATGCAGCTGGTTGACATCGCAGGATGATGCAGTTTGTTATCTCTTAAAATCTGAATTAGTCCTTTATTTTTCTTCTTAGTTCTTTCGGTAAAGTCACGTAGAAGGGAAGTAATAAAATAATAAAAATAAAACATAATAAAATAAAATATGTTTTATTTTTATTATTGTATTACTTCCCTTCTACGTGACTTTACCGAAAGAACTAAGAAGATGAATCCCTGCAGTCACGAAAGCTTTAAATCGAAATTTAGTCCTTTATTATCTTATGAAGATTTTTCTATCAGCGTCTTTATTGCGAGGCGCTTTACGACAATTATAAAATTGTCCGTAAGATGAGAGTGGTTGAGATAAATAGTGGGGTTGTTATTAAAAGTGGTCGTGTGGTTGTTGTAACAGGAGGATAGGCAGGGGTGGTTAAGGAGGGATTGGGGTAGGCCTGATCGCTGCTGGGGGTTGGGGCAGGGAGAAGTAGCAGGAGTAAGATGGGCTAAGGAGAAGAGATGGGTTTTAAGGGAGGATCGGAAGCAGGTCAGTGAAGATGATTGACAATCCACTGCTGGACGAAGGCCTCCCAACTTGACAATCCACTGCTGGATGAAGGCCTCTTATCACGTGTCAGTAAATGGGTGCTGTTTGGTCATTGGGAGACCAGGACCGGTTTACGTCAATCGCCACTGATGCAGGCCCTGGCCAGCACTTAAACTCAGACCGCCGCGTTCACAGCGCCAATGCGCCAACTGCTGCGTCATGGCTGTATCCATTAATTGTAGAATTTTATGCGAATTATTTTATGGCTGTAATTGTAACATGGGATTTTAAGAACTGTTTAAATAATTGTCATATCATCGGTCCTTGTAATTTCAATGAATATGGTCATTTTTATATGATTATTCATGTTTTATATGCAATTGTACAGGATTTTTTATTTCATATTGTAGTTTCCTTCATGTTCTTTTTAACTTGCCTCCCCACAACCTACCATTGAGGCTTCCCATTGCTGTATCACACGTGCGTTGCAAAATCAATGTCGAAATAATCCATGATTTTTAACTCCAGATTTCAAGTGAAGCAACCTACTCACTCTACTGTCATTTCTGGGCAAGGGTGTAGCCCAGAATTTTGGGAAAGCCTCACACACAGGATGATGATAATCTGAGTGGTCTACCAACCACCACCTCTCAAGCGATGGATCACAGGGGTGTGTGTTGCCACTACGCTCGGTGTTGCATAAATTTAGCATGGGCCGGTGGCGTTTGTCGTAAGGAACGGTAAAGCCCTGAGTTTCGCAATCGAGTGTCATGAACGGGGGGGAGGAGCGGAGAGGGGGGGGTCGTGGTTATTTCCCACTTGGTATATTAGGTCAGTGACAGGCGGCATGTGGACCCGCCCGCACCGACGCCGGAGAGACGGCACGACCACCGCCCTTGGATGTCGTGTTCGACGAGTCAGGGCAGGGCCGATCGTCGAGCGGGACGGATGGGGGCCGTGGCCCCCCTGGGAGAGTTGTCATGTGCGAAAAAAAGCCAAATTCACCCGCCGTTGGCCCTGGATGACCGAATATTGCCAACACGATATAAAAGCCCACGTGATGAGAATTATTAACAGCCGGAGGGAATGGGTGGCGGGGAGAGTACTCGGTGGTCTGGGACCTGGTTAAGTAAAGGATATTAAATTAAAGAGTTCAAATCGGTGGAGTACATTTCAATGGGCCTTCATGTCGTAAAAAAATTGAAAGTTAATCATTAACCATATGGTTGGTTAATCTTGAGGCATACATCGATAATGCATTTCTGTGGGATTCATTGGTTGAATAAAGGACAAGTACTATTTAAAAGGTATCTCACATGCTTAAAGAACATGGGTATGATTTAAATGGGCCCTCACCTCAACAATTTAATGGCCAATGACTGAGCCACAGACGCACCCTCTCCTGATGATGCTTCAACAGAAATTGAACCCAATTGGCCTTTCACCTGGCTAAAGTGGATCTGTCAACAGATAATAAACATAAATGGACCCTCACCCCAGTTAAATAAAGTAACACAAATACACACATCGAATCTAAATGCTAAATAGCCTGGTCATTGTAATTCAATCAATAGTTCATGAATCTCAATGGGCTTCGACTGCTTGAGACAGATCAGTCAATGTAACGAGCGTCCCGGTTAAGCGGTGTCGCGACACGCCGAGCGAATACACGAGTAAAGATCTGCCGCGTTATCAACCGAAGCGACTGCACGAATAAACCGATGAATGCACGTGGTGGTGGTGTCACCCGCGGCACAGGCACCATCAGCCGGCCCGGCCCGCGGCGCCACATGCCGGCGCTGGTGTACGTGCGCGCGTTCTTGTACGTGCCCGAGCTGGTGTGGGTGGCGCTGGGAACGTACTGGGTGTGGGACGGCAGCCCGGGCTGCGAACGCCCCGTCGTGCACGCTGTGCTGGGCACCGTCGTCACCAAGTATGGCGCACACACACAAGACAAAGATCACCCGTACAGCGTTTAACATACTGTTGGGGCAAGTGCTCTGAGCGAGTAGCTGAAACGGCACATGAGAGCGTGGTTGGTCAGCACCATACCCATCCGCCATTGTCTCCCCAGTGGTGATGTTGATACATTTCACTACTCATTTGAGGCTGAGTCGAGCTAGGGGAGGCCCAGGAACGGTTTAGATAATCGTCACTGTTGTCGGCCGTGAACGGGAATCGTGACTCGGGTTACCGAGTTCGTAGTGAAGAGCACTCACCGCTACGCCAGCGATCCCCACACGTCCACGTGCACACACGTGGCACACGTGAGCATTAGTCCACCACACGAGCATTAGTCCACCACACGAGCATGAGCATCCGAGAGAACATGACATGGACATGAGCACACTTGGCGATTTAATGAATTATCACGATTAGGGATCGCAATTTTACACATAATCATTGGTGCACAAATATTAATTTGCACGACTAAGCGTGCACACACGCACAATGTCATGGAATAAAAAAATGAGTGTTAAGGATTAAATACGAATTCTTGCAATAATATTGTCTTTTCATACTCATCACGACAATACTAATTAGGAAAATCATAAGTGATTAAGTTAATGGTTGTTTGAGTAGAAATGTTCTCTTAAAGAACTTGGCACCACCAACAGGAATCTAACTTCGACGTTTATGAGTCGAACGGCTGAAATTCCGAGAAACCACTCGGAGGTGTAGTGATAAAGCAGTGCTGAAAGCTCACGACAAATGTAAAGTTTCTCAGTTGTTGAATAATATAGAGATGCTGTTGTTGTGTACAACAAATCAATCATTCCCGAGACCAGGGGTCGGCAACTAAAAGAACAAGAGCCATTTTTTTTTTATAATTCATTAACAAAACGTCAATATTTCAAGAGCCACAATGCACTGTGTGGTGAATACGAGACGTTGGGTCCTTGATAAATAACTTCACGGAGCAGTCCTTAGAGCCGCATGCGGCTCCAGAGCCGTGGGTTGCCAACCCTTGCTCTAGACAAATGAAATATTAATATAAATGACAAACCTTCCAGAACTACAACATAAATAACGAGAGAATACAATTAACTCTTGCGAAATGGTCACAATTACATTTAATGATCAATAATTTTGTTAAGGCTGTGGTGAATGTCGCACCTTCTTGTGTTTGCAGGGTTCACACACAACACATACTAAATCGAAAACATTGATTCGCATCCACACGATTCTACGTGAGCTTTAATAATTCCTCCTCCATCATGATGTAGTGAAACAGTACATGAACCTTATGTGAGATATCCACGGATGAGCTCCCATGATGCGGTTCTGTCAGGTATCCGTCATTGTAATTTTTTGTTTTGGCGAGGTTATGATCGATTCATTATACATAATGACAGCTGCTAAGCTTGTTGTCCAGATTCTTAAGTATCTCGCATGCAACCAATGGATTTGACACACCGTTCAACCATACACAGAGACTGATCTTAATACAAACAAGTCTCTTATTTTCTTGGTTCTTTCGGTAAAGTCGCATAGAAGGGAAATAATAAAATAATAATTATAAAACATAATAAAATAATTCTCACGACGTTTCGGCCACAACGCAAGCAGTCGTCCTCAGGTGAAGAACAGGTCTGTCAGGAAAGACATCGAAATTTAAGTCTCTTATTTCTGAAAGATCAAGATTGAACACTCGTTCACTCTCCTCTGCCAACCCAGCTGGGTGATCCTGCTGGGGACCGTGGTGGCCGTCCTCATCACGTTTGACCCCCTGGGATCTCGGCGCTCGGTGGCTCCTGTGGAGGGTGCGGACGTAGTGGATGGAGCAGGCACGGCGGGCCCCAGCGGGAGGGCGACTGGGGTGTGGGAGCGCCGCATGCGTCTCTTCTGCTGCTGTGTGCGCCGCGATGAATCGAGCCACGTTGCCTTCACCGACGTCGCCCGCATCTTAAGTGAATTCTTTGCGGTACGTGTGCGCGTTACTTAACATCTCGCCATGGTAGCAAGATGTTAACGCCCTCGCCTGGTATACAGGTGGTTGTGGCTTCGATCCTGTATATTTGAAGTTTGCTTGGATTTTGCTCTGGGTCCTCTGATTTTTCTCTGCTACACATTTACACGTGATAAGCCACAGAAGTGACCTGTCATCAGATTGCTTCTGAAAAAAGAGCTATACAGCTCAGTGGTCCTTACCTGGTAAAATATTTTTTTTTAATTAAAAGCAATTGTCACTTTCACAATCTTATCCCAATCTCGCTATCAGCATCGTTGAGTAGTGCGACCCTTTGTGTTCGAGGAGCGTGAACGTAAGCAGATATCACAGATCTACCTTTGAAATCCCTCAAAGGGACCTCTGTTCCATACGTTAGGGGCAGCAATATTCCACCCGCCCTGTCACAGAGAATGACGTTTGTCGTACGGGTCTGTGTGCATCCACAAATGTGTGTACACCTGTATCTGTAAAGTGGTAGTGTAGTGGTTAGCGCACTGCGCTACGAACTTGGCAACACCAGTTTGATTCCCGCTCATGTCCAATATCAACGGCGAATATCTGAACTGGCCCTGGGCCTCCTCTAGGTCGCCTCAGCCTTAAACGAGTAACTGGTGCGGTGCGTGTAAACATCAGCGCTGGAGAGACAAATGCAGCCCAGCGTGACGCTAGCCACAATATCCCCTCGTGCGCCATGCTGGCCTTAATAGGTGCTCGCAAACAGCACTTGCCCCCAAGTCTGTCAAGGCTACATGGGAGGTCTTCGCCTGGTGTGCGTGTGCAGGACACGGATCTTGTTGGGAGTGACGTGGCGGCGGGGCTCACGCTGCTGCACAGGAAACAGAAGCGCGACGACCATGAGCGGCAGCACAACGTCCAGACTCGGACGCCCTCCCCCAGCACGGTCTGTGCCCCCCCCCCTCTCCCATCGTCCTACCACTCGCTGTTCCCCCTGTGCCACCGGCACCATTCCCCATACAACAACATCATCATCATTATCGCTAAAAACACACCGTGGTAATCGGTGTTGGCCAAAAGTAGCAGGTCCCTCCCGAAAAAGATTATTCGGACTCTGGTGTGGCTTTGCTGGGCAAGTAACGTCTAATTGCATCCGTATCTTAATACGTTGGCACAGAACCAGCAGGCATAGTTATTTATATATGGGAGGATGCAGTCGGTGAAAGGAAGAACAGGAATAAGGTGTAGGGGAGTTGACAGCATTGATGGCTGGGAGAAGGGAATTGCAGAATATGAGAATAGGAAGAACTCTGAAAGCTGGTGTGTGCTGACTGCCCTCAGTGTGCTGTATGCGAGTGTGTGCTGTGTGGAGTGCGGTAGTGCAGTGGTAAGCATGCTGCGCGACTAACCCGGCGGCCCGAGTTCGACTCCTGCTCACGCCCAACACCAGTAATGATTATCTGGGTCGCCCCTAGTTTGACTCGGCATCAAATGAGTATATGGTGCGGAATGTAAACGTTGCCACTTGGGAGACATAGACGGTCGGGCGTGGTGCTGGCCACCCACCCCCTCATGTGCCGTGCCGGACCTTCACAGGTGTTCGCTCACAGCACTTGTCCCAACAGTGTATTCGGGCTATACAGGGGGGGATCTTTGTCTTTTGTCTTTGCCGTGTGGGTGCTGATGGCCGAGCAGGAGACGGCGGCGCCAGTGGCTGAGCTGGCGCAGGAGCTGCCCCTCGCTGCCCACTACATGCGCTTCGCTGCTGCCTCGTACGGGTGGCCACTGTTCGTGTACAGCCACCCCTTCTCCGGGCTTTGCCACCTCTGCCCAGCCTGCAGGTACACGTGTGCGTGTGTGTGCGTGTGTGTGTGCGTACGTGTGCGCGTGTGCGCGTGCATGTGTGTGTGTGTGCGTGTGTGTGTACTGGCAGGGGGAGAGGTGACGCAGCAGTTAGCGCGCGCTGTGCTAAGAACCCAGCGAACCGGGTTCGATTCCTGTACACAACCAACATCAGTGACGATTATTTGAACCAGTCCTGGGCCTCCCCGAGGTCGACTCAGCTTCAAATGAGTACCTGGTGTTGTGTGTAAACATCGCCACTGGGGAGACAAAGGCGGCCGGGGGGGTGCTAGCAAATCACCCCCTCGGGTGCCGTGCCAGCCTTCCTAGGTGCTTTCCCCAACTGTCTATAAAGGCTATACGGGGGATATTTGTCTGTACCCAGGTGTATGTATTGGTTTGTGCATGCAGGCGTGTGTGTGTGTGTGCTTGATGCGAGTGTGTGTGTGTGTCCCAGCACCTGCACTGCTGCCAACTGGAACGACACTGATCATTGATGCCATTTCAGCGACTCTGATTTGCAGACACCAAGTCGGCAATGCTGAATTGGCATTTCGGAATCAGTTACGCCGAATTGGCGACTCAGGATCGGCCGTTGTTGACTTTCCCTGCAGCTGCTGCTGCTGCCCCCGCCAGGGTTCGGGCTTCGCGCTCATCGGCGGGGAGCCCCCGCCGTGCCACGTGCGCGCCATGCGGCGAACCACCGACCTGCAGGACTGCGACTTCATTTTCGTGTCCTACCACAACAGGGTGTGGCCTGCACTCAAAACGGATTTTTGTGTTTAGTTTGCTGTCCTTTCCCAGCACACTCAGATTTATGCGGCTGGCTACGTTCAGTGCGAAAGAAGTTCAACGTACGTACGTACATACATACAAATCACAACAATCACAATGGACCAAGGTCACTCATGCACGAGACTATCTCGGTCGCTTGAATTCTCACCTTGGTTATACACGAAGTTTTACTTCATGTACGTACCTTGCAAAGCCTCGCCGAGTCTAAAAACATGTTTTCAGGAGGGTCCTGCATTTGTATGTTGGCCATTTCCTTTTTTCAGGGAGTTGTTTTGCACGTCACGTGGGAGGGACACTACACTATCCGAAGAAAACACATCGCACGTGTGAAAGAGATATACTCAAAATATACAGAGGAGGCAGAAACCCACTTGCTGTACTGCCATCTATTTGACCGCCTCGCAGGTGGATCCGTGAAGTCTCCTGGTGACTAAAATTATGTTTTTTTAGTCACCAGTATTGTTGGATCAAGTTTCAGGCCTGAATGAGTGGCTTGGTGTCCCCAGATAAGAAGCATCTGCCCATTGAATACAGGGGAATAGGAAATATGTTACAATTTCATGTTTCAGGGGGCCACGGCAAGATGTTAACTACCTTGCCTGTGTTGTATATTTGGAGTTCGCATGTTCTCCCCGTGGTCATGTGTATTTTTCTCCAGGTCCTCCGGTTTTTCTCTCCACATTTAGAAACATGCATTTAGAGTATTTGGCTTTATATAAATATCCACATGATAAGCCACTTCGTTGAGCTATCATTTGTGATATCCAGGTTGCTTCTGAAAAAAAGCTATGTAGTTCAGTGGGCCTTGCCTGGTAAAATTAAAATCGTTTTTTGTTCAGTTTTAATATAATATAGATGAAGCAATTGAGTAGTCTATGAAGGAAATTTCAAGAATTTGTCACAGATATAATCAATCGGAGGATTAATTGGGAGGCGTGAAGAGGATGGAGGAGGAGGGAAGGATAGTAATGATGCAATTTGTAACTCGTATTTCATGGACATGAATGACCGTGATTGTTGAGGCACGGAGCCAAGCTAAGTGTCACCCGAAAAGCAGGTCGAGAAGTGTCTCTTCATCTGAACTGTCTCTTAATCAGAATCTTTATTTCGACTGGAGGAGGAATCCGATGAGCTATGAAGCTCTTTTTCACGGATGTCCAGTAGGGGCAATGGGTCATAAAGTTACAACAACAAACAATACCAAAAATAACGACAGGAATGCAAAGTATAGGAAAGGTAAAAGCACATCACAAATAAAAGTGGGATTTACGGTCGATGCATTGGCATGGTCGCCAGATGTCAGTGAGCAAGGGGAGACCTAAAATCCAGGTGACTCTGTCTCCTCGACAGACCTGTTCTCTACCTGACGACAGCTACTTGCGTTGTGGCCGAAACGTTGTGAGAATTATTTTATTAAGTTTTATTTTTATTATTTCAATTCTACGTGACTTTACCGAAAGAACCAAGAAGATGAATCCCTGCAGTCATGAAAGCTTTAAATCGAAATTATTTTGTTTAGTTCATTTCGAACAATTAATGTTTTAAGTAACAAAAACAAATAGGCCGTATGCTTGTCATTAACAGAATTGAATGTTCCGCGTGTATGTTGATAACTTCCCGGCTTAGTGACGGCCGCACGTGGGAGTGTTGAGGATTGGCTGTGGTTGGAAGGAAGGGGTCTTGTGTCTGAGTGGGGGTCTCCGTGCGCTCCTGGCCCCGTCCCCATGCAGGTGTATGAGGTCCCGTTCTACGTGGCCCTGGACCACGCCACCGGCTCCATCGTCGTGAGCGTCCGTGGCACCATGTCGCTCCGGGTACGTGTGTGCTTTAGCGATGTGTGGTTGTCTCTCTCCCTCTCACTCGCTTGCTTGCTCATGCACACACTCACTCGTGCTTTTGCGACGCACACACACACGCATATGGCCCCTTGTGGAACGCGCATAAAACGCAAACCTAAACACCCACGCAAACATAAACACTCCCAACATAAGCACTCATTATGGTAAACACTTGTTGAACATAAACACTTGTATAACATAAAACTTATCATGAGTTAAGGTTTCTAAACATTGCCAGACTCCTCTTCTACGACTGTAAACGTAAGCACGTCGCACCAATGCTCCGATCCCTCTGCCGACTCCCAATCCAGTCCTGCGGCAGCATCTTCAAGATCCTCCATGGACTCGCCCATGCCTACCTCTCCTCTCCCCTCCCCACCTCTCGTCATCTGTCCCCACTTCACCCTCACCACCCCTAATCTAACCTCTGACGCTACAGGACGTGCTCACAGACCTCACCGCCGACTGTGAGAACCTCGAGGTGGAAGGCGTCAGTCCACGCGACTGCTTCGCGCACAAGGTGCGTCGAGTCTCCCTGCTGCTCTTTGTTTTTTTCCAGAAAAATAAACGTAGGTAAATTTTTTTAAAAAATAAATTAAATCACGATGTTTCAGACGCAACACAAGCCTCCATCATCAGGTGTAATCGCTCCAGTAAAATTGCTGTAGCGTGGTGGTGAGATGTTAAATGCCTCACCTGGTATGCAGGAGGTCATGTGTTCGATCCCGACCCTGACACCTGATTATTTGGAGTTTGCGTGTTCTCCTTCCCCGGGGTCCTCCGGTTTTTCCCTCCACATTTCGAATCAACGCTTGTTCAGAGTATTTGGCCGCTATAAATTTTCCACACAGGAAGCCACTTTGTTGAACTATCATTTATGATAACCAGGTCGCTTCTGACAAAGAGCTATACAGCTCAGTGGGCCTTACCTGGTAAAATAAAAACTGTTTAGTTTTGTTCATTCGGTGCCATCGCGCTGACGGGAGAGAAAAGAAGAAGATGACACGCCAACCACAATTAGCCCGTTGTCTCCCGTCTCCGATGCTCCGCGTGCAGGGCATGGTCCAGGCAGCGCGCTACGTCTACGGCCGACTCGTGAACGACGGGATTCTGGTGGGGGCGTTGGGCATCGTGCCGGTAATGTCGGCCACTTGCCTCATCTCGTATCCCCGTGGTTGGTTGAGGGTGTTTGCTGGGATGGGGTTTGCATCGAGAACCTGCTCGCAAAGGTGGCACGGTGGCACGGGGCCGGTGGGGGGTTGGGGGGGGGGAAGTAATATTGTGTCGGAGCAGCACCAAAGCTGGCACCGCTGGAGATGTGGGCTTTACATTTTCAATTCACCCAAGGACAAAACCATGATCTTGAGCATATGGAGTTTGTGGCCTCCACGTGGTTACCCATAATGACATTAACAAAATCCATTTGTCGAATTTGGGTTTTCCTTTTAGATCGCTATGCAATAAACAAACTTTCTACAGGGTGTATAGGTGGCATGCGTCACTGGTGCGATGAAAGGGGCCCAATGAAGTGACTTCGGAAAGCTTCACGTGCCATTTTCTTGTGCCATTCTCCGACACAGGGCGGTACACCACTAAGCTGTATGAGCTCACAATGAAAAGGTCGTCACTTCACGACGTGATGGTGACAGCACAATCAGAATACAATTGGGTGAGGTGGTGGGGGGGAGAGAATCGATTTAAAAATCATGAAAACACAATGGAGACCGCCCGCACATCGACCGGTGAGAAAATCTCATCATCGGTCGGGCGTGGTGCTCACCCCCCACCCATTCCTGCGTCCTTGCGGCCTTCATAGGTGCTCGCTAATGGCACTTGCCCCAACAGCCTGTGTAGGCTTTACAGGGCATCTTTGTCTTTATCCGTTGTGCTCGACTATCTATGCCAGCATGCATGAACACCTGCGTGTGTGCGTGGGTCAGGAGTACCGTGTGGTGGTGACGGGGCACAGCCTGGGCGCTGGCACGGCCGCCATACTCGCGCTGCTGCTGAAGCCGTCGTACCCCTCGCTGCGCTGCTACGCGTTCTCCCCTCCTGGCGGCCTGCTCAGGTAGGGGCGTCTCAATTGCAGAGGTCAGATCAGGTCAAGGTGTCTCACTGGCAAAGGTCAGCTCGGGTAATGTGTCTCACTCGCAGGGGTCAGCTCAGACAGCTTGAATTTGTGTATCTGTGTGTGCTTCAGTGACTGTATTACTCTGAGCATGTCTGTGCCTATACATATTCCTTTTGTGTTTGTGTGCACAGCAAGGCTCTGTCCAAGCACGCTCAGCAGTTCATCATTTCAGTGGTGCTTGGTTTGGACCTGGTGCCGAGGTGAGGCTGGCAATTTCCCACACAGACAAGGCTGCGCATTAATCCGACACAGCTCTCCATGTTAAAAGACCCATCGGCAACGATACAGCACTGCGTTGAAAGCACTATGCAGCAATACAACGCTTTGTTACAGGTCAACATACATCAACACAACCCCGTATTAGCAGTAACCAAATCTGTATTTAAAACTACTCCACAGCCACTCAACATCATGCTAATACAGCCATAGAGTGGAGTGCAGTTTGTGCCCAAAATCCAAATGCTAAGTTTTATTTATTCCAAAGAGTCTTGTGCTTCTCACCCACTTGGACCCCCACCCCTCCCATCCCTCCACCATACCTACCCAAGGCTGAGCCTGGCCAACATGGACGACCTAAAGGAGAACATCCTCACCATGATCCTGACCAGCGACCAGCCCAAGGTGGAATTTTGCTACCACTGCAGTGATGGCGTTTAGTCCGAGCTTGCAGCGACTGTGCGCGTCTATACCTCTCCGACTTGAATTTCATCTGTGTCCCCCCTTGTTTCTCCACTGTCTTGTCCCATGTCTCCCTGGATACCCATCACTTTTGTGTCCCCCCACCACCGTGTGTCCCTTGGCGTCGCCACCGTCTCACCTGTCCGCGCATCTCACGGTGTCGCAACGTATTTCGCCCCCCGCAGTACAAGATCCTGCTGTGCGCCTGTTGCCATGGGAGCAGCGTGGGGTGCGCAGGGGACGATGACGACATGCCTACGTCCCCAACGTCCCCGCCGCACGGCGAGGCCACTGTTCATGATGGCCACTCTCCACCTGGGCCCTCCCAGCCACTGCTGTCCGGAGGGAGTGAGCGCCGGGCGTCTTACCGCTCGCTCGACTCGACGCCGGTACAGATCCCAACGGCCGCGGCCGCCGCCACCCAGCGACCCCTGCTCTTCCTGCCGGGGAGGGTGGTGCACATAACCAAGACACCGGCCAGGTATCGCTCACGACGCGGCAGGCGACGTGCCGTCATGCACAGCCGTCGACAAGAAGTTAAAAGGCCGTACTTGGTAACAGCCGTGGAGGCAAAGATTGTTATTGGTGGATCAGACATTAGCTCTCCCCTAATCCTCTCAAATGAGCCAGCCAGCCAGCCATGTGTTTACCCGAGCCCTAATCACACTCGACGTCCCTACCTATAACCTTAACCACTGTATCCAGCCAAAGGCTAGCTCTACTTCGAACCATAACAAATAAGCCAACAAAACTGCTCGTATCAACCCTTCCTGTGATGCATTCATTCCCTTAACTCAAAATCATCTTTGGCACTTCAGCCTTTATTTTGTTGTTTGCTCGCACACAAATCAATGCCTCAGTAATAATGTCATTCATTTACCCAGTTTCCAAACTTTTAGAAGTGGCGTTTGGCCAGTGCATTATCTTGAAAAGTGGTTTTGTTTAGGTGATTAATGCATCTAAAATATAATCACATTCCTGCGGAGGGAGCTGGTAGGAACGTTGGGTTGCTCGGTCAATGGCCAGGGTCAATAGCGGCATGGTGTATTCCGCAAATATGCCCGACTGTGAGGGCGGGCACAAGCCGGCGTGAGTAGGTTAAACGTTGAGTTTTATAAGGGCACCACGGGGTGACCAGCCCCTCCCCACCCCTCTCACCCCCCACCCAGCCCCTCCCTCCCTACCCAGCCCCTCCCCACCCTGCCCTTCCCCACCCTCCCCTCTCCACCCAGCCCCACCCCTCCCATTTTTGGATGGACGACGGACGGACACAATAATCCCCTGTGGGCTGGTGTAACCAGGATGTTCCTACTAGTATAAAATTATTTTTAGTGTACGAGAGGTAGCTAGAGCACGTGGGGAAAACTCATGAGTGTTGCTGGTGGGTAACACTCCAGCACAGGTTGGATTCCTCGCAGTACTTGGCGACATCTGCCTGATCTGTGTACCCCACCTAAAATGGTGTCGAATATCACGTGCTTGCAACTTGAAAGGACGCAGGAGCCCATGTAATGAAATAAAGCCTGTTTTCACTGCAAGGACACGACGAGCGTTGAGAGTTCACGACGAACATTGAGTCCACGGCGACCGTGTGTTTTCCCCTCCCGGCTCCACCAGGGACAGAACGTGGGACGGACCCCGGTTCCAGGTGAACTGGTCCCACGCCTCGGCCTTCACAACAATCCGGATCAGCCCTCGAATGCTTCCGGACCACATGCCGGGGGCCTTGTTGAACGCCCTTGCCGAGCTCGCCCCTCCTCCAGAGCGGCACGATGGCGTCCACCCTGGCACCACCCCCGGGCCTACCCCGGGGGTGCCCGGCAGGGAGCAGGCGGAGCCAGTGCTTGCTTGAAGCAGTGTTCCGATTACTTCCACGCCCGCCAAAGGCACAAATCTGAAACCAACGCTCGTGAATTTGTGTGCTCCGCGTTGGAAGCTCAGGTCAGTATTTGCCTGGGAGGTTTGCCGTCGCTATGAGCCTTGAGACCGGCAACTCCAACGGAATCCTCAGCACCACCCAAGGAGGGGTGGGGGGGGGGGGGGCACATCTGGCACCATCCTGGGTGCTGCCACCCTGGCTCTCTCAATTCTCGGCGGGTGTGAATGTGTTGTCACGGCGGATGGTGACCCGTGCCCAAGGATGAACTGGTTGTCCTGTCGTACCAAGCTGCTGCTCCAATTGTGTCACGAGAGATGGGTATTTTAGTGAGGCCAGAGGCTCACACCGGCAGCGGCAACTTGGACAACTGCTAATTGCACTTTAAACTAATGGGAAAAAAAAAGCGGGAAAGCAGCTTCAGAATGCTGCTGGCCAGGCCCATTAGCCAAGTATTGGTGATGAAGGCTTCTTTATTCACTCACTGACACAGCAGCTGCTCCTGCCTAAAAGAGCAGTCTTTGCGGCAGTCTCGAGCGCACACCAATCAAAGCGATCTCCCTGCCAAGCGTGCTTCTCCGCAACCTGGAACTTAACCCACTGAGGGGAGGAGACGGTCCGTTATCCCAAACATGCGAAGAGCCCGAGGCGTGCAGGGCGATGACCGTCAAAACCGGCGACACGCACGAATGCCTGCTCCGTCACGCCTGCACTTTTTCATCGTTTTTAATTATCAGATTGGCACAGCGAGCGGTGACGCCGCCAAGATCAATCCCCATCCTGCCAAACGAGATTTTTATTTTTTGCGTTTTTTTAATGCAGCCTGGTGGTCACTACCATTTGTCCGGATGAGCTCCCGTGCTGGATCGGGAGCCACGGCTAGCCCAACTCCGTGCCGAGTGGTTGCGTGGTAATTCGTGCCGTGCCTCGTTTTGTTGAGTTTCTTTCCTGCAAGTGTGCAGTTGCTTTCTATTGCAGAGAGATTTACTTTTGTAATCTAAAGTAAGTTATGAAACAAAATATGCTAACAGCATCTCTTGTAACAATAAATGCGTTTTCAGGTCTCGTTTAAGTGGTTGAACTCAAAGGTGTTTATTATTGAGTTTGTCCGGTCAAGCGTTCCACACTACGAGGCCCATCAATCTGAAACATTTCCAGCTTGACGCGTTCAGCAAAAAAGGCACCACGGCGAGCAGCAGACCTCTGGTGCTGTCAATTTCGGCTCCTTTGTCAAAGCTGTAGAACCTCGCCTTGCCCCGCAGTTTTTCTTTCGGTCGTGCGGGTTACTCAGCATCAGAGTGGACGACAGCAGGTGAATGTGTGGGCTGCTGGAGGAGTTATGGGTAATCGCCCGAAATCACGGAGGCCGCCTGTTAATACCTCGATACGATATGCACCATGGTTACAGGCGATGCACTGCATGTGCACTTTTACACCTTAAATACGTTTCGGACGTGAAACACTGCAGCGGTATTAAGAAAGGGGGCTTTATTGTCAAAATAGGTAACACACTTCACTGGTGTACAGACATACAAGTACAGCAACGTAAGATTATCGAAGGCATCACATCTGAGAAACATGGATAGGTTGCATTTTTTAAAGGAAGTTTGACTCAAACGTTGACGTCATTGAGCACTTTGGGAGTCATCTTGTGCTTGAAATTCCACAAATCACAGGGGCTGGCCTGCCCGAGGTCACGAGGTTTTGGGGCCCACAGGGTCGTTGTCAGGTTACGGGTCCGCCTGGTCGCCCACCACCTGCAAGCCGTGGCACTAGCGGCACAGCGAGTACAGCAGCGCAATCTCCTCTTCGTACCCAAATGAGGGACTGGGAAAAGAGCGGGAGGCAAGAGGGAGGAGCGGAAGATTGCACCAGGGGGTAAAGCAACCACGGCACTCATTCACATCAGCGGCTCACCGACCCATTAACAATTACGCAGAATTGCTGCTTTCCAATTTCACCCATGAAACCAACTCGACGTGATTACAATGCAGGGGGAGCTGCTGCTTATAATAGGATAGGATGACACAGTCACACCCCCTGGCCTCCCAGTCATTTTATACACAGGGGTCCAATTACAGAATTTAGTAGCGAATGGTGTGGGTGGTGTTGAATACAAATGACCGTATTCAGAATAATGGGGGGAGGGGTGGATCGATGACAGCACGGTGAAAGCTAGGGTCAGGGTTAATATTGTACGGCCGCGTTGGGGTTGGTGTTATGGTCGAGGTCGGTAGGGTCATGGTTAGGGGAAAATGTGGCAGGGTTTGTTCAGGTCAAGGACAGCATGGTTCATGGATGACAGGGTTTGGGACTAAAAGGTGGGAGTGTTGGCAGCAACAGGATTTGAGTTAAGGTCACGGATCAGAGTGCAGGTTAGGGCGAGGCTCAGTATCACGGTCAAGGGTGGCAAGGTGAGGAAGGCTGGGGGTCAGGGATGGCAGATGGTACAGTTGACATTTTCTCTGTACTGTTAGAGGCTCAAAAAAGTAAGAGGCACCCCCGAATTGTGCCCAGTGTCAAAAGTAAAAACAAATTCTAGTCTCGCACACACACACACAAACCTACTGGACTATTAGACAAGTCTCCAACCTTTGCTTTAGGAAATGGCTGAAAAAAAGTGCATCTCGTTACGCGGAGTGATTCCGAATGTCTCGCAGTCAAGGACGACAGGTGGAGAACATTCGTGTCGGGGTTGGCTTGCGAGTGGGGCACAGCGAACATTCACCTCCCTGGCGTCTCCAGGATCATGGGCAGGTGGTCGAGCTGCGGCGCGTTCATGATGGCGCGGAAGCCTTCCAGGCCGATGTGGCCACGCCCCACGTTCTCATGGCGGTCCAGGTGGCAGCCCAGCTTCCCTTTGCCACCCAGGGGGTGGGACGCACACACACACACGGGGTCAGCGCGGAAACACACGAGGGCCCACGGGGGTCAGCGTGCCCCCCAGCCTGCCCTCCCCGCCCTCCCCAGTGAGTGGGGCACAATGGGGTTCGAGTCCATGCTATTTTGGGAGCACCACTCTTCTCACAATGTAATAATGTAGAGCCATTTTGTGGATCCACTGCTGGATGAGAGCCTCCCCACACCATGTGGAATGTGTAGGTTATTTTATCCTGCTGATCAAATATTGATTGAAGGTGGGGAGCATAGACGTGAGAGCATAGAAGTACAGTCAAATTATGGATTTGATGTGCTACCGTCAGCTGACCATTACGTAGACCCACAGCAAACGCCTGTAACAACGTGTAATGACACGTTGATTAAAATAGATTATTTCACTCACGATACATGCAAATTGTACATTTGCATTATATTTCGACTGTCGGGAGTGAACAACTACACAAACGAGATGGAACAAACAAGAAACGGTTCCAGCGAGATGGTGGAATTGAAACAGAAGAATCGATTGTTAAATCCAATTGCGAGCCGAAATTGTGAGGATTAATCGGAGCGCTGGAGGGGTGAATCGTTGCTACGCCGAGACGCGATGACACACCCTTGGAGTCGTTGAGGTGCACGGCCTTGAGGAACTTGAGTCCGACGACGCGATGGAACTCATCCAGTGTGCGCTGCACCCCGTCCTGCGACGAGACGTCGTAACCTGACGAAGACGGTGCAGTGTCCGGCTCGTCATACCACACACCACGTAACACAATACTGTACCACGCAACCCCATACCACTCTGCACCTTGAGACGCACCACACTGCACATCATACTGCACGATGCACAGTGTTGCATGACCCCACACAATACCACAAAACAGTTTCCAAATTTTTATTTGGAATTCGGTATCACGCAAAGTTCGGGAAAAAAACATTTTCATTCTGAACATACTTTTATTCGGAACTCTACATCATGCTCGTGCATCACGATCTGAGATAACTGGCCCAATAGATCGCACGTAATTATTTCTGAAGTTACTTCACAATAGGTCTCTTTAGTTACGTGGGGCACACCTTATAATGTTCTACAAATATTGTATATTCTTATTTTCAACCGGGACCTAGCTAAATTGAGTGAAAAACCAAATATAACGTGGTGAGTTTTGTTTTGCAGTCATTGCTCACAGGATTTGAGAGCATCAAAAAGCTCCACTTGAGAACCTGCTTTAATGATGGGCAGCTGAAACCTAGATTCGAACCCAGGATCTCAGCAGTGGTGGCTCGACGTTTTGACACCCGAGCCACCCGGCTACCTGTAGACCGTCTTCCGGGAGTAACCGGTGTCCTCTGCTCGTGGCAAGTCACACCACCGAGCCCGCCCGTGTGTCCCCCCACCTGCGGCGAAGGCGTGGCACGTGTCGAGGCAGACGCCGATGCGGCTCTGGTCGGCAACGAGGTCGATGATGCCGCGCAGCTCCTCAAACTGACCGCCCACCGTGTGGCCCTGACCGCACATGTTCTCTATCACTGCAGACGTGACCACCACAACAAAATGCCGCAGAAACCGCATCGTCGGAAACGACCGTCGCCACCACCACAGGGTCAACGGCAACAACAACGAGGGGCTGCCGCAGTGGATAGAGCATGGTTCGCAATTGGAAGGTCGGGAGCTCAAATCTTTGTCGTGGTTCGACTCCACTCTTTATCCCTCTGTGGGTCAATACATTGAGTACCACTTTTATAGGAAATCGAAAGTGGTTGTCCTGTGGGTATACTTGTCCCCCACCAAAGAACTGTGGAGTTTATACCACCAATTCAGGGTCGTATACAGAGCGAGCACCGTCTTATGCTCATTTGAGTGGCAAAAAATTTAAGTTTATAAACAAGCACAAGCAACTCAAGCACGTCAACCACAAATAATTACCATGGCAAGCACAACGATGACCATGAGATGTCGTTGTATTCCGTCGCTCAACAAATTGCAATGCCCACCAAACCAATAGCGCTGAGAACCACAACCCCCGCACAACCTTCCTTCATCGAGGATCCCCAATCACTGTGGCCAGGAGATGGCAGTAGAGGATTGGACTCTAAAATCTGCGTTTGGATTTGAGTGTTAACCTCTCATGCTCGCTTTTTTTTCCCTCCCCAAGGTACTTCCAGTTTCCTCACAGACCAAGTCAAATGCTCATTAATATAATTGGCCAAAAGATCCCAATGCTAGAAACCTGCTAAAAAAAATAATTCAGACTGAGGCTTAACCTAGATAAAGGGTATTATCGATATAATAACAGCAGTGCCATCCGGCTGAATATGGGCGACAGAAACCACACAGCAATTATGACACAAATCCACTCGCTTTACTTAACCACACTCATTGCTCAAAATCAGTAATAAGCTTCAATGGGGCCAATTAGCACAATTAGCTCCTAAAACGGAATCCTCTCCACTGTGCTGATGGGTTAGTATAGATGGCAGTATGGCACGTCTTGTGCAGTCAAGATAAAACCATAAATACAGGCACATTGAGTAATGAGCTTCTGAATAGGTCTCTGCAGCCAATTACGATAACTGCAATTATTTTTTTTTAAACCAATTATTACAGTGGCAGGTCTTATTACGAATGAAAGCGGTAAGCATCAACAGCGGCGGCAGGTCACAATTTCAGAGACAACGCACGGATTCACCGTAATTAAATGTTCACCATGACAATTATATTTTCAACAGACAATTATACCAATTAGGGTAATTTTATTGGAGTGAAATATTGCGGCTGTTCCGTCGGGCGGAGATGATTGAGGGATCGGTCGAGTAGAGAACGGAAAGCGCAGCGACGTCTCAACACAATCGTGTGGACTCGACATAATCAGGTCCTTAAATGCAAATCCAGGCAACCGCCTCGCTCAACTCAAACTACAGTTTGCCTAGCGTATGATAACTGGGCTCTTACACGGCAAACACCCCCACACTCACCGCCTTCAAACAAGGAGCTAATTGGCTCCTCAAAGTTGAGTCAACGTGTCTCCCTGATCAAACGAGCGTTGTTGGCCTTTGCTCGTCTCTTGTTGGTGGTGGCCCTGGGCCGTCTCTCCTTGGCAAAAACGCTGCTAAGTGGCACATGACCGACGAGTGATATAACTGTGAGATCACCGATGGATTACGTTTGAAGATGATTACGATTATGATCGTGACAGTAATGAAATTACAACAGTGAGAATCACATCGTGGCGATTATTGGTCGAGTGGGCAGGATGTGACCTTACGACCTTCCCAATTGCGAGTCGAGCATTCTCCTGAAGCAGCACCTGGCTGAACATGTAATCGATACAGACCCTCGTAAATCTGAACCTCCTGTTGGTGGTGACCCGTGGCCACCGAACGATTACCAAGATTACTGGGCCGGCAATCGACCAACACCTCCCCCAACTCGGTCGCCCCGTGTTCATGCTGCAAAGCGGTGGCGCGGCGCTCACCGGTGACGACGCCGCACGTGCGCTCGTGCGCATAGTTGATGGCGGAGGCGATGCGCTCCAGGCAGGCGTCCGTGGAGCCCTGGCCGCACGATGACCCCGGATGAAAGTTGTAGAGCACGAGCCCCAGCTTCTCGCAGCGCTGCAGCTCCGACACCAGCGCCGCTCGGCTCTTTTCAAACGTCTCTGCACGTGCACGCAAGGAGACAAAGAACCCCCCCACACTTATTTCGCCTTACGCCAGAGGTCGCAATCGGGTACCAGATACCCGTACCCTACCCGATACCCGGCTACCCGTACCCGGCCGGGTACGGGTACCCGTTTGCGACCCTGGTGCGGCCGGGTACGGGTACGGGTAGGCCGTGAGTCACTGGTGAGTAACCGTTTGTCACTCATTTCGGGTAGGGTACCCATTTGCGACCCTGGTGCGGCCGGGTACAGGTACGGGTAAGGAACCAAAACCCGTTTGCGACCTCTGTCTTACGCAGATGAAGGGCTGCGAGTGAGCACAAATTACGGCTGGCACAATGCACTCGGGTATGCTGCGTAGAAAATCATACGCACCTCCGATGTTAATATGTTTGTGCACTACGTATAAATTGAGATGTCGTCCAGGACAGGTTCAGACACTGCATGCCACTCGTATTATCTGGTAATATGACTCATGGTCAGGAGTCAAACCCAGGATCACAGCGCAAACACTGCACCACTGATTCCCAAGCACATGCAAAGACACGCATATAAATTGATCCGGCATCTGGGATTATGACGACGGCGATAACTGGGGCACCTGTGCTGGGGGAGCCGCAGTTGAGCAAGTAGGATCCATGCGGGACGATGTGGTCCGGCGTGAATCCGAGCTGCTTGCACGTCTCCCTGAAGCGCTGGGCGTCGCACGGGTCGAGCGGTTTCGTGTGCCACGTCCGCTGCGACGTCAGGAAGAGGCCGAAGGCTCGGGCGCCCAGCTGAGCACTCTCCTCCACGGCCTTCCACAGACCGCCTCGGACACGCGGTGCAACGGGAAGCAGCATTTATTATCCTGTCGTTAACCCCCCCCCCCCCCCCCCCCATATTGCCGCACAATTAAAAATAACTGGGCTGACGTGCCCTTGTAATGTTATTTGATGTCGTTTTGATCAGCACAATCATTGATCATTCGAATATGGCAGTTGCGTAGTGTGGTTGGCATGGGCCCTGGTGCACAGAATTAAATTGGGTCTCCTTGCAATTCGCCCCCCACCCCCCCTGGGCCTCTCCGGCTCATGGGCCCCGTTGCCGTGGAATTGCCTGCACACATAACACCACTGAAGTATGGCTGCAAGTGCAGTATTTGTTCCAAAGGGTGCAATTAACAATCACTTTTGTAAACAACTGTGGCCAAGGTAGGGTTAACAAGGCATGAGTTTTCAGTTCCGTGTACTTTATTTAACCTGGGTGAGAGCCAGTGATGATAAAACAAAGTTAATCAATAAACTATACAACCATGTGACACCCCGCTGAGACAATAGTGCTCCTTGTAAATGAGACCTTGGTTAAAAAAAAACCAAGGACAAGAATTTATGGTGCAAACAACATCAGTGCGGAAAAATCTAGACACGAATGGGTACTTGAGGGAATCAAATTTACATATCCGTTCAACCCGACTCAAGACATCCCAGTGCCACACCTGAAATGGACATGTGACCACCAACAAACTTGTGGCTTCCTCTCCCGGCTGAGTTTCCGCCGCTTGCTCTAAGCATTGGAACCACAGAGACGTCGGCTTTGGGTTGAGATGGACTGCCGGTCTCTGTTTTCGCGGTCTTCCTGCCCAGGCCCTTGGCCAGAGCCTCCACTGGGTCATGTGCCCCACGCTTGCGAGGCCTCTTTGGAGTCACCGTGTCCTCCTTATTAGTCCCCCGACGTTTTCTTCCATCACTCTTCCTCATTTCAGTCATCTCTTCACTGGATGTCCCCTCCACCTCCTTATCCTTGTCCGGCTTGTTCTGTACCTAGGCCACACCATAAATCAGAGCCCACTTCAGATGCTAACTACGTGTAGGAAGCAACTGTTGTGTTTATTCTAACACGGATATAACACAATTAAAGCAGGAAGATGGCTGGGTGGCCCATAATGGCTGTCAGAGCACAGTCTCCTGTGATGTGCAATTTAGGATGAATTGTGGTTATTTTTTTATGTAAGTGAATTTCTGCCACTTCCTACTGGAAATCCAGCAGCATTATTTGGTCACTGTGGTGATGATGAAACATTCCTCGCTGTGTTTTCTCTGAAAATGTTGTCTAATGATGAATACCTTCTCACGACACCCGACCTGTTTGTGCGTAAGTATGATGAACTTCTTTCGCATCGTACATAGCCAACCGCGCTAATCTCAATAATATTAACTCTTTGACTTTACATGAACTGTCAAAAAAAATCACGTTTTATTTTGAAACGGCGGAACAGAAACATACATAGTCTGCAGCCACACTCTCCTACTGACAAAACTGCCAGGGGAAGTCTCAGACCTGAGGTGATGTCCTCTCACCCGACATCATCTTCTGTCCGCCTCCCCCCCCCGACCATTGACTTACCCACCAGGCATGTAAGTAAAGATACATCAATCTTGATTTGAAGCTTTCGTGACTGCAGGAATCCATACTCTTTGGTTCTTTCGGTAAAGTCACGTAGGTAGAAAATATTTAAAAAAATTCTACCTACGTGACTTTACCGAAAGAACCAAAGAGTAAAGATACACCGATTAGTCAATTCAATTTTTTGCTTGAGTTCACGATGATACTGTTCATCAATTGTGCGAAGATTGATTATTTTAGATCCTTAAATGTTGGAATTGGTTCAATCTCAGCCACTGGAAGGTTCCAATTCACTGCAATGGAACAACAATAATCGAATTAGAGACCCCGAATTATGAAAATGTATCGAATGTAAGTTAAACTTCTATCGCACAGTACATAGGCAACCGTGCTAATCGGAGGTGCAGGAGGACATCTCAGAACAGTTCAGGTTATGGTTAAACAAGGTTTTATCAATAACGTGCTAATGACTTAACTATAGGTAGCAAGGAAAATGCAGATAACAGTCCCTTCTCATAGATTCAGTACAGTACAACACAACAGACATGCGAGTAATGCATGCGCAAGACCAAAATCACGGATCAATGCGTGGCCACGTCGTTTTCGATCACTAAAACTAGTTCGCGCAGTTGAGCGAAGAGGTCTCCCCGCTCGGAGAGACGGCGCTACGTGTGGAGGGGGCCCGGACCTCACCGGTGCGTGGCGGCGGCGTGATGAAGACCTCGCCGAGGGGACTCGGGTCCCCGCTTCGTCGGGGGTCTGGGAGGGTTCAGGCACCACGGGGGGTCGGCGCCGAGGTTCCCTCGTCCTCTTCGCCTCGTCACCTCCAGGCTCCTTGGACCCACGAGCCTCCTTCACCTCGTCACCACCACTTCCTCCAGACTCCTTGAAGCCACGAGTCTTGCTCACCTCCTTCGCCTCGTCGTCATCTCCCCCACGTGGCTGTTTGGACCTCCCGGTCTTCCTTACCACCTGGGTCCCCTCCTCCTCCTCCTCGTCGTCGCCGTCTCTCCCGAGGCCCAGCCCTCCTCGTCCCCGTCGTGAGGGCCTCTTCACGCCTCTCGGCATCGCGGTCTCTGCAAAGTAACCGATTGCATGGCAGTCAGGGTCCATCCATGGCACCCCCCCACCACCACCACCACCAAATCCCCACATTTACCAGAAGAGCCGGGTCACCTCTTCTGGTTGACTAAGATTCTCCGCCTCCACCACCTCACAACGTTCAGAGACGGTCAATGCTTGAGACAGAGCCTCCGCTGGGTGGTGAGAGACAATGTCAGTGGCGACACAAAACCACCTCACGTTGGAGCAGTGGTCCTTTAAACCTTCACTGCAACCTTGCACCCCCCCCCCCCCCTTTGGTTCTCAATCGTTAAGCCAATGTAATAATTTACGATTTAAAGCTTTCGTGACTGCAGGGATCCATATTATTGGTTCTTTCGGTAAAGTCACGTAGAAGGGAAATAATAAAATAATGAAAATAAAACAATAAAAATTCTCACGACGTTTCGGTCACAACTCAAGCAGCCGTCCTCAGGTGAAGAACAGAGCTGTCGGAAAGAGGACGGCTACTTGGGTTGTGGCCGAAACGTCGTGAGAATTTTTTAAAATTTTCATTATTTTATTATTTCCCTTCTACGTGACTTTACCGAAAGAACCAAGAGTACCAATCTAATAATGTTAACAAATACATAGGGGTTTGACGAAACCAATTAAGTTGCAACTTGATGGCGAGTGATGTTGATGGTGAGTGATGTTGGTGGCTTAATTTGTGTGTTCGATGATTTACCTTGGAACAACAAATAACCACTGCGTTAGAGGAGATGCCACCCCACACCCCTTCACGTTATCATGAACAAGCGGCGCTAATTAATGAAATGACTTCGTCTGCTTTAGTTTGTCGCCATTCTCCCGATTAGCTTACGTACGGTGCGAAAGAAGTTCAACGCGAAAACTACTGCAGTCGGGTCGTAAAGACTTCGGCAATTGTTTGCATTGTTCGAAAATAATAATAAAAAAATAACAATTTAAGACACCTTAGGTGGAAGTTTCCCTCAAGTTTATCATTTAAAGCGGTGGGAAGTGGACACTGTACAGATTGTTGTTGTTTAGAAGAAACTGGGCCTAGGTCGGTCCCCACAGCGAGGCCTCCCGTAGCGGGGGGTCAAAGAGCTTCGAGTCGCACTTCCCGCCAAATTGCAAATGCAACTTTAATCACACAACAGCAAAAATAGCAAAGTAGCACCAACAACGTTTTATTCTTATGCAGCAGTAGTAGCAGCTGCGAAAGTGAAAGTAAAAGCTAAAAAAACCGAAACATAAACAACAGCGGCGATGGGTGAGGGGAAGGCCGCGGGTGACGAATAAGCCCCAGGCCCTCAGGCGACACCCCCTCCGTAATGACAATCGATGCTAATAATCACGACAACCACGGCGATTAATCGATTGCTGCGATTGCGAAGGGGGGTGGGGGTACATTTAGCCGATGAACGAGAGGAAACGCGTCGATGTTTGCGGGTTGTCGTCCCTTACCGGCCGAAGTCCCTCAATCGTCCCTGTTCATCTTGAAACACGAGACACACTATCGCGTAATTAACTCGTAATTATGTTACGAGTCTAATAACAACACGAGCCTCAATAATGATCCGGAACAACCGGCATTGTCTTGGTGTAATGAGGCCGCGGGGTGGCGCTCTGTGACCACGGCTTCGTGGACTGCTTGTAACGTCAAAGAAAATCACTCACCATCAACATCACTCACCATCAACATCACTCACCATCAACATCACTCACCATCAACATCACTCACCATCAACATCACTCACCATCAACATCACTCACCATCAACATCACTCACCATCAACACGGCCATCAACATCACTCACCATCAACATGGCCATCAACACCACTCACCAACAACATCACTCACCAACAACATCACTCACCATCAACATCACTCACCATCAACACGGCCATCAACATCACTCACCATCAACATCACTCACCATCAACATCACTCACCATCAACATCACTCACCAACAACATCACTCACCATCAACATCACTCACCATCAACATCACTCACCATCAACATCACTCACCAACAACATCACTCACCATCAACATCACTCACCATCAACACGGCCATCAACATCACTCACCATCAACATCACTCACCATCAACATCACTCACCA
Source organism: Lethenteron reissneri (assembly GCF_015708825.2). Taxonomy (NCBI): domain Eukaryota; kingdom Metazoa; phylum Chordata; class Hyperoartia; order Petromyzontiformes; family Petromyzontidae; genus Lethenteron; species Lethenteron reissneri. The sequence continues at coordinate 15,570,113 of NC_083804.1, forward strand.
TCAACATCACTCACCAACAACATCACTCACCATCACTCACCATCAACACGGCCATCAACATCACTCACCATCAACATCACTCAACATCAACATCACTCACCAACAACATCACTCACCATCACTCACCATCAACACGGCCATCAACATCACTCACCATCAACACGGCCATCAACATCACTCACCATCAACATCACTCACCATCAACATCACTCACCAACAACATCACTCACCATCAACACGGCCATCAACATCACTCACCAACAACATCACTCACCATCAACATCACTCACCATCAACATCACTCACCAACAATATCACTCACCATCAACATCACTCACCATCAACATCACTCACCATCAACATCACTCACCATCAACATCACTCACCATCACTCTCACCATCAACATCACTCACCATCAACACGGCCATCAACATCACTCACCAACAACATCACTCATCATCAACATCACTCACCATCAACATCACTCATCATCAACATCACTCACCAACAACATCACTCACCATCAACATCACTCACCAACAACATTACTCACCATCAACATCACTCACCATCAACATCACTGACCAACAACATCACTCACCATCAACATCACTCACCATCACTCTCACCATCAACATCACTCACCATCAACACGGCCATCAACATCACTCAACAACATCACTCACCATCAACATCACTCACCAACATCACTCACCATCAACATCACTCACCATCAACATCACTCACCAACAACATCACTCACCATCACTCTCACCATCAACCGCAATTCGCCACTAAGTGGCGGTGACGTCACCACGACGCTTGTGCCAGGCCATGTGCACCTTGAGGTCACGTGAAGTATCGAACGCCCGCTGATAGGTCACGGGGCAGACCCAGCAGGTGCCACGGGTCGACTGACCGAGATGACCGAGATGACTGGCTGATGCACCACCTGTGCCCCCTACTGTGCCAACTTGCTGTGCTTTAGCCACCCGGCGCTCCGCTCGTTGTTGTGAGCGTCGCTCCTCCGCCCTCCGTTGTTGTTGGAGGGCGACTGCCTCCAACTGCCCAGTAGCAGCGTCCTTCACGAGCCTCCTCCACAGAGGCCGATCTTGACACCGCTGGTGCCAGTCATCGGCAAGTCCACTCAGCTCCACGTCCTCCTGTACCACATCATTCCAGCCTAAATGTTTCTAACCGGAGATGATGTTCCATTAAGCGTAGAGAAGGGAGGGAATGACTGTGGCCGAGGAGACCTGAAGCTTCGTGCGGAGCGACAGACCAGGTAGCTTCCACACAGCGTTACGCAACCGATGAAAAGATATTGCCGCTCGACTGACTCGGAGTGAGACCTCTGCTATCAAACCGGAGCCGGTCATGAGCACACTGCCCAGGTATGGGAAACTCTCCACTCTCTCCACTACTGCCCCATCACCGATTGGGAGTTGTGGGAGTGGAGTGTCCGATGGTACAAAATACCCAGGCAGGTGCTTAGTTTTGGTGGGGCTGATGGTAAGGCCCCACCTCTTAGTGGCAAGCTCCAGGTTCAGCAGCAGCGCCTCCAACTCCTCCTCTGAGTGAGCAGCAATGACCAGATCATCGGAATACATAACGTGGTTGACCAATAGGGAGCCATCCCTTGACCGCACACCCATGCATGGATCAGCCTCCCATTGTAACTGGACCAGATGGAAATTCCTTCGGTACAGCTATTGAAGGCGTCACGAATTACGTAGCCGGAATAGATGTTAAATAATGTGGTAGCTAGAGGACATCCCTGTCGCACCCCAAGGTATACAGAGAATGGCTCCGACTCCCGGCCACGTAGTTTTACCTGGGCCCACTCACCATCATGAATGTCCTTAATGATCGTGAGCAGAGGGTCAGGGACTCCGAAAGCACGAAGAACAACTCAGAGCCCAGGCCTACTGATGGTATCATAGGACTTGACCAGGTCAATAAAGCAGAGATGTTGGTCTTGTTGGAATTCCTGACATCTCTGCTGTAGCAGGACGGACAGAAAATATGGCATCTGTGCAGGACCGCCCTTTCCTGAAACCGCATTGGGGCTCCGCAAGCCTCTCCTCAGCGTGCCTGGCAAGGCGATGTTGAATAATCCTTGCCAGGACCTTGAGGAGTGAGATGCCCCTATAATTGTTACAGTCTGTGCGGTCCCCCTTCTTAAAGAGGGGGACCACCAGGGCATCCTTCCAATCCTGCGGAACCCGTCCTGTGGTCCAGACTGTTGTTATGATGTCATGTAGGGCAGTCGGTGCACAAAAGCCACCCTCCCTCAGCATTTCGCTTGGGAGATCATCTCTGCCCGATGCCTTTCCTGGTCTCAAGACTCTGGATCGCCTTCAGTACTTCAACAGATGGCACCTCAGGCAGCCACTCACAGAGGGCGACTTCCTCCAATATTTGAGGCACCGCAGCCTCGGCAGGGTCATCCCCACTGTGTCCCACGTTGTTTTCCAGGCTGAGGGATTTCCCCTCCCCCAGGTCCTCATACATGATCAGCAAATCTGCAAACCTGTTCCTGGGGGTCTGAGATTGGATCACTGTTTTTTCCCCTAATGATGGTAATAGGTGTGGCGCTGCAGGTTACTTTTTTAAAAATGGAATTAAAGAGCGATTTGTGATCGCGGGCCATTGAGGCAGACTCCATCTCCTCAGCAACCCGCGACCACCACCCATCCTTGCAGATTCTCACGGCTCTCCGAACCTCCGAGCGAAGATGATTGCCTGTGTTGCGATCTAAACGTCGTGATCTATTATTTTTCTATCTACGTGACTTTACCGAAAGACCCAAAGAGTATCTTAACACCTCTCTGGATTTGAAGTCAGCAGTTTCCCTGCTGTGATTGTCTCACCTGATGACGGTTGCTTGTGTTGCGATCTAAACGTCGTGATCTATTATTTTTCTATCTACGTGACTTTACCGAAAGACCCAAAGAGTATCTTAACACCTCTCTGGATTTGAAGTCAGCAGTTTCCCTGCTGTGATTGTCTCACCTGATGACGGTTGCTTGTGTTGCGATCGAAACGTCGTGATCTATTATTTTTCTATCTACGTGACTTTACCGAAAGACCCAAAGAGTATCTTAACACCTCTCTGAATTTGAAGTCAGCAGTTTCCCTGCTGTGATTGTCTCACCTGATGACGGTTGCTTGTGTTGCGATCGAAACGTCGTGATCTTTTATTTTTCTATCTACGTGACTTTACCGAAAGAACCAAAGAGTATGTTAACACCTGTTTTGTTGCCAGAAAAAAAGAGGTTAAACCAATTATCATCTTGCTGGATCTTCGAACCAAATCATCGGTGGGACTTTTCATCCAGCAGTGGATTGATCGTGGAGAACGATGTTGTGCGCGTCTCTTTCTCAAGTGATACGCCGCTTTGGGCGGACTTGGTGCCGTCATGGAGGTGTGGAATTTCCACAGTCGCCTGTGTCGCCTCTCCCCTTGAGCGCTGCGTGTTCCCCAGGCTTCGTCGCAACTCAAGTAAGAGCCGCAAGACGCGTTGAGGCTCGGGATTTAGTTATCTCAGTCAACCCATGGCACCTGGGGTCTGTCCCGTGAGCCTTCGAAACGACTCGATGAGTCCTCAAAGTGCACCTAGCCTGGCACAAGCGCTGTGTAGACATCACCGCCACTGTGTTGCCAATGACGGCTGTTTAATTGGTAATTGTTAGGATGGACGTCTGTTCGTCTATGTCATGGATTTATTTTCATCTCTGTATGTACGGTCACTGTGTTCATTACAATGTCTGTGTGTCTATTGAATAGTTTTATGTTGATGTCTGCGTTATTTCATTTATTTCATCTGTTAATCGTTTAACAGTCCGTTGTTTGCGTGTCCCATTGTTTTACGTTTGAGTCTATGTCTATGTGCTTGTTGTTGATAAATTCGAAAATGCCGCGGTACACCGGCGACAAAGCGCCACTCTAGTCAATAGGTCTCTTATCTCAGCCCTTACTTTAGCAACTAAGCCCCTAGCAACAGGCGTCGGCAACCACGTAAAAACATTTTTTTTAGCAGGTAAGGCCCATTTAGAAACGACCTGACCACATGATAGCTCAACGAAGTGGCTGATGTGGAAATGGAAAGCAGCCTAACACTCTAAATGCACGTTTCTAAATATAGAGGACCACGCCGGAGGACTCAAAGAGAAAAATCCACGTGACCACGGGGAGAACACGCAAACTCCAAATATACAGCAGGTGTCAGGATCGAACCCACGACTTCCTGCACACCAGGCGAGGTAGTTAACATCTCGCCACTGCGGCGCCCCACCCAAGGCTACGGAGCCATAATGCGGCTCTTTTAAGCACTGCTTCGTGACGTTATTTATTATGCATTGCGGCTCTTGAAATATAAAGGGTTTTTTTTCGCTTTCCGAATTTTCCCCAACGAATGGGCTCATGCTATTGTTTGCCGACCCCTGCCCTAGCCCGATTTCCTCTCGCGCCGAGACCAATCAATATCACGGGTGATGTGGCCTGTACTTAGAACTTACCGGGTTTACCAATTCAACGTAAAAATCGCTGCCGTTTCCCACAAATTGTGCCAATGCAGCAAAACAGCATTTTTGGCGTTTAAAGGCAGAAATGACCCTTTACACCAACAGACCTTGAAAGCCAGCATTTTTCAATCGTAAATTGTGCAACGGTACATAATGGAAAATGTTAGTTCTTGGAAGATATTGACCTGCAGGGTCAGTCGATCAAAAGGTCATTTCTCTCCAGCTAATAAACTTCCCACTTGTGTGTGCACCACGAGGAAATTAAAAAGCTTCAGCGGCAGAGCAAGATGCCCTCTCTGCAATGGATCGTGGTCATACTGCAGTTTGTCCGCAAGACCAATGTTGAAAAGAATGCTGCTGCGTAGGTTCATGCACTTGTGCAGCTCTCCGATGTGTTTCCAGGATGTATCATTGTTGTTCGGTGTGATGTTCGACGTTTCGCCCCATACGCTGGGAGCTTCTTCAGGACGTGGAGCGAAACGCCGGACTTCATGCCGTAAAAAGTCAGGCCACACAGTGACGTAACAGGGGCCCTGTACATCACTGTCATAGGAATGGGGAATTTATATGGGCGGTGCCCAGTGCTATCAAGGGAGATCTTGTGATGGCAATATAAATGTTGTGAATTCAGTCTTGAATTGGGGGAAGCCAGTCCAACATCCATTTTTTGTCGATAAAACGACACCAATTTATGAAAAGTTGACATTTATCGTCATCAGCACTTGGTTATGCTGGCTCCTGCCAGATATAGACAAGAGATGTAGTGATAGAGATAGAGAGATGAGACAGAAGGGAGTGAGTTGACAGATATAAACATGAGACAGAGATATGTAGTGAGACAGATGAACGAGCTAGTGAGAGGAGTGATATGAGATGTCGAAAAAGGGGCAAAAATGGAACGAGACGAGAGAAGAGCAATGCACAATGGGGATGAGAGATTTATTTTCCTGTTTAATGTTCATTCACTTTAATATTTACTTGGATTTGAATTATAGCTGATAGTTGCTGCACCCCTGCTCTTCTTATTCCTGAATCCAGGGCCTCTTGAGTTACTTAGGCCCCGAAGTGATTGCTTAGTTGAACGAATGTGGTGGGCTGTGCTTTGTTTGTACACCACAACCAATGCAGTCCCTTACATTCGTTAATCTGTGTATCTGGGAGGTTCTGGTTACCATTAGCTTTCCTTGCTGGATAGACGACGAATTTCAAGAAACATTTCACAAGGACAGCGGAGGAGTCAGATCTACCTGCTTTATTTTTCACTAAGTTTAATGCTGAATGTCGCGGTCAGTGTTCAGTGTTCAATGGCAATGTGTGTCCTCAAATAATTAAAGTGGTAACAGCACAACACTGCCACATGCCCAGGGGTCACGGTGTTACGAACCCCCTGCCGAACTCCAGGGCACACCGCGCCCCCCCCCCACATCCCTTCTCCCTAGCTGCCCGATCTACAGCTTCACATTGGTTCCAGTTAAGTGCAAGACGTACGACAGTTTACATACTCACAAATTTTACTCCTTCAATACTAGAATAAAGTACTTTAATACTATAATTAATGTCGCATAGTGATGGCACACGGTCATTATGACCCGATGTTAATTATTATTGTTATATCTCATCTGGAACGAAATTGCTACAGGATTTCAAAGCCACTAGCCCAAAAATGTATAAAGATTACACTACTTTGCAAATAATATTTTTTTCCAATACATTCCCTTACATTTTTTAAATCATAAATATCTTATTTTTCATTGATGCTGCGTTACAAAATGGGCGAGGGTGCACGGTGAGCGCAATGCACTCACGTGCCCACATCCCTCCTCCTTCTTCACGAGTCACCAACGCAGTTGGCACGGGGGCCACTGGCATTGCTCACTCATAACGGCGACACCGCGTGTCGGCGCGGGCCCCAGCGCAAACCAGGGCAATAGCCGGAAGTGCGAGATACCGCACGGCCCAGACGAGCCATAGCATCAGAAACTGAATGAGCCACAGCATGGGCCACAGGATTGGCCACAGCATCAGGAATTGCATGGGCCACAGCATGGGCCACGGAATAAGAAACGGCATGAGCCACAGCAGGGCCATAGCATAAGCCACAGCATGGACCACGGCATGGGCTATCAAAGTGCCCTGAGCATGATCCTATTTAATGAGACAGACCATGAGCCGGTCACCGCCTTGGCGCACAAGTTACAGCATGTGCTGGCGTGCAGTTCAAACCTGAACTAGTCACGAGCCACATAATGAGCTGGTCATATTAGCCAGAGTAAGAGCCGGAGTATGGACTGGTCATGAAAATGGGAGCACGAGCAAGAGCAGAAAATGGGAGCACGACCCAGAGTGTGGCCTGGACAGAGAGCCTCTCTTAAGCTGGGGAGAGCAAGCCGGACAATGAGTCGGTCACGAGCTGAAACATGAGCTGCAGCACAAAATACGAGCTCCCTCCCTCCCGCACCTGGATGCTTTGCATCTCACAAGATGGCCCATTCTCCTCCGAGTCCCTCATTTGCCCAAACACAGCTTCCCTTCCCCGCCTCCTTCACCCCACCAAACAGAAACGACGAAACCGAAATCCCTTCGAGCCGCCGCGCAAGTCAATCCATGGGCACCGTGGGCCCTCACATGAGGAAGGGGTTGGTGGTGAATTTTGGCTGAGTGGGCGCCACCATTAGGTGCTGTGCGGGTGGCCCTGAAGAGAAATCCCCGAAGGGGCCGCCGGCGGCTGAGAAGCCGACCGAAGTGGCCAGCGCAGGGGCAGGTGCCATCACGAGGCCATTGGAGAAGGGGGCGCCGGGTGCCTCGGCGAAGTGGGGGCCATGCCCGTCGGTGTAGTGGGGGACGGACCCGTCCGTGAAGTGGTTCATCACCTGGAAGGGGTTGGTCGGCTGCGACCCCTGGCACGCGTCTGTGGAGCAAGACAGGCGGGCTCACCGTTAGAACAAATTCCAGCACCGGCAGCCATGACTGCCGATTCAGCCGGCTTCACCATACCAGCGGTGGCAATTTTATATTCCTCTGGCGTGGGTCAGTTCGTGAATATGGGAAAAATTATTTCAAATTGGTACGACTCGGTTTTATCAACCTCGGCAAGATCACGGTTGAAAGTATAGGAAGCGTGCGTGTCTGTGTGTATGGGAGCGGTGGCGTAGCAGTTGGCGTGCTGCGCTACGAACCTGGCGACCGGAGTTTGATTCCCGCTCATGGCCAACACCACTGATTACCAAAACTGGTCCTGGGCCTCCCCTAGGTCGACTCCGCCTCCAATGAGACAAAAGCGGTCTGTTCGTGGTGTTGGCCACCCACCCCCTAGTGCGCCGTGCTCCACCAGTCTGTTAAGGCTATACGGGGGATCTTTGTGCATGAGAAGTAGGAGACGCCGAGGTGGGACCAATGAGATCCTTCGGTTCAATTTTGGTTTCAGTCGCTGGAGGTGAAACTGGGTTCTCAAGTGTAACGAGTTGATCGTCTCAGCACGGTCACCAATGACTGCACGACATTTTTATTTGATTTTTTACTCAAATTGCTTAAAATCCAGCTCTTCCCTTCAAAAAAATATAATTTCTCCATAATTTGTGAGGGGGGGGGGGGGTCACAATAAAAATATTTTCTCAAAGCGCTGTATAGGGGTCACGTGAATCGGCGACAACGTGCACACTTCTAAAACACATCTCACAGAAGAATGCAATTCAACCCATTGGTCACTGGCACCGTTTCACCCCCCTGGCTTATTACGGATGCGTGGGGGTCGTACGGAAACCAGAGATGCGCGCGGCCTTGCCTAGGGATAGGAAGGGGTTTTTGGACGCCGGTTGCGCAGTGGCGGCCCCGGCAGGTGGCTGGTGGACCGTTGGCCTGCCAACCAGCGCGTCCAAGTCGACGAGCGAGGCGGCCGGCCCCAGGAAGGACTCGGGCGTCTTGCGGCTGGGGTTGGGCAGGGCCTGCGGGAGCGGCAGCGTCGGGGCCGGCGCCGAGGGCAGGGACCTGGCGACGCTCGACAGCTCAAACGCGTCTGGGCTGGAGCCCCGGCTGATGTGCGCCCCGCCCCCCGTGGAGCTTCCGCTCAGCATGCTGAGCTCACCTGGCAATGGCAGCACCGACAGAGAAGCTGACAAAGCAGTCTATCGCGTGGCGGGAGCCTCTGTTTTGTCAGAGCGGTGGGGGTGGCGGGGGGTCCTCCAAACTATATTTTCCATTTGGTGGGGCGGAGGGTTACAAATTAGAATGAGTGTGTGCAGACAAGCGGCGTGATGTCGTATGTCATGTGTGGCGGCTGTTACGATCTGTGTCTCTTGTCTACAGGCTCTCGTCTACCGTTTATGTCGCTTTCATCTCGCTGCTCTCCTCTCCAGCCAAGCTTGAGGGCAGGTTCACCGCAAGAACCTTTGTGGGCGGCATCAGACCTCCGGGCCTCGGGGCCAAAGGACCCAGTGTTTAAGAGCACTCGACTCATTGTGTAAACGCATCCACGCGCTCGGCTAATCGCGCCAGTGTACAGCGCAGGTGCAACGTTTATTTTTAAATGAAAATGCATTCATAAATGTATTTAGCCAAATAACCTCGCCCAAAATATTATATATTTGAGGAGCGTTGGCGAGCTGTGCGGTGAGTTTCGTAGCAGTTTGTCGAGGGGCCAGTGTAGTTTTTGTGAAAAATTGTGAAGCGTTGTCGGTGGGACGGATGCACGCAATATTTCTTGGAGCATGGCGACGAATATATATATGTCCTGTCGCGCTCCTCAGTTGGGAAAGAAAAAAAAGTTGTCGGCTGAGCAGCTACTCGGCTGATGAAGAGTCGCTCTCTGCAACCCCTCGCACTGCAATTACTGCAGCGGCGGTGGAGAGGGTGGGGGGGTACAGAGGGGCCGTCGAGTCAAGGGGCCTTCAGTGCGGGAATAAACAAAGTGCTCTATCCCCCCCCTCTCTTTGAGGCGTCAGTGCAGAAGCCATTAATAATACAGAAGGCCCCTTTGTGGCACACGACTGGGGAGAAGCGCGACAGGGCAGGCTGTGTTCATCATGAAAGGGCAGCAGGGGCCGCCGTGCGAGCGTGAGCAGGCAGCCAACTCAGTAGCTGTTTGATGCCGGAGTCACGCGCGCGCGCACGCTTCCCGGTTTGCACGCCCACGCGTCGCCGGAGATGAGAGAGTAAACGCGGGAGAACACAGGGGAGGAAGAGATGAGGAGTCAGGGCGGCAGATGCCTATGATGAACTCTCCTTTGACGCATACACTCATCATAATCACACACTCGCTCACACATTTGGATAGCCAAAATTGCGGAAATTAAGTTGGTGAATAACGAGGGTGTTGTATTACGAACCGTGAACCAAAACCCTAGATTGGCAATTTGCCTCAGAGTTCGCAGATGGCGGATTTGCCGATTGCGGCTCTTTTGAAGAACGTAACCCCCACCGCAATGGGCAATGCTTTTGGTGTAATTTGCAAGTACATTTTCAGCATTGGGGAAATCAGCTCAAGACCGGTGACATTGAAAAAAAAATGTATTCTATATTTTTATTTTATTACCATGTAAGAAATGCGAAGTACCCGACACAAACTATACGCGAATAAGGGGCCCCCCAGGCAGGAATCAAACCTACGCCCTTCTCACGGCGAGGCACGAGTGATACCACTGTGCCGCCACTCTGTCGCTGCCAGAATGCGGTTGATGAACGAGCGTGGTGCCGTGCGTGCCAGGAGTAGTACCCGCGGAGGTGTTGATGGGTGCGGTGGGGCCGCTCCTGCCGAAGCCTTCCGGCTCCTCCCGGTAGGGCGCCTCCGTCTGACCGAACGGGTCGAAGGCTGCGGCAACAGGGAGAGGGATAACGACTATGAGGGCTGACGTGTGGAAGGCTTGCTTGCAGGCAGGAGGGTCATGGGAGAGCCAGGTGTTGTGGGTTAACCCACTCAAGATGACTGGCACTGGCGACTGGCACTAGACACACACGCACACGTAGAGTATACACAATTGTAGAAACACAAATTCCACAAACACGTAGGCTTTCGCGACCAATATTATTCATAATAAAGGTTTTTGGGTTAGATTGCGTTATTTATAAATGTGTCGCAACCCTCCACTACCCAACATGGCCAATCAGTAAAACATGTGTCACGTTGACAAAAGACAAATAGTTCACTACTTTAGCCCACCGGTGTGTTGAAGAGTGAATCCACAACATTTACAATTTTGAGTACGACGTTTCGCTGGTAATAACATCCAGCATCATCGGGCGATTTGCCAGAATCGGGTCACTGGGTTCGATTTCAGTGAGCAGGAATCGAATTCGGGTCACTGGGTTCATAGTGCAGCGTGCTAACGGTTGCACTATCTCTCCCCACTACCGCAGATAAAGATCCCCCGTATAGCCTTAACTGGCGACTGGCACTAGACACACTACCGCAGAATACACTCCGTCACACACACACATGCGCGCACGATGATGCCACTGATATGCACAGCAAGCTGGGATTCTTGTTACATTCCGTGGTCGAGGATACCGTGCGGAGTATAAATGTTATCGTTTGTTTTATTTATTTCCAGTCTTTGCAGGATGTTGTATTGCCTCTTCAGCTGGAGAACGCACTTGAATTTATTACACACACACACGCTTGCATAAACATGAGCAAACACACTCGCACCAATACACCAAATGTACACACTCACACCAAACCAATGGACACAAACACCCCGAACACACACACACACAAATACTAAATACACATGTCAGCTCCACACACCAATATGCTGAAAGTAGTTCAAAATATATACAAACATATACACACAAATTACAAAGATAAAGATCCCCCTATAGCCTTACCAGTCTGTTGGGGCAAGTGCTGTTAGCGAGCACCTATAAAGGCTAGCACGGGACACGAGGGGGTGTGTGATAAGCACCACACCACTCACTTTTGTCTCCTGAGTAAGAAAGTTTTACACATCACACTAGGTACAGATTTGAGGTTGAGTCGACCTAGGGGAGGCCCAGGACTGGTTCAGATAATAGTCACTGGTTTTGGTCGTGACGGGAATTGAACTCGGGCTGCCGGGTTTGTAGCGCAGTACGCTTACAGTTACACTCCCGCTCCCCATTACACCAATTACAGAAACGCACTCAGACACACTCAGACATCGACAGTTAACCACACACACACCACACACTGAGCAAGTAAAAAGGGAATAAGCAATTAGAGATAAATACAAGCAGAGAGGGAGGGAAAATGAGAATAATAGGAAAAGATGGCGAGAGAGAGAGAGAGAGAGAGGGGGTGAGAGGAGAGAGAGGCAGAGCAAGTGGATAGACAGGAAAAACAGAGTGGGAGAGCAAGTGAGAGGCAGATTAATGGAGCAAGAGAGAGGGACTACGATGAGGGGGTGAGGTGGGGATGGAGAGGGAGGGAGTGGGCCGTGTGTCGCGTCCCTTATCGCGGCGTCTGCCGTGTGGCAGCGACGCCGTGGTCTGCCTCGGGCCAGCAGCTCAGGAGACGATGTTCCGCCATCAATAACCGAGTCCGCGTGGAGTCATGCAGCAGCCAGGCCACTGCTTCTTCCACTGCCAACCAACCCTCTACCACTGCCTCCCCACCAACCCTCTAACCCTGTCTCCTGCTCCAAAGTCAGCGCCCCGTTCTTTTTCAGTGTGATGCGACCGCGAGGGGCGGCGTAAGGGATGGAGGGCGGAGAGGTTGCGCCGCGTGGTGGCGGCCGTTGAGCGAGCGGCGTTCGGCCGATGAAACCGAGCGGTCGCGAGCGGGAAGGCGGTACCAGCGGAGGACGCGGAGGTGGCGGCGGACTTGGCCCTTCCGTCCAGCGGAGCCCAGGGGTCGGCGGACGCTGCCGGGATGGGTGGAGGGCTCGTCGAGTATGCCGGGAGCGGAGGGGAAGCGGGAGATTCTGGGAAGGCTGACCAAGGGTCGGAGGGCGATTTGGAGACCGGGCCCCATGCGCTGGTGGTGGCGACGGAGGTCAGGGGCAGGGGACCTGCGTTGTGAAACGCCAACAAAAACACACGAGGAGCAAACACGTTAGCCGACCGAAATGAAGTGCAACTTCGTGCAACGTTTGTCTACTTGGGCAGATTAACTTTGTTCTAGATCTGGGCCAATGTACAAAATGTCAAGGAGACACCAACAAACGACACTTAGAGTTGATAAATATATTTGTCTCGTTAGAAGTACAAGTAGTATATCTGCATATATAACCGTTTTGGAGCAAGTTCTGAAGGATACATTCAGTATTCTCACAGAGCACTGCATTTCCTTATTTTAGAGTGGTTTATCGAAGCTGATATCACAGACTACTGCTGAAATGTCTTCCAAGCAACCTCTTAACCGGGCGCTAGGAGGGCGGCACTTTCCCATCAACCCTGCTGCAAATGGAAATTTCGGTCAAAATTCGCCAAAAGCAAATTAAATGTTTGTTGAACTTCTTTCGCACCGTACGTAGCCAACCGTGCTAAATCGGGGCTACGAAATGTGCTGGTGTTTTGTGCAGTCATTGGAGACCATCAGCTCATTACGCTTCGGAAACCTGGTTTCATCATGGGCGGCTGTGTCTGGATTCAAACCTGGACCCTCCGCGGCATCTTGCTCGGTGCTCGGACCATCGATTCTCGCGCTCGCGGCACATACATCGAAACGTGGCCACGAGTGTCAGGAATCGATTATTTACGAGCTGCGCAAATTACTTCTGGATGGCATGCGCTTGTGTCGCACGTAGGCAAACGGAGCGAAAGAAACGTTCAACACGAGACGGAAAAATCCAACAGCAAGAATCAATCGTCGAATTTCACCTCGAGTCAATCTCGTGGCAATCGGGTCGCTGGGAGGGCGGTGAACCGCTCCGCACCGCGTGGGCGCACGCGAGGAACTGCTGATTGCGAAACACAACCCCCCCCTCCCCCATCTCCCAGCAAATTCCCACTCGAGTCCATTGCACTGCGAGGAGTGGCACTCAACACGAGAGTGCTCCCCACTCCACTCCGCTCTCTCTCCCTCTCTCCCCTCTACCAATCCCTCCCAGCTCTGGCTAAGGTCCAACCTGCCCCTTCCTTGCCCCTTCCTTGCCCCTCGCTGCCCTTCCGCAGGCCGCCGTACCGACCGCTCCTGACACACAACGCGTCCCGGCTCATTCGCCAATGTCCCCCGTCCAAGTCTCTCAACAGCTGCTTAACGGTCGCCGCCTTCCACTCATCGCGTCCAACTCTTTCGTCTGGCACCGTCAATGTGAACATTCTGGATTCCTTCTCCAGGTTTCTTCCTCCGCTAACCCCACCCCCCTCCAACCTACCAAGCCACGTATCCCCCGCCCTCGCTCTTACCCGGAGGCTGCCAGGAACGGGCGGAAGCCCCCGCGGTGACGGAGCTGCCCCAGGCATCCTGCGATGGCGCGCTCGCTATGCTCGCCGCCGCCGCCGGCGGCTGCTGCCAGCGCGCCTGGGCGGCCAGGGTGCCGGGGAGGGGAACGCCGCCGCCGGCGACCCCCCAGGGCCCCCCACCGAGCGCCGGTGGCCCCGCCGCGGGGTGGGGCGCCCCCCACGCGCCACCCGCGCTCGCTTCCCCCCAGGCGTCCCCCCCGTGGGGGTGCGCGGAGGAGGGGGGCAGGGGCCCACCCCAGGCGTCCCCCCCGTGGTGGGCAAGAGGAGCCGGGGCCCCTTGCCAGCCGGGCTGGGTGGGCGCCGGCGCGAACACGTCGGCCAGGTCCAGCAGCGAGGAGTGGGACTGCGACTGCGACTGCTGCGGGAGGGTGGACACGGCAGGGTTGTGGTTGGTGGAGTGGTTGGTGGAGTGGTTGGTGGTGTGTCTGCGGTTGTGGTTGGTGGAGTGGTTGGTGTGTCTGTGGTTGTGGTTGGTGGAGTGGTTGGTGTGTCTGCGGTTGTGGTTGGTGGTGTCTGCGGTTGTGGTTGGTGGAGTGGTTGGTGTGTCTGCGGTTGTGGTTGGTGGAGTGGTTGGTGTGTCTGCGGTTGTGGTTGGTGGAGTGGTTGGTGTGTCTGTGGTTGTGGTTGGTGGAGTGGTTGGTATGTCTGCGGTTGTGGTTGGTGGAGTGGTTGGTGTGTCTGTGGTTGTGGTTGGTGGAGTGGTTGGTATGTCTGCGGTTGTGGTTGGTGGAGTGGTTGGTGTGTCTGTGGTTGTGGTTGGTGGAGTGGTTGGTATGTCTGCGGTTGTGGTTGGTGGAGTGGTTGGTGTGTCTGCGGTTGTGGTTGGTGGAGTGGTTGGTGTGTCTGCGGTTGTGGTTGGTGGAGTGGTTGGTGTGTCTGTGGTTGTGGTTGGTGGAGTGGTTGGTATGTCTGCGGTTGTGGTTGGTGGAGTGGTTGGTGTGTCTGCGGTTGTGGTTGGTGGAGTGGTTGGTGTGTCTGCGGTTGTGGTTGGTGGAGTGGTTGGTGTGTCTACGGTTGTGGTTGGTGGAGTGGTTGGTGTGTCTGTGGTTGGTGGAGTGGTTGGTGTGTCTGTGGTTGTGGTTGGTGGAGTTGTTGGTGTGTCTGTGGTTGTGGTTGGTGGAGTGGTTGGTGTGTCTGCGGTTGTGGTTGGTGGAGTGGTTGGTGTGTCTGCGGTTGCGGTTGGTGGAGTGGTTGGTGTGTCTGCGGTTGTGGCTGGTGGAGTGGTTGGTGTGTCTGCGGTTGTGGTTGGTGGAGTGGTTGGTGTGTCTGTGGTTGCGGTTGGTGGAGTGGTTGGTGTGTCTGCGGTTGTGGTTGGTGGAGTGGTTGGTGTGTCTGCGGTTGTGGTTGGTGGAGTGGTTGGTGTGTCTGTGGTTGTGGTTGGTGGAGTGGTTGGTATGTCTGCGGTTGTGGTTGGTGGAGTGGTTGGTGTGTCTGCGGTTGTGGTTGGTGGAGTGGTTGGTGTGTCTGCGGTTGTGGTTGGTGGAGTGGTTGGCGTGTCTGCGGTTGTGGTTGGTGGAGTGGTTGGTGTGTCTGTGGTTGGTGGAGTGGTTGGTGTGTCTGTGGTTGTGGTTGGTGGAGTGGTTGGTGTGTCTGTGGTTGTGGTTGGTGGAGTGGTTGGTGTGTCTGCGGTTGTGGTTGGTGGAGTGGTTGGTGTGTCTGCGTTTGCGGTTGGTGGAGTGGTTGGTGTGTCTGCGGTTGTGGTTGGTGGAGTGGTTGGTGTGTCTGCGGTTGTGGTTGGTGGAGTGGTTGGTGTGTCTGCGGTTGTGGTTGGTGGAGTGGTTGGTGTGTCTGTGGTTGCGGTTGGTGGAGTGGTTGGTGTGTCTGCGGTTGTGGTTGGTGGAGTGGTTGGTGTGTCTGTGGTTGCGGTTGGTGGAGTGGTTGGTGTGTCTGTGGTTGTGGTTGGTGGAGTGGTTGGTGTGTCTGCGGTTGCGGTTGGTGGAGTGGTTGGTGTGTCTGTGGTTGTGGTTGGTGGAGTGGTTGGTGTGTCTGTGGTTGCGGTTGGTGGAGTGGTTGGTGTGTCTGCGGTTGTGGTTGGTGGAGTGGTTGGTGTGTCTGTGGTTGCGGTTGGTGGAGTGGTTGGTGTGTCTGCGGTTGTGGTTGGTGGAGTGGTTGGTGTGTCTGTGGTTGCGGTTGGTGGAGTGGTTGGTGTGTCTGCGGTTGTGGTTGGTGGAGTGGTTGGTGTGTCTGCGGTTGCTGGTGCGGTTTGGGTGGTGGCCGCTGCGCTGCTCACCCCGTTGTGCTGCGAGGTGGGAGACACCGAGTCCTTGCGACTCTCTTCCAGAGCCATCTGGAGACGCAGATCATCGCCCCTCCTCATCCTCTCCTCCTGACGCACGCGCACGGGAACACACGGCACATCACCGTGCACCATCACCATCACCATGCGACATCACCGTCAACGAACCCCATCACCGGTAAGCCATCACCATCACCGGTGAACCATCATCATGCAATATCACCACAATCATGAAATATCACCCTCACCATGCAACATCACCGTTAATGATCACCATCACCGTGAACCATCACCATCACCGTGAACCATCACCATCACAGTGAACCATCACCATGCAATATCACCATGCAACGTCACCAGAATCATCACCGTTACTGTGCGACATCACCATCATCAGCACCACCTCCGTGGAACATCACCAGCAGCATCACCATCATGTTAACGGGTTCGAAGCGCAAGCACGCTTACCAATGCATGCGCCACTGCTCCCAAATTTGACAACACGTACCACATACCAGTAAATACACACACCATCACATATACATCACCACCACCAAACATACCATAACCGCTTCACAAACCATCACCACCACACACATCACCACCAAACTTTCTATCACCACTACATGCACACCATCACCACCTCCACCATCATCACTACACACACACAGTGACCATCACAAAGACATACACACCATCAACTCCACCAAACATACCTATCACCACGACACACACACACACCATCATCGTTTCACACGCACACATATTCCCAGCACGCAATCACCAGCAAAGTCCACCGTGTACCATAACAAAACCCCCGCCACACCGCCGCGACCGCACGCGCCAGTCACCGATGTCTCTGCACCCGGGCGGGCGCTCCGCTGCTCGCACGGGAGGAGTGGGGCACCGCGCCATCCCACTCGGGGGGGGGAGGGCTTGAGTCTCCCTCAGGCACGCGATTCTGACCGCTCGATCCGTCAAATCTCAATGGCGCGCGGAGAGAGGGAGTCTCAAGCAAGGACACGATTCAGGAGGAGGATCTCAACGATCGATTTGCAGAGCAAACTCGTGGTGCCGATTGCCCGGCAACAAACCCGGAGACGCCCCGGAGTGAGGGGGGAGGAGACGGGGGAGACGGACGCAGTCGCAAATCGGTATCCTCTTGTTGAAGATAAAAAATATATAATCACTCATGGCCAGCAACCACCACCACCCTCCCCCCCCCAAGTGATTACACAGCAGAGCAAAAGAGAAGTGCAGTTCAAAGCTGCCGGAACAATCAGTGTTCGCAACAGAATCCCAGCAATAGGCCCTCAGCAGATCACACCCTCATCCTGGCCTTCTTAGGGATCATCATCATGGCCAGCTGAAGGATTATCGCAATTCCGACAGCCTTAAATCGCCTGCCGATTCTGCACAGCGTTTATAAAAGCACGGGACAGATCTTGAGAAGCAGTTCAAGGCTCGCGAGTGGACTCCACTAGCTGCGTTTACACCGGGAGGGGGGGTGAGGGGGAACAAGTACGTTCACTACAGAGCTGTCCAGAACGGAACTCGTCGGTGGAGGGGGGCCTGATCAACTCTAAGGGACGGAGGCGGCGCACGCCTGGGAGTGGTGCGACTGCTCTGGTTGCGAGGGTTGGCGGATCGCGCAGATCCGCGAGACTACCGGCTGGGGCCGTGGGGTTTTCTTCCGCACTGCCCTCTGCTATCACCCCCTGTGTGTGGGCGCTGTGGATTGACTCTGCATGCGATGTACGGTCCCCCGCACTGCTGCTCTGGAGACCCAGGTCTACCTCGAAAAAAAGAGACTTTTGGTCTCAATAGGCTCCCCTCCCTCCCTCCCCTAGTGTTACCCCCTTGCATGCTTGATGGGTTTTCTCCAGATTCTCCACTTTTTCTCCTGAATGAATCAAATCTCCCGTTAATTAAAAAGAAAAAAAACCATCCCGATGTGGTGGGATGCTCCTGAAAAAGTCTTGAGGCTGGCCGAAACCTTCTTGGGTAAAACGACCTTTGGGGCTCCGCGAATGTAAACGCAGCTTTAGTGGGAGCCCGCTAAATAGTGGCGGGGCCCGCCGACAGGGCCAGTAGGGCCCATTAGGGGCGGCTGGCCCCAGTGGGGCTACCTTCTGGTGTTGCTCCTGGCTCAGGGACAGCGCCAGCATCAGCTGCACCTCCTCCTCTGTGTCGGAGGAGGGCTGTGGGGTGGGGAGGTGGGTCGTGGTCAGGTGTGTGCGGGGCTGCAGGGGCGATGGAGTAGACAGTGGTGGTAGTGGAACGGGTGGTGGTGGTTGAGAGGACGGTGGTGGTGGTGGAGGGTGGAGGTGGTGGTTATTGTGGTCATGGAGGTGGTGGCAGTAGAGGTGGTGATGAAGTGGGTAGTGGTGGTGGCGGCGGAGGTGGTGGTGGCTGTGGGAGACGAAGTTCGGCGTTCTCTCCTCCCACAATGCCGGGCCAAGCGTCACGGTCTGGGCACGGCTTTTACCCGTCACACATGACGCAACTTACACGTGACGGAACGCGGCGCTCCGTGAGTTATGCGCCCTGGGCGTGCTCGCTGCCCTGGCCTGCACACAGAGTGCCGTCACCCCTCGGCCAGCACTCACCGTGTCCCCAACAGACCACCATGCGTCCTCGCCGGATTGCACACGACGGTGCGCACCACACTCGAGTCTGCACTGCAGCACGGTACAGACTAGGCACTAAACAACACGGCTGTGTACAACACACAAAGACTAGGCCCTACAGAACACACACAAGAGACAAAGATCCCCCGTATAGCTGTAACAGACTGTTGAGACAAGTGCTGTTAGCAAGCACTTATGAAAGCCGACACTGCACATGAGGGGGATAGGTGGCTAGTATCACGTCCGGCCGCCTTTGTCTCCATAGTAGCGATGTTTACACACCGCACCAGGTACTCATGTGAGGCTGAATCGAACCCGGGAATCGAACTCGGGTCATTGGGTTTGTAGCGCATCGCGCTAACTGCTACCCTACACACACGCGTGAACGCGCATGCGTAAGCGCACGTGCTTATTCGTGCACGCGCACGTTCTCGCGCGCACACACACACGCTTGCTCATGCACGTGCGCATGTGCAGGGCGACACTGGGGAGACAGAAGTGACGTCGGGGAGTAGGCAAAGGCCGGGGATCAGCAGCCGAGACAGAGCGTGACCGCGTGTGCGGGGGATGAGCGAGCGCAGCCAGCACAGCCAGCGGACCATGGCGCGTGATTGCGGCTTCCACGGGGAGCCGGCACAGCTGCCCCCTTTCTGAGCTGGAGCTGGAACCAGAGCCGGAGCCAGAACCAGATCCGTGCCGGCGCATGAGGACACGCGCGTGTCGAGCAGGCGCGAGCGTGAGTGCGTGTGAGGCAGTGTGAGCGCAAGTGAGCAAGTGTGAGTGGGCGAGTGAGTGGGAGCCAGTGTGAGCATGCGAGTGTGAGCGCGAGTGAGTGTGAGTGAGCCAGTGTGAGCATGCGAGTGAGTGGGAGCGAGTGTGAGCGCGAGTGAGCGTGAGTGTGCCAGTGTGAGCATGCGAGTGAGTGTGAGTGAGTGTGAGCCTGAGTCAGCCAGTGTGAGCATGCGAGTAAGTGTGAGCAAGTGTGAGCAAGTGTGAGCGCGAGTGAGCATGAGTGTGAGTGAGCCAGTGCGAGCGCGAGCAGCTGCAGCCTCGTCGCAACACGACCCATTACCACCACCAGCACACACAGGAAGTGACATCACGAGTACCGCATCCATCGCAGCCGCCGCGTAAACTCGTGCGGGAGATGTGCCCAGTGGCCGTGTCAGGGAGTGGGGGCAATGGGCGAGTGCAGGCAGCGGGTGTACGGGGGGGATGTGGGTGTGCAGGGGATGTGTGGGGTAGCAGGGGAGACCATGTGCGGGCCGGGGGCGGGGGAGCTGGTGTGCCGGGTGGGAGCAGGAGGTGTTGAGGACGTGTGTCTTGTGTGTGCGTGGGGGACGAGGGTTCCTACCTGTGTCGCCTCCTCTCTCCCCACGGCCGCCACCTAGGAGCGCCGACGTGCGCCAGGTTAGGCTCACGGTCAAGCGGCGCGTTGAGGGGTCAAGCGGCGGGTGAGTGGGCGAGCGGGAGAGCAAGCGTGCGAGAGAAAGACAGAGAGGACAGGCATGCGGGCAGCAAGGCGAGCTAGAGTTGGTGGGCACGAGTGGACGAGCGGACAAATACATCGGCAGGTTTGAGGGCTGAGCGGGAGAGCGGGTCAGCGAGTGAGCAGGTGATAGAGCGAGCCAGCGGGTGGGCGTGTAGTGAAGTGAGCGAGCTGGTGTGGAGCTGAAGAGGCAAGTCGGACAGCCGGTGAGAGGGTGGGCAAGCGAGAAGGTGAGCGAGGGCCAGCGAGCAGGTAAGTAGGCAAACAGGTGTAGGGCGAGCGAGCCAGCGAGCGAGTGCTGAGCGCCCACCTGCTCGGCCTCCTCCTTGCTCATGGCCAGCGCCAGCTGCAGCTGCAGCTCCTCCTCGCCCGTGTTCCTGGGCCGCACTTGGTCCAGGTCGGGCGGAGGGGGCGACATCAGGGTGCCACCTGCGCCACCGCGGAGGCAGAGGGGGCGGGGGGAGCAGTGAAAGTCACTCGGAGTCTGGGCGTCGAGATGCACGGACACGCGGTGTGCAACTAGGTTTCTTCATTTGGCTTGCGGACCCACGGGCCAAAGTGGTCCACAAATGCTCTTGCGAGTGGCTCGCGAAGCTGTTGACCACCAAGGGATATGGCTCGCTGATATAAGCAGAGATACAGAATGGCGAGATGAGAGATACATTACAGATAGAGATTGGCGGTCACGTGGCCCCGCAAGCAAACACTAAACATATGGTTTGCTGGAACAAATTGTATGCATGTGCGTTGAACTTCTTTCGCACCATACGTAGCCAACCGTGCTAATCAAGAGGTGCGGGGGAAGGACAACCAGATGTATTGTTGTTGGTCACAGGTGACAAGGAATCTTGAGTGGGCTTTCAGCTTGAAAAGAAGATATTGTTAGACCCCATAGGCTCTTTCCTGGCTAAATAAATGATGTCACAGGTGATGGGTCGGAAGTGGTCTCTCTTATTAAATGAAGGACATAAAGAGTCAATGAGCCTTAACAGGCTCACTTGTGGCTCTCTCCTGGCTCTCTCCCCATCGAAATAAAGCACATGACAGGTGACACCGAGTCTGAGTGGGCACCCCCACTGGCTCGGGACACGATGCGACAACTAAAGTCAATTTGGTCTCTCTCGCTCTCTCCCGGTGAAAATAAAAGATGCCAATTTACAAGAGGTAACGAATCGTCAATGGACTCTCTTCTGGCTAAACAACGCACCCCAATCAATCACAGGCGGTACTTAATCTCAACAGGCTTTTAATAAGGGACATGACAGGCGATGACAGTGAATTCTCGGTGGGCTGTTCTCCGACTCGAAGACACGGAGAGTCAATGAATCTCGATGGACTCCCTCCTCCTGGTTGAACAGTGGACATCGCAGGTGACAACGAGTCTCGGCGGGCGCTCCTTCCGGTTAAATAAGGAGTGACAGCTCAGCCACAAGAATCCGGGAGCCACGGGGCTTGTCTGTAGCGGCCGCCGGCCTTGCGCAAGGCCATTCGCGATAGATTTCGCTCTCACCGTCTGCTCGCCCCGCCAATCTCACCCGACCCACTGCCGTCATTTACTCGCCCGTCGCCGCAATAGACAGGCGAGCAGCCGCTTGCAAAACCACGGGGACAGAGAGGGGGGCGAAGAGGGGGGCGGAGGCACCGCCGACATCTCTGCTGCACGAGCAACCGTCAGATATTGGCCGATCCCGGAGTCTGGCGATGAGCGGAGCGAACGCGCCGAGCTCCCGAGTTATCATCAGTGGCTCGTGGCCTGGAGAGCCCCGGTGCGGAGTGCGGGGCTGAGAGGTGTTGAGTGGGCAGTGGAGTCGGGGATGAGATAAGAACTTGAGCCACGAATCTGCTCTTCAGTGGACGACTCTTGCGAACGTAAACCGTCACGCTCGCGACATGTGCGCCGGATCGTGCACGCGTGATGCGTGGTTAGATTACCGCCGATTGGTGGGTTTAGTTTTTGTGACACTGACAAATAAAAGTCAGGAAGCGATTACCTGCTGATAAGAGCCAGCGGTGGAAATTCCTTATTACCATGACGGGAGCGACTTCTATAAATGTTTATTTTTTTTTAATTGTTGGTTGCCAAGAGCCAGTGGTGGAAATTCCATGTTCCAATAACGGGAGGCACTCGATTCATATGTTCTCTTTCGTTTAGCTTGAAAGAGCCAGTAGTGGTGGAAATTTCACATTCGCATTGCGTGGGGCGAGTCTCTCCATAGGGCAACCACTTCATCGACCCTGGAGGGATTGAACTCAACAATTTTTATGTTACCAGGTAAGGGCCACTGAGCTATTGAGCTCTTTTTTCAGATGGGACCTGGTCACAAATGATAGCCCAACGAAGTGGCTTATCACGTGTAAATTTATAGCAGCCGAAATCCACACAACCATGGGGAGAACATGCAAACTCCAAATATAGAGGCGTCAGGGTCGGGATTGAACGCACGACCTCTTGTACACCAGGCGAGGTAGTCAACATCTTGCCACCATGGCGCCCCGTGGGATGATGGGCCCACTCAGCCCTCCAACCAGGAATTGAACTCGCAACATTCCGATTACGAGCGGCTCGCTTTACCACTGAGCCGGCACCCGGGTACAAATTCTCGATTCACGCAACTACAGATTCTACAGATCCACTCCCACTATAGATGCTATATTCCTTATAGGGGCGGTCCTCCATTAAAAACGGGACTTAAGACTCCGAATCGTGACTCCCAGGGTAAATATCAATCGATTGCTACATGATTCGATTCATGCTGTATTCGATTCCGGAGGGGGGGGGGGAGGGGGGGTGGTTACTATTTAATTTGAGAAATATTTTTTGTCTCGTTGATATTTTTCCAGCCTTGTCTATTTCGCACCTCCAATTAGTACGGTTGGCTACATGCAGTGCGAAAGAAGTTCAACATACATATATACATTCTTATTATGTATTATTGCTAAACGCTCATTAGCATATCATTTGCATTGATTGTTCATGACCAATCCTCCAACACGCGGTTCGATGCACATGTACGGGCGAGTGCAGGCATAGATTTTACTCGGTTACTCTTTACGTCGATGATCGCTGCATCTGTCAGAATCCATGCACTTCATTCATTCCATTTGCTGTCCTCCTTAAAGCCTTTAAGTGCGATGTTCAAGTTTAATCACCGAACTACTTAACGTTTTCTATTTATTCGTGGGGTTTCTCTCCCGTATGCTGTTCAATATGTGCAATCTAATGATTCTGTGACCAAGGCCTCCCTTGGGCTTACACCTGGCTTTTATATAGAGCACTGATTAAAATGGCTATTAATACAAACTCAACACATTCGTCAATAATGTGTGCCAACGGTGTATGATGCGTACCCACGGTGTCTGTGGTGGGTACCCACGTTATTTGTGGTGCGTACCCACGGGGTGCATGGTGCGTACCCACGGGGTGCATGGTGCGTACTCACGGTGTCTGTGGCGGGTACCCACGTTATTTGTGGTGCGTACCCACGGGGTGTATGATGCGTACCCACGGTGTCTGTGGTGGGTACCCACGTTATTTGTGGTGCGTACCCACGGGGTGCATGGTGCGTACCCACGGTGTCTGTGGCGGGTACCCACGTTATTTGTGGTGCGTACCCACGGGGTGCATGGTGCGTACTCACGGTGTCTGTGGCGGGTACCCACGTTATTTGCGGTGCGTACCCACGGGGTGCATGGCGCGTACCCACGGTGTCTGTGGTGGGTACCCACGGTGTCTGTGGTGGGTACCCACGGTGTCTGTGGCGGGTACCCACGGTGTGGTGTGGTGCGACGCGTACCCACGGTGTCTGTGGTGGGTAACCACGGTGTGGTGTGGTGCGACGCGTACCCACGGTGTCTGTGGTGGGTAACCACGGTGTGGTGTGGTGCGACGCGTACCCACGGTGTGGCTGCCGGGGCGCGAGCGGGTCGTGTGAGCGAGGTGAGGCTGTGGTGCGCCGTGGGCGAGGTGCGGCTGAGCCGGCACGTGCGGGTGAGCGTGCGCGCCGTTGTGCGCCGTCACGCGCTCGCCGCCGCTGCCGATCCCCATCACCGACTGCGCGAGCCGCTCCTTGGTCTTGAGCGCTTGGTCTCGCTCCGACCTCAACCGATCGTCGTCCTGACGGGGCAGCCAATGGGAGGGGCAGTCCGTCAATACGGCAATACAGCCACACAGTGGTACGGCTACACAGCCACACAGATGCACAGCGTTACTGCTGCACAGCGATATTTATTACACCACTGACCAGCCACATGGCCTTCTGGGGGAAAGGGTGCATCTCACCAGCAGCAGTGGATCAAGACAAAGCAAACACGAGACTGGTTTCGATATTCAACGCCTCATCAGCAGTCAGGCTCGCTTGAATAAAAGCTGATTCAATGCCGGATGTTTACAGGCAATCAATAATCTATCTACCAACCGATCAATCGATCAATCTCCCGAACAACGGACTACTCCTCCATCAATAATGATAAACCACGAGTAAATCCCCCAGTTCATCAATGTCGAGGTCCCCCTTGTAACGGAAATGTTTGGCCTCGTTAGGCTCTTGTCCAAGCTGTTGCCATGTTTATCTCTCTCCCTTTCAGCACATCTTGTTACCCCGGGGGGGTGGGGGAGTGGGGGGGTGGGGCACCTGGGCAAACACGGGTCTCCTTGTGTGACCCTACCTCGCACAGCCCTCTGTCAATCCATTGCTGGATGACGGCCTCCCCATGTTGTGTCAGTGTCAATTGGGGAAGGCGCCGTGGTAGCGAGATGTTAACTACCTCGCCTGGTATGGAGGAGGTCCTGGTTTTTATCTGAACCCTGACGCCTGCTGTATATTTGCAGTTTCCATGTTTCCCTCCCCGTGGTCGCGTAGATGTTTCTCTGGGTCCTCCGGATTTTCCCTCCACATTCAGAAACATGCATTGAGAATGTTTGGCTGCAATAAATTTCCACATGACAAGCCACTTCATTGAGCCATCATTTGTTTGCCAGGTCGCTTCTGAAAAATAGAGCTCTACAGCTCAGTGGGCCTTGCCTGGTAAAATAGAATATGGAAATAGTCACTGGAGCATAGAAAATACAGGACAACAATTGAATTGCCAACAACACCTGTCTGCGCATAGCAGTCACCAGTGCCGGATTAAGCTAGTGCGAGGCCTGTAGCAAATATTGTAAAGGGGTCCTAAAAAAAACATGTAAATATTAAAGCACATAAATGTTTAACTTGCAAAGTAAAGTAATTGTATTATTTCATTTGCTATACAGCCAGATAATACAACAAATCGCTAACTTAAACACCCAGTCGTTCATAAAAGTTGAAGGCAGTATAGTACTATGGTAATAGAGCACGTGCAGAATTACTGAACCGGAATTGATAGCTTTTCCCGTTTACTTTGTTGTCCTTCCTCCGCATCTCCGATGAGCACGGTCGGCTAAGTACGGTGCGAAAGAAGTTCGACATACATACAATAAACTCCGATTGGCTTCCGAGATCTGACCAGATCTGGATTATTCTGGCCGATTCGGTCATAGTCGTTCACGGCCTCCATACTCTCGGAACTGGAACAGAGATTCCCGAGACGGCATTACGTTCAAGCGCACTCCGACACGGCTCAGTAGTGGCAGCGCCGTCCGCCACTTGTTGCAGAGGTTCGCCACGCATCGTGCACCAGCGTCATTCTCCACATTTGGCAGATTTGACCGCAAGTTACTCAAATTGGGATTACGTGTAGCAACTTCGCATCGCCCTACTGAGACACGAATGCAGTCTGTGTGAATGACTGTTGAACTTCTTTCGCACTGTACGCAGCCAATCATGCTAAATCGAAGGTGCGAAGAGTCTGTGTCCATGGAACACAGCAGCCGCCTTCCCTCGCGATAGCCTTGCGAACAATAGCGTCAATACCGAACCGTACCAATTACTATTATTATAATAAAGAGCCGAAAATAATTCAAGACACTGTATGATACACAAAGAGGTGGAGAGAGGTAATTTACAAAGCATCACTCGCAACCCCCATAACGCCCGACGGCTAAAGGACTGATGATAGCGATTACGATGATATATGCCACAGATCTCGAGAAGTGCGCAATAGTTGTCTGGCAGACTCTAGCGATCGATGGCAGAGCGTGCGGGCATCACCACAGCACTTACCGTGACGACGTTCAACATTAATGCAGACAGCATTTACTCGCCATCTCCCTTGGGGGAGGGGATAACTTTGAAAATTTTGACGACGGGATTTGATTTGTGACGCAGGCGCACGACAACTAGCTCCAGCGAACCACGCGACGGGCTCTTTAACGTCCACTTTTAGAGCCAAGCCGGCGCACTCTGGGGAATTGTTCCACAACCGCACAAGCAACTGGGACGTGAAACGAACCCCCGACGACTCGGGGCTCAGTGTCTGCTACAGCCTCGCTCTCTACCCGGGGGACCCGTATCCCGACCCACGGTAGCCAGGACCCGTTCGTAAGTCGAGGACTGCCTGCATTGCACTGTGTTGTTGTCAACTGTCTTACGGTGACCGGCTGGCATTGAGGTTGCGAGTTCAAATCCTGGTTAAAGGATCGCGCTGTCAACATTTTCATCATTATCATTGGGTGGGCAGGTGGCAGCAGAGTGGTAATGCTTGTGCCTCGCACCAAGAAGGGCCTGGGTTTGGACTTCATTAATTACACATTTAAATTTCTCTTTTTTTTTTGCACTGGTTGTTGTTGTAACTTGCCAACCCACCCATACTGTACATAGCTCATCGGATTCCTCCTGCAGTCTAAATAAAGATTCTGATCCTGACCCAGGTGCTTTGGTGTGGCATTTTTTTGTTCTCCCCTTGTTCTGCATGGGTTTCCTTCGACTTTCTCCAAATTCTGTCCGATAGCTTAAACCCCATACAATGCTGACTGGAACTTAACCAAAAGTCACAATGCTGAAAAATTACCTGCAAATTAGTCAATTGGGATCACACACAGCAGAAACTTCTCCCCCTTCTGCTAAAACCTGGCAGGACCCTCGTCAAAGAAATTATTGATAAAATGAACAGCAATTTAGTGAGTCAACTGCGGTCATCTTATGGTGCGACTGGCACCTGCCATGAGAATGTGGAATTTACACCACCGGACTAAGGGGCGTAATTGGAGATGAACACCAATCCACATTCAGTTGAGCAGGGATACACTCTGACATCCTGATAGTGTAATCTTGAATAGCCATTGATATTCAATACCCTCACGTTGCATTGTGTGCACACTACGGTAAAGCATTACATCAAATAGTCCCGTCAGGTAATCCACCCTCTTGTAATGAAAACCGGTGTGTTAATTTGTGTTGCGACGAATAGTTTGTATTGTGCTTACTGTACGTGATCACATTGCATCAGAGAGTAAGGTACTGCACAGCATTGCAATTAATTATACAGGGTGTGCGAAAAAGATGGAGCCCATTTCAAAGCAGTATATTTCACGATGGCAACATGTTACAATTACACAAAAAGTTACGAACAGTTTAATGAGTTATCAAGTTTTACTAACCATTTTATAAATGCTCTATATGTGTCCCTCCACCTGCTGTACGGACAACATCGAGACGATAGGTGAATTAGTCCCAAACGCCTCTCAAAGTGTATTCTTTCACTGAAGTCACCGCTGCCGTGATTCTGTTTTGAGGTTATCCAGATTAGTCGCTAATGGTGGCACAAAAACACGATCTTTGACGTATCCCCACAAGAAAAAGTCGCAGGGTGTGATGTCTGGGGATCTTGGGGGCCAAGAGTGTAGCGCCAAGTCTTGGGGTCCCGTGCGACCTATTCAACATTGAGGCGGCGTGTGTCGAGCGAATGACTGAGGCTAGGGGCTGTTTGTGCGCTGGGAGAGGCATCTCATGGTAATCATTTGAAGCTCTATGCCCCGCCCTCTCTATGCCCCGCCCTCTCTATGCCCCACCCTTTCAAGTGGTAAGAGTTACATTCATGGGCGGTTTGTGGTTGCAGAGATATCGCGATTTTGAATTGGGTCCGTCTTTTTAAATTCTTTATATTAAGTTCGCGTGCTTGCTTGCGTGCTTGCGTGCTTGCTTGCTTGCGTGCTTGCTTGCTTAGGACCGTGCAAATCTTTCGCTCGTTTTTTAACCCACTTCCCGTGATCCAATCGAGCTGACATTTTCCACACAGACTCGTTGTGTGTGACAATTAATTTTCGTGAAAAAAAATCCAAAATTTTACACTGTTTAGGGAAAACAAATTAAATATTTAATTATCAATTGCTTAATGGTGGCAGACAATCATCTGACCCATAGGTGGCAGCCATCTCAAGCCAGAGGACGAGAGGACTCTAGCCGCCACGCATATAAAGGATTTATAGTGAAAAACTTTGTTTTTACGGGTTAACTTTCTTAAACACCCTGTATATTACTGAATGGTAGCGTAATATTAATGAACAACAATAAAATATTATTGAATGGCATTGTAGTGTCGTTTTGAATGGTTTGTATGGTATGGTGTGATTGCATCAAATCAACTAGTAGCACGTAGGCTTTCGCGACCAATATCATCCATAAGAGGTTTTTGGGTTAGATCGCGTATGTGCCGTGATCTAACCCAAAAACCTCTATTATGGGTTATAAATCAAAAGTATTTTTAAACATTGGATAATCGAGTACTGACTTGGATAATGCTGAATATCGCATTTTAGTATATAGTAAGTGTTGAATAGTCTGTATAACACTATAAAGATATAAGGTGGCAAAAATCAAGGTGGCATCAATTCATATTTTCAAGTATTGTATAGTATAAGTAATAGTTTAGCTTTAGAACGACATGGCATAGTATAGCATTTCCAATCACTACGCCAGAGTGAGTGTAACATTCAAGGGTTAAAATTGCAGGTTCTCTGTGGCTGGAGGGCACGGAGGTGTCACCATCTGCATAGGCGCCACCGCCAAGGTGAGGATCCGATACAAATCCATCTGATCCACATGCCACGGGATACCTGTGTGCAACGCGGGAGCTGGAAGCGACACACCACCGAGGGTGTCCTTCGGTGGCCTAATCACACGCGTACACACGCACGTACGCAACCGCAAAAAAATAGCCAAACCCAATGGCCCAACACTTAATCCCAAGATAATGTCCCATAATGATGTTAATGACGGAAAATTAACTCGGCTGAGAGGTTTTGTCGAACGCTGCTGTGGAGTTTAGGGGCAATGAATCTGCTCGGGCTGGGTGGCTCAGTACTCGGAGGACCAGCCTTCCTCCATGGCGGAAAGGTCGTGGGTTAGAATTCCGGTCACGGGTCAACTCGATCGATCGATTGCTGAAAGATTGCTTGCTTACTGTGTTAGAATTTGTTTGCGGTTTTGTTATACGCCAGGTCCTTCCTTGAGACAGAGGCTTGTGATCACACACAACATCTACATCTATTACCATCATCATTCTCATTCCCCTCCTCATACATCTGAGAAACATAAATGGCTTACCACTTTCAGTTAAGCCAACGATGGTTAGCCTACAAATATACTTCACTGGAACTCACTATAGCAAATTAGAATTCCACCACTGGCTCAATTCCACTGATCGAGATGAGAGTACTGCCCCTTTTGCGCGTTTGAGTGTGAACGGTAACTTAAACTATAGAACTATTTTAACTAATTTATTTGACCAAGTAAGGCCCACTGAGCTATACAGCTCTTTTTTTCAGAAGCAACCTCGCAAACAAATGATAGCTCAACGGAGTGGATTATCGTGTGGAAATTCATAGTAGCCAAATAATCTAAAGACACTTTCTCCAACTTTACATGGAACCGTTTGACAGACAGGCACCAAATTTAACACAGCACAGATGCTGATGAGATCATCACAGTTTCAAGAGCAAGACCCAGACCGCGGCCGTTTCATTTGCTGATTACAATAATAATAATAAAAATTATAACGCGTACATGTTTCATGAATCGAACGCAATGTTCCATCGAAAAATCTGGCGGCGCGGAGCCAGAACTCAAAGTCCTTCATATGCCGGCATGAAACAGTTGAGTGCTTGAAGCAGGTGAGAGCCTGCATCCAGGTGAGAGCCCGAATCAGTTGAGAGAATGAACAGATGAGAGCCTGAACCAGGTGAGAGCCTTGAGCTGTCTCTTGAAGGTGGATGGTGCCTGGATGCTGCGTGTGTGCAGTGGGAGAGAGCAGATGGCTGCTGGTGCAACTACAGAGAAACGCCCGCTAGCCAAAACAATGTCAACATCTGAGGGGCAAAATTAAGTCCATAGCCAAAGATGATATATTGACACCACAACAACTGAAAAGGTTGCATAACCGTTGTCAATCAACTGTTAGTTGAATGTTTCCCCATGTGCCATGCCAGTATCGGGGGTAATTTGAACATACATCAGGAGGGGGGGGGGGGGGTGAGCCCAGGACCGGTTCTAATATCATACGCCACTTTGTTTAGTATGGCCTATGAAGAGCAACGATTATAGATTCAGTGGTCAGAGATTTAGCCATTCTATTGCTTTCGTGTGAGAGTTGACAAATTGCTGATACACTCACTCACCACCTTCTATATTTGGGGTAGTGCAAAGTTATGTTGGTTCATCCATTAAAGTTTTGTAACCGCAGTCGCACACAGGAGGGCAATTGCCACTGATACCAGCCG
The DNA here is from genome assembly GCF_015708825.2 of Lethenteron reissneri. Classification (NCBI taxonomy): domain Eukaryota; kingdom Metazoa; phylum Chordata; class Hyperoartia; order Petromyzontiformes; family Petromyzontidae; genus Lethenteron; species Lethenteron reissneri. Next base: position 15,601,004 of record NC_083804.1, read on the forward strand.
TGGCCACGAATCGGACACAGATCGCCAAGTTCAGAGCCCAGCAGGCCAACCACCCCAGAGCCACTCCACCCCCATTTATTTGTATTTATTGGCTATAAAAATGTAATGGCTAAGCCAAAGTTGTTTCTACCTTCCGCAGTGCCCATTCCTGCTCTGGCGCAACAACACATTCCTGAACTGAAGGATCCTTCAACAAATTGGGCACGCAACGTATGCTTTCTCCCCCCTTCCCCACCCCGAGAATGTGCACCGTTAGGAATCATCTTATCCAGCAAACACAGTGTAACGTCTTTTGTACGGTGGACACGGGCCCCAGCGGTGCAACATTCGCGACCTGTTGCGGAGGCTCGCGGTTCGAATCTGGAAGGCCGCCCTGGGTATTATTGTGGTTTGTATTAACCGTCAGATACAACGCGCCGCCTGCTTCAACAGTGGACGTTAAAGATCCCCCTCGACGTCATTCGTAACGAGGAGGCCGTTATGTTGCCGGTGTCACAGAACAAAATTGAGCAACTTTGAAAAACGTACCTGCAAATTACTCAACTTGGACCATAGAAAGCAAGATTGCCTCCCCTTACTGTGAAACGACTGCGTATGACGTCTGTGTAAACAGACGTGACGGCCTTGCCGATATAAGAATGGTACGAATACAAAAATATGCTAAAATTATCGTTGTTACATTTGGCAATGGTGTAAAAATCTAAGTTCTGGCTTGTGAAGACACGTGCAGGATCTCACCCATGTCATTGATGCTGCCACGACGTAACGGTCAGCACACCGAACTTGCAATCCAGCGGTTGCCGGTTCCATTCCACTTCCGAACGCGGTAGCTTAAACAGTGGCGCAAAATGTCCCTCACAAGCCTCAACTCCCTCCACCCAGCAGTATAAACGGGTAACACCAACATGGTGAGTGGATAGGTTGGTCATGTGGGGTAAAGTGTGGGTTACTTGCCCCCATTTTCCAAGATGTCTGGCCATCGAGGAAGAGTAAACTAAAATACTCTGGTTCCTCTCCAGAGCTCCCTTCTGCCAGCAGTGGCGTGAGAACGCAATTGCAGGCCCACACCCTCGCCTCTGACTTCTAATTAAGCGATGTGATAAAACAATGGGCATACTAGCATTGTTTACTTGCCAAGGAAAGTCTCAAGACGTTTAAGGATAGGCCTGCATTGGGATGTATGGCCAATTACTTTACACTCCAGACAATTTCTCATGTATAGCGTTAACAGAGCAACCCATACAAAAAAAAATCCATTGCCCAATCTGTCGAGTTAAAAAATTACCCAAATCAAATATTTTTTTTCAATTTTAGGAGTGTTTAGCTTTGTGTTTTAGGAAACAAGAGTAGCTGCAGATAACTCACCAAGGGTACGAAGGAGATAACGCTCCCAAGGTCCACATGGATGGGTCACGAACCCGCTCTCTTCCTTCTACCGAGCGGCTTTGTGCGATTCACAAATCTCTGCGCGACCCGCAAACCCCTCGCTTCCAATGCAAGGTGCTGGCTCACAAGCATGTGCCACAGTGGCAGGCCTGCAATTGTCTTATTTGGGATTTGGTTTACAATGGCCAGCCCTGGTCAGTGACAACATAGCAGAGCCTTTAACAAACCCCTTTGCCGTTTGCATGTTCCAAAACCCAAATGACCGGTCTAGGTGGTAAAAGGTAATTACTTCCTCACGCCACTGCCTGAGGAACAGCCTCCACTCGAGGGTATTATTTTGACCTACAGACGTCTTGGAAGAGATGCGAGTACCCACACTTTACCCCACCACACTCGACCTGCCGATCGATTCACTGTGGTGTATACATTTACGCTGCTGGGTGGACAAGTTGCGGGGTGGGGGGGTAGGCAATTAATAAACTTTCACCGTTATTTCAACGACATCGGGAGCCACACCACGGCTCACGCTTCTACCATGCACACGTACCTTGAGCAAGCCGACGAGATGCTTGGCGCGCTCGCGCACGTTCACACCCTGGTCCTTGCCGTCGCGGTCTACATACTGGAAGTCCTTGAGCGTCTGGATGGCGAAGATGTTCTCGCGGCACTGCTGGGCCACGCGCTCCGAGCCTGTCTTCACCAGGTAGTCGAGCAGCGTGAGCGCCTTGTAGACGTGGCGCCAGTTCTTGCCGTGGTCGTTAAGCCGTTTCCACACCATGGACATGATCTCGGGGAAGGCGATCACATTGTAGCTCAGGTCGGCGATCTCGGACATGAGCGACGTCGAGGGCCCCCACGCGTCGTTGGACGTTGCCTCGCGCACCTTCACCTCCGCCTCCGAGTACTTGTTCACGATGTTCTTCATCTGTCGCCGCATCGACGAGGTCGCCATGGCCGCGGTGGTGTCTGTCAATCGGACAGTCAGTCTGTCAGCCAGGTAGTTCACTTGTTCACCAGTCTGTCCGTCCTCTCTCCCCGTCTGCTGGCTGGCAGATGAATGCAATCCACACTGAAAGGATGAAGACAACTGGGGTTTTTCAAGCGTGCGCGATGTTGAGCGAAGAGGCTGTCAGGAGGTCCTCCTCTGGAGGCCACGTGACCAGCCTAGAAGGACGTGACCTTTGAGGCTCCTCCAGAGACGGATGGACATCTGCGACATTAATAAAAACACAAAGATTAAACAGCGGTGCTGCGACAGTTGGCGGACTGCGCTTCGAACCCACCCACCCGAGTTTGAATCCCGGCTACGACCAGCGTTAGTGGAACGGTCCCTAGGACCCCATCCCCTAAGCCAGGTCACACCAAGTATGGTCAAAATAACTCCCCCGACTGAAATGCGTTGGTTGAGGCCTTCATCGAGCAGAGGACTGAATTTCTTAAACATGACACGCAAGGGGCACAGGATTATATCCCAGGGCCTCATCCTCCTCCTCCTCCTCCTCCTCCATCATCATCCACCTAGTCAGCCCGTCAAGTTGGAGAGGGAAGAGAGGGGGCGGTGCGTGGGTGGCGAAATGTGAGACTTTTGAGTCGTCAATGCTTCCAGCGCGCACTTTGCTTTGTGGGCGAGGGGGTTCGTTACAAACCCCCCGCAGGCGAGACAAGGCGTGGAAGAGACGGGCAAAGGTGGACCTAAGACAATTAGGGACACTCACACGAATTACGGGGGGGGCATGTAGAACAGTGGGCATTCAGTGAAGGCTATGGGTGTCCACGAAGACACAGAAGCGCAAAACACCAAGACAGGTCACGCGGGATATTAGAACCACCCAATTAAGCACTGTTGTGGCTACGTACGGTGCGAAAAAGGTTCAACATCCGAACAGACACAGAGCCAGGTACTGTGGTTCCACGCGTAGACACGTGAGACGAGGCAGAGCGGGACATCTGTGAAACTGGACATCTGTGAAAAAGAGCTTTGTAGCTCATCGGATTCCTCCGGTATAAATACATATTCTGGAATGCGCAGATACACAAGACAAACACGGGCAGGGCAAGAGACGAAAGCGAGAACACGGCACTAGACAGAAAACAAAGACACAGGAGAAAGACGTGGACAAGACACAAACGAAAATCAGAGACACAATAATGAGGAACCAAGACAACCAGGCCAGAGACACAGACACATAACACGACAGGCATGCCACACAGAGACACAAAGTCAACAACAGACAACACAGAGACAGGAGAAACACGACACAGGCCAGCGAAACACGGACACGAGACAAGACCAGGTAGACACACACAAGATACACACCAACAACAACAACCGCCATTCGCCACTAAGTGGCGGTGACGTCACCACGACGCTTGTGCCAGGCCATGTGCACCTTGAGGCCACGTGAAGTGTCGAACAGATACACACAGACACGGACGAGAGGGACCACACACAGGCACAAGATATACGGGACACGAACCGCGAGATTAATATATTATAATATAACCAGCAGGCTGATAGAGAGAGAGGCGTGGAGACACGGGAGTTCAGACGCACGGAGACACGGAGAGGAGACTCCGAAACGGAACCCAGCCACTCAGCCCCGCGCGCGCAACCCTCATCATCATCCTCCTCCTCCTCCTGTCTCTGTCCTCATTCTTTCTCCCTCCTTCAGTGCCACCGCCTAACCTCGTCGTCGTATCCTCCTCACCTCTTTCCCCGCATGCCGTGCGACCCGCTCGGGCCCCGCAGGCTGAGTGAGCCGGGCCGAGCCGCGTCCCCACGTCCCCCCTTGGCCCCGCGGAAAATGGCGGGGCTGAGCTAACTCCCGTCCAGGCAGAGGGGGGGGGGGACGACATCAACTCAGCACGCCGGCGTTGTCAAATTGTGCCCGCCTTCCCACGCGAATTAAAGCAACACCTACGAATAAGTAAGATTGCTTTAATAGGCGTACATTTAGCTTCACGGCAACTTTAATTGGCATTTGTATAAAATGTCAAAAATGTAAATTTCAAGAACATCTCACCTACACCCCCCCCTCCTCTCGCGTTGGTAATGGTACAGTCTATTTACATATGCGCATACTCAGGGCCTCGGCGCGCGCCCCGTCTACGTCATCGTCGACGGAGTGAGGTAATCCGCATTGCGATGACGTCACGATGTGTTTACACTGCCCGGTTACGCCGCCTCGTGCGTGACGTCACCGCAGCGCCTGGCTCTGGGTGGTACCGCGATCACGTGGGTGCAAGGCAGGTCCCCCTCCCCCACCTCACTAGCCACGTGGCCGGTGGGAGAGGAGTGGCCAGGGTCCATGGACAGACCCCTGAAAGTAACCAGCTCAAAAGACGAATCGGTTTCGAAATTTAGCAACCGGACTGAGAAAATGATGATTGTGTTGGTATTGATCACACCCCAGTGGCGCTGAAGTCACACTCGCATTCAAGATGCAGCCCCATCATTATCACCATCCCTCCAAGGTCGATAAAATGTAGATCACTTTGCGAGAAGTAATTATTGCTTGTGCTTTGTATGGGAATGTGGAATTTATACCATTAGCTCAGCGGCGCCGACAAAGAGGGAGGACCGTACGAATTTGAGCTGGCGAGGTGAAGGGCTAGAAGTGACATTCAACATGAACAACAGTGACAATGATGATAGTTTGATGGTTTTAATGATGGTTTTAGATATAATTACAAGAACATTTTGATGGCAGTGGCTTCAAGTTTCAAATTGTCATGCTGGGTTTTATGGGAGTGTGGTTGATAATGATTTTGATGGTAGTGTTGATGATGGTATTGGTGGCGATGATGGTCGTCTTGATGATAGTGGTGATAATGGTAGGTTTGATGATCGTGGTTTTGATGATAGTGGTGATAATGGTGGGTTTGATGGTCACGTGGCCTCCAGAGGAGGACCTCCTGACAGCCTATTCGCTCAACATCGCGCACGCTTGAAAAACCCCAGTTGTCTTCATCCTTGCACCGTGGATTGCATTCATCTGCCAGCCAGCAGACGCGGAGAGAGGACGGACAGACTGGTGAACAAGTAATGATGGTAGTGATGATAGTAAGGCTGTTTTGGTAGAAAATGAACATTCAGAATCAGAATGTTTAGTTCACATGTCCAGTAGGGTCGTGTCAGAAAGTAACAATACAAAAACACAATCGCAGTGCAAAGTATAGGAAAGATAAACAAATCACTGACTGTATAACACGTAGGCTTTCGCGACCAATATCTATAATATAGGTTTTTTGGGTTAGATCGTGAATGTGTCGTTAAAACTCGCCACGACCCGACACAGCCTGCTGTACGAGTGACGAATTGGCATGTTCTGTTTACGTGACAACCCTTACTAGTTGGTTGTGTCGGGTGGTTAGCGGGTTTTAACGACACATTAATATATTTACGCGATCTAACCCCAAAAAACTCTATTGTGGGTTATAAATCACTGCCTATAAATACAAATGAACTATTTTTTATTTTACCATGTAAAACCCACTGAGCTATTAGCTTCTTTTTCAGAAGCGACCTGGTCACAACAGCTTGCGGCGTCCTCGTGTGACACGGGGGGCTGATATCTCCAGCACTGCACGTGCCCTGGCAGTGAGCACGCTGAAACAGGATAAAATCAATCCGCGACAAAATGAATGATGCATTATATTAATGCTAAAGGAAGCCAATCAGCGTCAAGGGGTGGCCTAATAGATCCATAAATTATGTGCGATCCACAAATAGTCGGTTTCCATCCAGAAATTACGTGACAGGAATCAGTTTAATAATGTGCACTCCAACTTTCACAGCTCCATCCATGCTTGATCCATGCTCGATCACATAGACCAGGGGTGGGGAACTTTTTTCTGCCCAGGGCCATTTGGATATTTATAACATCATTCATGGGCCATACAAAATTCTCAACTTAGAAATGAGCCTGTTATATTTGGTCAAACATTTAATTAACTCACCCCTAATGTGATGGCTGGAACTGCTTCTCTTTGGCGAGGCGTGTGATGTTAGCTGGTATTGATGATGTTGCTACTCCAACTGCTTTTCCAGGTTTGCTCCTAGATTTATTGAATTTCGAATGCCGCCTGTGGTTGCCTTGGCAGGGCCAGACCAAATGATTTCGCAGGCCTTATACGGCCCGCGGGCCGGACGTTCCCCACCCCTGACATTGACCAACATACTCAAAATGTCATAGCTCGAACACTGCTTGATCCGTGCTCGATCGGTCGATTCCCGTTCCGTTATTCCTTATATGGGCAACGCCACGCCCAATTACTCCATGCATGGGCCTAAAACGTTAAACATAATTTAATATTTATTCTGTCGCGGATACATTTTATCCTCTTACAGGGCACCCCACGAGAGGGGACCAAATCTCACCAAGCAACGAACTTAATTGCATTAAATTTGCATTACAAGTACTGTATATTATTCGAAAGCATAAAATCGACGTCATCATTTGTTATTTATGCAAAAAAAATCCATAACAGTCCAGTGGTTCGTGAAAACATCTTGTATATGTACTATATGTTGAACCTCTTTCGCGCCGTACATAGCCAAGGGGCCGTCCATAAATGACGTCACGCGATTTTTGACGATTTTTCACCCCCCCCCCCTCGTCACACGGCGTCACAAAAAGTCAGACCCCTCCTCAAATATGACGTCACAAAGGTCTGCCCCCCCCAAATAAAACATGCTTCAAATCGCTTTAAACTATTGTCATTGTAGTGCGTATTTAATGTGGCGCTGCACTCTGATATTGTAGGAGAAAACATGAATTTAAAAGTCTATTTAATTAAGTAGAACGTGTTTCTATATTTATTTAAAGTTGCGCATTTTTATGTGACGTCGCATTTCTCAAACCCCTCCCCCCTCGTCACAAATCGTCAACAATGTCTGATCCCCCCCCCCCTATGTGCGTGACGTCATTTATGGACGGCCCCCAACCGTGCTAATCGGAGGTGCGGGGGAAGGACAAACAAACTAAACACAAAAATTGGTTCTAAAGAAACGAGTTTTCAATCCAGACTGTGGCTTCCCAATATCAGAAGGAAGAGCGTTCTTCCAGACGGCCGCAGAAGCGCATCTGAAAGCGCGCGATGCAGTGACCCCCTTTGTTCGATGGTTTAATGATTTCAGAGGGGAGTGGGGGGGGCGGTTGCTTGAGTAGAGAGTGGCCCCCACACCCCCCACTCGCCGCTCCAGCCTTTGTGTTGGAGCCCCTTTGGTGAACGTTCGCTTGGTGGGTGGTCGCCTATTCTTCTCCGCTGTTCTAATTGTCTGGAACTCTCACAGCCACACGTAATGTTGACTCTGCCCCTCCCTGTTCACGTTCAAGGCGCAATACCTTCGCTGGGCCTCCCCCCCCCCCCTCTTCCTCTGACTGCCACTCTCCGTCCGGAATAAACCCGCTGTTTCTGAACAGAGTCTTGAGATGCAGTCTCATTAAGATGCGATCTGCAATCCACATTGTATTGTGTTGACTCACACGCAGGTGCTGGAATGCACTCATAGACTTACGCAACGTCCCATCATAAACTCGCACAGAGACTCACAGAGTTGCTCAGACTACCCACCTCTCTTCGAAGTGCCGTTTCATTTTATATTGAAACAAACAAAAAAGTAAAATAAAATAAAAATCACGACGTTTCGGAGGCAACACAAGCCTCCGTCTTCAGGTGGCACCGCCACAGCCACGACAGCTGCACCAAGCAAATGAGAGACCGCAGGAGCCACCACTCCGTTTATATAATGGTTGGAGAAGATGGTGGGGCAAGGGCCGCATACTTTTGATTAATATGGTAAGGTGAGGCTTAAGACTAAGAATAGACTGCATAACAAAGGCCGAGCCATTGTTATGGAGAGGTACGGCTTGTGACGCAAACCGGTGACAGGGGTACCAACATTAAATATGAATCATTGCAGTCACGAAAGCTTCAAATCTAGAATTAATGAAACAAACAAGTTTTGTTGGCTAGCACGAGCAGTCAAGTGCGCGGTGATGATAAATGTGTTCGTGCACAACTGCGGTCAGTGCGCTGCAGGACAAACCTCCACGACCAGAGTTTGATTCCAGGCCACATGCAGCTAACATCAGTGGCGAATAATATCACAACGGGCCCTGCCCTGGCCTTGCCCCTACACACACATTCACCAACCCACACGAACCAGAGTGGTGAAATACGGTTTAATCTTTTTAATTCCCTATACTTTTTGCACTCGTATCGTGTTTTTGTATTGTTTGTTGCGTCGTTCTGACCTGCCCCAACTGGACATCTGTGAAAAAGCGCGTTATAACTCATCGGATTCCTCCGGTATAAATACATAATCTGATTCAACCCCCCCCCCTACCGCTCCCAAATTCCTGACATGGCTTGGGAAGGCCTTTATCCATTGGTCGATTTGGGAATGGCAGGAATGTCCTTTATTTGTGCTTAGGGGAGCTGCGTGTGTTCGTGAGCCAGGTTTTATCAGCTCAACCCTGCAGCGTGACCTGGTTTAAAGGGGGTGGAGGGTGGTGGGTACTGTCAATGTGGGGAGCGGTGGTGCATCGATTAGCGCGCTGCGCTCTGAACCCAGCGACACCAGTTCGATTTCAGCTCACGGTCAACAGCAGTGACGATTATCTGAACCGGTCCTGGGCCTCCCCGAGGTCGACTCAGCCGAAAATGAGTAGATGATGCGGTGTATAGTAAACATCGCCACTGGGGAGGCAAAGGCGGCCGGGCGTGGTGCTGGCCACCGACCCCCTCGTGTGCCACAGTGCCGGCCTCCACAGGTGCTGCTACTCGCTAACAGCACTTGCCCCAACAGTCTGTTAAGGCTACGTGGGGGATCTTTGTCTTTGTGGTACAGTCAATGTTATGTTGAATTTATTTCTCACCGTACGTAGCCAAGTGTGCTAATCAGAGGTGCGGGGGAAGGACAACAAGCTAAACAGTCCAGAGGTGTGGACTCGAGTCATGTGACTTGGACTTGAGTCAGACTCGAGTCATGAATTTGATGACTTCAGACTCGACTTGGACTTGCATAACAATGACTTTGTCCCACCTCTGCTAAACACACAAAAATACTATTATCAAGAAATGGGTTTTAAATCTAGACTTTAAAGCGCAGAGCTCCAGTGCAGGCTTCCTTATATCGTCAGACTGGAGACATATGCTCGACGCCAAGCAGAACGAGAAGTGATGCGAAGCGCTCCGTCGCTCTCGCATATTCTTGCGACCGCGGTATTCAATCCAGTACTTGTGTGCAGTACAATATATGAAGACGCACCCGCTTGTGTTAATAAAGTAGCTTATTTTTCTCATGCTGTACTTTGTACCCCTGTCTTGTTTTTTGTATTGTTTGTTATTGTAATTTTCTGACTCGCCCCTACAGGGCATTTGTGAAAAATAGTTTCATGGCTCATCGGATTCCTCCAGTCTAAATAAAGATTGTGATTAAAAGCTGGCGACACACACACACATACCTATCTGATTATTAGACGCAAACCCCCCAAACGTTTACCTTAAAACACAAGAGGAATGCCACTGTAATCCGGAGAGTATGGTAAAATATTGTACCAAGAATGTTTGAGTTGACCATAAGAGTTTAAAAGGCGGATGTTGGGGGGGAGGGGAGGTCGATCCGGTCATTGGTGTCGAACTTCACGTCGCCGGTGCTGTGCTCTTTACTGTGCACGGGGTCATCGCCACGGTGGCGAGGAGATGTTAACTCCCTCGCCTGGTACACAGGAGGTCATGGGTTCGATCCCGACCTTGACGCCTGCTGCTGTATATTTGGAGTTTGCGTGGGTCTCTCTCTCTCTCATCGCCACGGTGGCTAGGAGATGTTAACTCCCTCGCCTGGTATACAGGAGGTCGTGGGTTCGATCCCGACCTTGACGCCTGCTGCTGTATATTTGGAGTTTGCGTGGGTCTCTCTCTCTCTCATCGCCACGGTGGCTAGGAGATGTTAACTCCCTCGCCTGGTACACAGGAGGTCATGGGTTCGATCCTGACCCTGACGCCTGCTGCTGTATATTTGGAGTTTGCGTGTGTCTCTCTCTCTCTCATCGCCACGGTGGCGAGGAGATGTTAACTCCCTCGCCTGGTACACAGGAGGTCGTGGGTTCGATCCCGACCTTGACGCCTGCTGCTGTATATTTGGAGTTTGCGTGGGTCTCTCTCTCTCATCGCCACGGTGGCTAGGAGATGTTAACTCCCTCTCCTGGTACACAGGAGGTCGTGGGTTCGATCCCGACCTTGACGCCTGCTGCAGTATATTTGGAGTTTGCGTGGGTCTCTCTCTCTCATCATCATCATCACGGTGGCTATGATATGTTAACTCCCTCGCCTGGTACACAGGAGGCCGTGGGTTCGATCCCGACCCTGACGTCTGCTGCAGTATATTTGGAGTTCCCTCTCTCTCTCTCTTTCCCTGTGGTCGCGTTGATTTTTTCCCGGCACCTCCTGGTTTTTTCCCATCCACATTTAGAAACGTTCGTTTACAGTATTTGGCTTCTATAAATTTCCACATGATAAGCCACTTCGTTGAGCTATCATTTGCGATCAGATCGCTTCTACATAGGTCAGTGGGCCTTATCTGGTAAAATAAAAAAGTAGTTAAGTTTTAGTTTAGTTTATTAAATTCCAGGGGAGTCGCGTGCCCTAATCTAACCAGGCGTCAGAGAGCCCATTGCGAACCTAGCACAGCAATGCCAGCGGGATTGATTGGTAATAATTAAGAGCAAAGGTCAGTAGCTCATTCGGACGGGGGCAGGGGGTGCCTTGGCCCTTTCTCGTGGCCCAAGCTACGAGTTGGGGGCCCCTTTAGCAACCACCCTGAGATATGTTTTCAACAGTGTAAAATAATACAAAGTTATTTAAAATTTAATGAAAATAGTTTTATTTACGTTCCACGTTTCATTTTGATTTAATTAGACCAGTAACGTAACATTGCAAAGATGTACTATGGAGCTGTAGTGGCTGCATTTTGCGAAGACGGAGCGCCCCTACAGCGTTAAATGTTCGAGACCGTGAGCGTATCGATGCGACTAGGCAAGAGGAGCCGCCTATATATAACCTGGGTGCGAAACGTGCGAGACAAATCGAATATTGGGGGCCCCACCTGAACCATTCGCCGCACCGCCCTGAGCTGATAATGTCGTTACTACGGCACTGACAAGGGTGCGAGAGTGATGAAACACAACAATAGCGAACACAACCGACGCATTACAATAATAACACTGTAATCACTATCATCATCAGCCATTATCAATCCACTGCTCCATTAAAGCCGCCTACCACAAGCTGTCGCCATCTGTCACAGACCTGTGATCCATTTTGCCGGGCAGTGGGGGCACACGCCTGTAATCCAGCAAATTGTGGGTGCAGTGAGGGTTGGTGAATCACACAAATGTTGTCAAACTCCCGACCCATGGGCATCGAGAAAGTGCCATACCCTGGCTCGCCAGGAAAAGGCGGAACAACAAGTGTGGATTAATAATGTTTCCATCTGTACGGGGATTGACCATTGCCCCCTTCGGGCAAGGCATGTTTTTTTTCTCCAGGGGCTTCGGTTTCCTCCCCACTTGTATAATAAACAACACCCGTCGTTAATTGGTTGAGAACATCACAAAGTAAAAAGTCAATTTAGCAACAAGACCCTCCTGAAAAATTGTCATATGACTCAGTGTGATTCTCCTGGAAATTTTTTTTCCAAATATTTCCTGAAGTTGAAATCCCAAGCCCACAAAAAATTACAAATCTGGCTTTGCAAACGAGTTGATTTCACCGCTCCATTTGCGCCGTATACGTCCTTTCTGTCGTGCCTGTTTCCCCTCCTTTGGCTACCACTCTGTCGTTAGTCTCGACCAGCGGGCCATCGTCCCTTCTCGATGCCTAGGCCACCTTATTCTTCACAGTCAAATTTGATCGATGTCTCTGACATGCGTGAGTATGTTCTTCTAATCCACGTGTTCGTCTTTCTGTCTCGCTTGTTTAAACTATTGCTGCTTAACACTATTGGTCTGGGAAACCAACAAATAGGCTGATGGACTACATTTTTTATTTACACGTGGAGACAGAATGGAGTTGTGCTTATATTTGCTAAACATGTTTTACCCATGATGCTCCACGAGTTCGTGTTTCTGTCTCTCGGTGCACATTCTAAGCGTGCACCTCTCCGTGCCGCTTTGCGCACTCATCGGTTTTTGTTTAGTTGTCTGCGTCGGTGTCCGTGTTTGCGATCTGTGTCACGTGTTCGTGTTTGGGCACTGTGAGCGCCTCGTCGTCCCTTAAATAAAGGACGGGGCTGACTGACTGAACGAACAGATCGGGGGACATCCTTCAGGCAATGGCTCTTCTTCAGAAGCATTTAAACCGCATTAAACATTTAACGTAACAAATCCATCTGTGCACTCAATAAGGCACCCCTCATGACGTGAACACAGAGTGGCAGCTGAGGGAGGGAACGCGCCCGTGAGGGCCACCACTGGGGAGATGGAGCGATGGCATCAGCACGTCTTACACGTGCTCGGTGGGTTATTACGCACTTCATTCATCTAGCGGTGGATCGATCATTACTCATGACGGCAATTATTCCGTCAACAGCCAGGAGTGGATAGACCGTGGCCTATCCAAGTTTCTTTGTTTTGTTTTTGTCGAACCAGGTGAGAACTCAAGAGACCAGGATGAGTTCCATCTGCAAAAGTGACATGGGGCATTCGTCTGCCAGTAGGGGGTGATAATTATTGCTGTGTGTGTGTAATCCCAATTGAGTAATTTGGACTCTTTGACAATGGCCTAGTCTTGCGAATGACAGGACATATTTAACGTGCACCCTGAAGCAGACGGCACGTATATTAATGGTAATTAGACCTGCATAAAAGCAATAATCAGGGCGGCCGGAGGATTCCTAACCGTGAAACCTCTGCAACAAGCGGTGAACGCGCTACCGCTAGGCCATGCCACACTGCCTTCGATGATGGTGATGATGGTGACAGCATTAACAAAGGTACTGTATTATTAACTTACCGCTGCAAGCTCGTTCATTTACTGAGCCCCTATAATTCCTCGAATTTACATTCGAGGTGGTTAAATGAATCCCGGATAAGGCGGATGGATGCAATCGTACAGCAGAGCTCCTCCGCTCCAGAAAATTGTTAATATTATAATGAATTTGGAGCTTTCGTGACTGCAGGAATTACCCTTTGGTTCTTTCGGTAAAGTCACGTATAAAGAGAAAATAATAAATTAAATACTATTTAAAGTATTTAATTTATAAAGAGAAAATTTATAAAGTTAAAATAATAAGTTAAATACTATTTAAAGTATTTAATTTATAAAGAGAAAATTTATAAAGAGAAAATAATAAGTTAAATACTATTTAAAGTATTTAATTTATAAAGAGAAAATTTATAAAGAGAAAGTAATAAATAAATAAAATATGTAAAAAACTTTCATTGATTATTTTCTCTTTATACGTGACTTTACCGAAAGAACCAAAGAGTAATATTATACTGTATTCTCCGGATTACAATATGAGACGTAAACCCCACCACCCCCTCCCTTGTACTGTATTTTAACAGAGATGCCGACTCTCCCCGCGGGAGCTCTTTAATATCCATGCCATCGCATTGGCGTCCTGTGCTGTAAAACATCCCACCGTCAGATTTCTCCGCTCCCCTCCCACTCCGCTACGCTCCAACCCTGTGGCGAAAACTTGCACCGATCAGAATCGGACACAGATCTCCTGCGCGATCAGTGGAGCAAAGTCCCGTGATGTAATGCCTTGTTGGTTTGCGTCTTGCATTTAGTCAACTCTCGGACAGACGCGATTGAATGGCTCAATTACCGCGAATTGAATCTATACAGTCGTCTTCTTTGATTTAAAGCTTTCGTTCTTTCGGTAAAGTCACGTAGAATGGAAATAATAAAATGATAAAAATAAAACATAATAAAATAATTATCTCGACAGACCTGTTCTCCACCTGAGGACGGCTGCTTGCGTTGTGGCCAAAACGTCGTGAGAATTATTTTATTATGTTTTATTTTTATTATTTTATTATGTTTTCTGTTTATTATTTTATTATTTTCATTCTACGTGGCTTTACCGAAAGAACCAAGAAGATGAGTCGTCTTCTTCTTTCGTATGGAATAATAGCAGCAGATTAAAGATGTGACTTTAGATGTATTATCCACTCAATTGTCTGCTCATAAGCAGAGTAGGATCTCGTCCATTCCCTCTTTAAAGGGGTAAAAGAGAGCAGCTGTTTGCAATGCGGTCGATGGTTTGGGATTTGTGGCCGGACCACTCGCAATGTTTGATGCGCCATTTGCGCATCAGGTGGCCGCATCGCCCATGCCCGGTCCTGATTTGGTTGATCGTCGAACATTGGCGGCGTGGAAGGTTGAAACCGTGAGGTTCGGTTGTTTACTTTTGATGTCGGCAATCTACATGGTATTCGTTGCTCTTCATTGGGGGTACGTCTTATAATCCGGTAGATGTGTGAGAGCGTAACGAGATTGGCATTATTTTATTGACCACGGGCACAATATTGGGGAGGTTTTTCAACGATCAATCGATTCAAGCCGATTCTAACGTTCACATAAAATCGCACAAAACTGTGCGTGTAAATAATCGATCACAAAGGAGGGCCATTGCTGGTGTTGAGACGAATGTGTTGGTGTTGAGAGGCTCCAGACGAGGTTTCTCAAGACATCATCGCACCTTGAAGGGGCAACCACTGCCCTTTGTAGAAGGGTATGAAAATAGGGAGGGGAAAGATCCAGGACCAGGTGGGATGATACATCGTGGTGAGAGTGTAGAGGTGCTAGACACACTCTATTCGGTAACCTGCGGGGCCACTATGTATCAGAGGGGCAATGCAGAGTTACCGCTCTGGGACCAACGGCCGGGGTCAGGGAAAGGTGGGAGCGGATCGTAAACACGCTTTCCCGCCAGACCAACGGCCAAGGGTCAGTTTTGGTAAAAGAGGATCGAAAACACAGATTCCAGAGAACCAATCAGAGGGTCCCACGAGGGAGCGTGTGATTGGATAAGGACCGTTACAAACGGGTATAAAAGGGCGAGCGCGGGGAGCGCCCGCCAGTTCTCCTCGCACGAAGACAGAAGCCCGGCTGAAGAAGCTAGGACCCTGGACCAAGTCTTCCAGCTCTTGTAAGAGCTAAGGCTCAGTGTTCCAGTGGTCAAGGGGAGAATAGGTCCTGGCAGGCAGGACCCTGGCTCCCCAGCCTTCCAGCTCTTGTGAGAGCTAAGGCTCTGTGCGACCAGTGGTCAGGGGACCCACCGAGCCAGTGGTGGGTCAAGCTAGCCTCCCCTCGGTCCCAGCCAGAGGACGCTAGGGTAGCAGGCAGACTGGGAATAGCTCCCGCCAGTTCGGAGGCTGTACCTCCCTAGGCTAGCCGTCAGAGCCGTGTAAAGGTCCCGCTAGGTATGGAGGCTGTACCTCCTTAGGTTACGGGTGAGGGAACCGCACATCCCTCTGTGTGTGTATAGGGACTGTGTCGGAAGAAAGACAACAAACCAGTGTGTGCCTTAAGAAGTTTATTCATCTGTAATTTACAACACTACAAGAGCATCATCAAAGAAGCCGGGATTGGTCAAGCCAATTTGGCTCATACAGCTGGGGTTCCATTACGTTAACCCGCAGGTAACCTCTGGTCAGTGGCGGCACGAGCCATAGGCAAACGAAGCAAAAGCGTAGGGTCCCTAGTAGCTCAAAGGGATTCATCATGCGAAGTAATTAATTCCTCATTACAGTTAATGTGCACAGATTTAACTTTAATATGACTCCATTCGTTATCCTAATAGTACTGTAGTGAGTCCAACTGAGGCGACACTTTTATTGTAACATCAACCCGTTAACACAAAGGGGTAACTGCCCCTTCACCATATACAGGCTAGGGTGGTGACCCCCCAGCTAACTACTCTATACGTCGGAGTTACAGCTACGAAGGGTCATACCCTCGCTCAGGTCCCCGACCACGTGTTGATGCCTCGTAGGACGTAGAGCTTCCAGCTTGTAGATGTGGAGCTTCCAGCTTGTAGAATGCAGCCACCCGTCCCTCTCAGGGACCTACCTTATAATCCTCCCGGTCGGGGCCGCTCCACCCTCGGCCCCGCCCACCTTCTCGAGCGTTCTAGCTTCCTCTCGATCCCCCTCGAGAGCTCTGCCTGGACACGTGATCACCCCCTAGCCCCCCCACCTGGGGCCTTCTCTGTGGACACTCCAGATCACGTGTCTACGGGGTCAACCAGAGTGCCATGGCCTGGGGCAACCCTGTCCCTGGGCTGACACTCTCCCACTCCCCCTTGTGGGAGCCCGCACTACATGCCATGCGTGGTGCCCTCGCTATCCCAGCGCTCATCAAGTCCTACTAGGGCTGGTACTACACCCGCCTACGGTGTGTACGTGATGACGGTGCATCGCATGCCGCGCTGTGCGAGACCGTGGCCTCACACAGCAACCCACCCAGTGACATCTCTGATGTCACTACAGTACTATTAAAATGTTAGTGTGAGTATACTCGGTGTATTCAGTATACAGTGGACGTTACTTATCCCGTGACGTTATTCGAAAGAGGTGTGTCGGCGGCAAAGGCCAAAAAAGGGGCGCCACGGTGGCAAGATATGAAATACCTCTCCTGGTATACAGGAGATTGTGGGTGGGATCCAGACCCTGACGCTTGCTGTATATTTGGAGTTTGTATCTTCTCCCCGTGGTCGCGTGGATTTTACTCCAGGCCCTCCGGGTTTCCGCTCCACATTTAGAACCAACACGCGTTTAAGAGTTTTTGGCTGCTTTTCATTTCCACAAGTCACTTCGTTGAGAGATCATTTGTGGCCAGGTCGCTTCTGAAAAAGAGCGATACAGTTCAATGGGCTTTACCTGGTAAAATTAAAAAAACTTTTAGTGTAATTCAATACATCACATTTCTAATTCGGGGAGTAAAAATTAACCCGTAAAAACAAAGTTTTTCACTATAAATCCTTTATATGCGTGGCATCGGGGCGGCGAGAGTCCTCTCGTCCTCTGGCTTGAGATGGCTGCCACCTATGGGTCAAATGATTGTGTGCCAGCATTAACCAATTGGTAAATCAATATTTAAAAACATTTCCCTAAACATTGTAAAATTTTGAACATTTTTTTAACGAGAATTCATTGTCACGCACAACGAGTCTGTGTGCCAAATGTCAGCTCGATTGGATCACGGGAAGTGGGTTAAAAAACGACCGAAAGATGTGCACGGTCCTAAGCAAGCAAGCAAGCGAACTTAATATAAAGGATAAAAAAAAAACCCTACATAGCAACCGCGGCCTATATAGTATTGGTGTGTGAAACCAGGTCCCTTAGTTATATATACTCTTAATTAACATAATTATCTCACACGACTCTGATATTCAGTTATGGAAGCTTCTCCTTCGTATGTTCTGACCTGTCCCTACTGTACATATGTGAAAAAGAACTCGAAAGCTCATCGGATTTCTCCAGCATAAATATTCTGATTCTGTACCATGTTTGTAATCACGAGACACAAAAAATATATTTATGCTTTTATGACCACAGCAATTGTTCAAATGTGTGAATTATGACTCGCTGGTCTCCAGCGGGCTAGCACCACCATCAACAAACCGCCACCGCCTCTGCTAAATATTGACACAGAAATGAAATACGTGCTTCAATCATAGAAGTATGCCTTAACCATTCTTGTTTTAAAAAAAGGGGTTGACACATGATAGCCAATAATCACACCTCCACGACACGTACGTGCAGTACTATACAGTACTGCGTACGATATGCACTTCCCTCGCATTTTGGCGGGGTACAACTGAAGTGAAGTACAAGTGCTGTGGATTGTTCTGGATTGATGGTTGGCATTGCAGGATCGTGACACAGTGATGTGCTTGGGGTAGTGGATTAATCATGGCTGATGCACTGTAACGTATAAGTAGCAACCAAATTTACCACAACATTTTCTACACGGAGACGTCATGTCGAAAGCAACAGATGTGCAAATCAGGAGTGGGGCAAGGAGATATGCGCGCACCCAAGGCATTTCATAGCGACACTAAAAGTGGTTTCTTCCGCAATTTGTTTCGGAGAAATTAACACATAAACACGCAACGGATGCCACGGTGCCGATACGTTAACTACCTCGCCTGATACACAGGAGGTCGTGGGTTCGATCCCAACCCTGTATATTTTTTAGTTTGCATGTTCTCCCGGTGGTCGCGGGGATTTTTACTCCGGGTCCCCTCACATTTAGAATCAACCAAGGCCGTAGCCATGGAGTCAATATTGGGGGGGGGGGGGGGGGGCAAATCTTCCAGGGGGTCTGGGGTCCCCCCCCAGAAAAAAATATGAATTTGAAAACTCCTTTCCTGCCTAAAATATAAACAAATTTTTACTAACACATAGGATGGACTTTTTCTTTATTTTTTACAATAATGTCTAATAGTGTATTGTATTACATTGCTCTGTTTTTTTACCTTTTCTTGTTTCATTTAATGTAATGGCAGAGATTAGGGATTAATAAAGTACAACCATAACCACAATCATATAAACAGAAATCTATTTTATAACAATATATTGATGGGGACAGATGTGATGACGTATTTGCATGATTTCGCCGTGCGACCCCATTGTCCCATTTGGGCTTGTCCGAAAAAGAAATGGGGCGGTGAGGAGTCATCTTTGGGGCTTCCGAATATGGGACTTAATGTCAACTAGAGAGCGTAAATAAGCAATGAAGCGTACACATTAGAGGTAACACAATATTTTCATAAAAAATATATATTTTTTAAAACTCACTGATCACATTTGCAATTTCCCCACACAGACCTGTCCACCGGCCCTCGGAATGGACCGGCCAACTGGGAATTTGCCCGGACTGCCCTGTGGCCAGAGTGTGGGGGTTCTCCCAACACTTCCTAGACATCTGGCCAGCGTGGAGGAGTAGGCCAACGACTCTGTAGAGGAGATCTCGAGAGCTCCCTCCAGTGGAGGACAGGTGCTGGGGCAGCACGGGTAATCCAGCAGCACTGTGGAGGCAGTGAGGGTTGTTGGATCACCGCACTGATGTTGTTGTCACACCGCTGGCTCGCCAGGCGAAACTGCAAATGTGGACTAATCGCCATCTGCATCCATCTGTACGGGGTTTTGTCTCAGGGTGCTCCGGTTTCCTCCTCCGACGTGGATAATGAATAACACTAATCGTTCATTGGCTGAAATGAAAAAAAAAACACACAATGCAGATCTATTGCTACCACTCAGTGCAGCTCTCCCGGTCAAATGCATATCTATTCATTCTCGGTCTTTTCGCCAGTCAGGGGTGCGAGAGACCACTTGCAGGGCTGCGCTTGTACCCCCTGCACGTTGCACGCCGATCACGTGGGCTTAGGGCCCCTCCCCTCACAGCCCAATGCATAACAATAGCAGCGGGGGGGGGGGCTTGCACCCGACCCCTCGCATCACGTGACCCGCACGTCGCCGCTACCACCTTATCACGTGACGGGCTCTGCCAGCAATTACGTCACCGCGACGCGACGCCATTGGTCGAGAACTCTCGGCCTTGGGGTGCGCGCGCGGGGGGGGGGGGGGCTCGGTTGGGGGAAGGGCGGGGTCAGTGGGGGTCGGCGCGGATCTCGCGAGACTCGGGGCTCACGTTCTCGCGAGAGCTGCTGTGGTTGACGTCACTGCGAGCGCCTATGGCAGGAGGACGAGGAGAGAAGAGGTGTGGAGCTGAACTCTCTCTCGCTTCGCGCTCGCCCCGCCACCGCTCTCCCCGCGCTCCCCCTTCACTCCTCCGCTCTCCTTTGACGCTTCCACAGCCACCGATCTCCACCTCGCCCCCACCCCCCCTCTCTCTCTCTCTCCGCTCTCCCCTTTTACTCTTCTCGCAACGCTCTCCGCTCGTTCTTCCCTCTCTCCCTTCGCCCTCTCCTCTCGCTCTCCCCGCCCTCTCTCCACTCTCCCTTTCCCCGAGATCCCACCCACCCCCCCCCGTCTCCCCTCACACAATTCTTCCCCCCAGTGCCTCTCTGCCCCCCCCCCCCCTGCGCTCTTCCCCGCACTCCACCTCGCTCTCCTCCCACTCTCCCCGCTGTCTCCCCCACCCCCCACGTCATTATCCGCTCCCTCATCACTCTCCGCTCCACCCCTCGACTCTTCTTCTGCCGTTTCTTCTTCCCTTGCTCATCAACGTGTGCCCGCTTACCACTGCCTGCCCCCCCCATGCGCTGCATCAATCTCCAGTTCCATCTCCGCTGCCCTTCCATCTTCCATCACCACCTGGCCCTCCCTTCCCCTGCCGCTCTGCCCTCCTTCACTCCCCTGGCTGCCCCTGCACAGGCCTCTGCATCTGCCCCTGGCTGCCCCTGCACAGGCCTCTGCATCTGCCCCTGGCTGCCCCTGCACAGGCCTCTGCATCTGCCCCTTGCTGCTCCTGCACAGGCCTCTGCATCTGCCCTTGCGAGGGGGTCGTGGAGCGGTGATGGTGTGCGAAGGGTAACGGAGTGGGTGAACTGTGATGGTGTCGCGGGCTTGCGATGCTGAAGAGGTGTGATCGAACCGTTATGGGGTTAACTGTGGTGGTATGTGTGGACTGTGATGGTGCGGAACCTGGTGGTTATGGATTGTGATGGTGTGAATTGTAATGTTAATGGGTGTAATCGAACCGTTATGGTGTTAACTGTGGTGGTATGAATGAACCGTGGTGGTGTGGATTGTGATGGTGTGGAACATGGTGGTTATGGGTTGTGATGGTGTGAATTGTGATGTTAATGGGTGTGATCGAACCGTTATGGTGTTAACTGTGGTGGTTTGAATGAACCGTGGTGGTGTGCATTGTGATGGTGCGGAACCTGGTGGTTATGGGTTGTGATGGGGTGAATTGTGATGTTAATGGGTGTGATCAAACCGTTATGGTGTTAACTGTGGTGGTGTGAATTGTGATGGGGTGATTGAATTGTGGTTGTTTAAACTGTGATGGGGTGAATTGTGATGGGGGTGAGCTGTGATGTTAATGGGTGTGATTGAACCGTTATGGTGTTAACTGCGGTGATGTGGATTGTGGTGGTGTGATTATTGAACTGTGATGGTTTGAACTGTGATGGGGTGAATTGTGATGGGGGTGAGCTGTGATGTTAATGGGTGTGATCGAACCGTTATGGTGTTAATGTGGTGGTATGAATGAACCGTGGTGGTGTGGATTGTGATGGTGTGATTATTGAACTGTGATGGTTTGAACTGTGGTGGGGTGAATTGTGATGGGGTGAATTGTAATGGGGTGAGCTGTGATGTTAATGGGTGTGATTGAACCGTTATGGTGTGACCTGTGGTGGTGTGGATTGTGGTGGTGCGATTATTGAACTGTGATGGTTTGAACTGTAGAGGTATGAATGAACTGTGGTAATTTGGACTGTGATGGTGCGGAACTGAATGGTTATGGATTGTGCTTGAACTGTGATGCTGTGACTTGTGGTGGTGTGATTATTGAACTGTGATGGTTTGAACTGTGGTGGTTTGGAATGTGATGGTACGGAACTTAATGGTTATAGATTGTGATGGTGTGATTAAACCGTGATGGTGTGAGCGGTGACAGTGTAGATTGTGATGGCGTGGACTGTGATGGTGAGGACTGTGATGGTGTGAATGATGATGGTGAGGATTGTGATGGTGAGGATTGTGATGGTGTTAATGATGATGGTGTGGACTGTGATGGTGAGGATTGTGAAGGTGAGGATTGTGATGGTGTGAATGATGATGGTGTGGACTGTGATAGTGTGGACTGTGATCGTGTGAAATGTGGTGAGGACTGTGATGGTGAGGACTATGAAGGTGAGGACTGGGATGGTGTGATTGAACTGATATTGTGGACTATAATGGTTTGAACTGTGGTGGTATGAATGAACTGCGATGGTTTGGACTGTGATTGGGCAGACTTTATCGGCATGGATTGTGATGCTGTGATTGAACTGTGATGGTGTGCCCTGTGGTGGTGTGGATTGTGATGATGTGAATTGTGTCGTCGTGGTGTGAACAGTGGTGGTATCAATGACCTGTGATGATTTGGATTATGGTGGGGTGGAATGTAATAGTGTGAACTAGGGTAGGTTGAAACTAATGATTTGGATTTTAATAGTATAAAACTGACGGTATGAGCTGTGACGGTATAAACTGTGCTGGTGTTAACTATGATGGTATGGATTGCGATGATTTGAGATGTGACGATGTAAACAATTATGGCCTTCATGAAACCATGATGGCGAGTGAACTGTGATGGTGTATGAATCTTGTTTGCCAACTCTAATGGTATGCAATGTGATGGTTAGTCTACTGTGATGGAGTGTGAACTGCGACGGAGTGTGAGGCTACGTGGCGTATTTCTGCAAGCAAGAGACGGCATGCGCGAGCTCGGATAGCCAGGCTTTGTGCGGTGTCCCTCACCACGCCATGCCACCGCTCACCTCCCCGCTCTCGTTTCGCCTCCCATTTCAGGCCCGGAATCAGCGGAGCTCGGTGACCTCACACCGCAGCATCGCAGGGAGTGCCGTCTCACCAGTGACTGCGCCAGGGCCATCTTAGCGGCTTCTCCTACGAGGCCATACTGTTAGGCCACACCACCGATCTGCCTATTCGTTGTTCCTATCTCACACGCTTTAGTGGTTCACCGTAACTGGGTCACCGAACGCGGACTCCCTTTTATACGATCGCGCTACCGGGCCTCCCGATCAGAACCCTCTTGCACGGCCACCCTACTTGCCTGGCCGCTTGTGCGGGCCACCGTACCCAGCCACCTTAGCTGCTGGCCATCCCTGCTGGTTATCCCATCTGCCCTTCCCAACCACTCTAGCAGGACACCCTTACCCGGTTGCACTTCCACGCTTAGCAGCCACCATATTCCCCTGGGGCGGTCGCGCAGTGGAGCCACGATGGAAGCACAAGCCAAGTATGACTTCACTGCCACGGCTGACGATGAGCTGAGCTTCAAGAGGGGCGACGTGCTGAAGGTAACAGGGGACACGGGGGGGCATGGGGGGCAGTCTGCCGCCTTGTCACATTTTTTGGGGGGAACTTTGTGCCCCCTTGTGTAGACGTAGAGTACCGTCAGCCTTTTACTTAGACTGCGGGTTGGTGCAGTACAACCCCAGGCTCTGCTGTTGTCACTTAGACAATGTCACACTGTGCACCGGCTCTGCCTACACTTGCCCCCTACCCCCACCGCCCCTTTAATCTTTCTCCCTGTGCCACCGCGTGGTGTCTTGGCGTGATCAGGTGATCAACGAGGACTGCGACCAGAACTGGTACAAGGCGGAGCTCAACGGCAAGGATGGATTCATCCCCAAGAACTACATCGAGATGAAGCCGCACCCGTAAGTGGCACCAGCAGGTGGGCAGTGGGTAGTGGCCCAGCTGGAGACGTGGGTGGCCACAGTGCTGCCGTGCTGGTGAACGGGGCAAGCGGGAAAATGATTGGCAGCACGGGTTGGCACAGTGGCCCCCTTGCCGGTGAATGGACTTGCTGAGAGAGTAGCTGTGTAGGGCAGCATGGGTGGGCACGGTTGCCCCCCTGTGCTAGTGAACGGGCTTGCTGAGAAGGCAGCCGTCTCGGGCAGCACGGGTGGGCTTGATGCCCCCCGTACTGGTGAATGGGCTGGTTGAGAAGGCAGCCGTGCAGGGCAACGTTGGCGGGCACGGTGCCCCTGGTGCCGGTGAATGGGCTGGCTGAGAGGGCATCCGTGCAGGGGACAGGATGGGGGGGGAGTTGTGGTTGAGTCAGCTTTTCCAGGGATCGGTCGTCGAAGGATCGTCCGGGCATCCCGTTTTAAATGCTGTTGCAAGTGACGAGGCTCGTGACCGTTCACCAGCACCGCCCGGGCAATTTAGTAAATTCTCATCATTCGGGGTTGTGATTTGATTTAACTATAATCGGTTATAATGGTTTGGTGTTTAAAAAAAATATTCTCATTTCCTTTCATCTTTTTTCCATCTTCTTCTTGTTCCTTTAGCTTAAACCTCACGGCATATTATTTGCATGCAGATTTAATGCATTATAAGCAATACGTGTTTGTGTGCGTCATGCGCCACGTGCATCGCGAGCCTAATAATTTATCTGAATCGGTAAATTGATCGCATCGCTAAAGGTGCAAAGTTGCGTCACCCTGGTTGGTGTTCCTGAGCCAGTGGCAGAAATTCCACACTTCATGAGGGGGCTCAGAGTTATTCAAGATTAAGAAGATTAGGGTTTAAAGTTACGGTAAGGGTTGTGAGGTTAAAGGCCCTCATCTCTTAATTAGAACAACTCTTGTTGACATTTCACAGTCTGTTACTTGTTTTATCGAGAACAGGGGGATGGTGGAATGAGTTGACCTCGAACTGGGATTTTTACCCGACGTTAGTGCCGTGGGTTTCGGACAAAATCGCATTACTCATTGGTTCCATCAGAGATGGTTAAAAATAATATTGAGTGGTAACCAACATGCTTAAATCGCTGCTAAAAGTTAATTATGCAACGTAATCCACTCTTTTTAGCCAGGCACAGAAACTGGAATCCCTAAATATTTGCCCATAGCTGCAGTATCCAATTCTTCCCTGGCTCATTCACAGACTACTTGATTGCGAGATAAGTGCCCAGGAAGGCACAGAGTTATCCAGCACCATTCTAACATGGTTGACTCGTCAGGTTGCACAGACATGAAACCCGACGCTGCATGGAAATCATTTGACAAAATCTGTGGCCAAGCCCTGGGGATGGAGCCTCCGCCCTCCCCCCCCTCCGCCCCCCCCCTCCGCCCCCCCTCCGCCCCTCCCAACTCACCCACCACTGCCCCCCCCACTCGCTAATTCTGCTTGGTTTCCATGACCACAAAACGGAGCTGTGCTGGCTGAGGCACAGCCCGGGATCTGCGTCGCCACGTTCACGGTGCCCTGAAGCACCGCGAGCATTCCATCCTCTCCATCCCCATAGTCCTCCACAGCTGGCAGTGGTAGGGGATGGGGGAAGTGATATTTTAAGCAAGAGTTTCACGTAGGAGTGGCCCACGTTCAGCGAGAGCTATAAAAATTTAATTTTTTTAATCACTTGATGCAAGAAGAAATCTATTTTGGGTTTTGTTCATCCATAACATCCTAATTGGAAAATCTGGACTATTCTCAGCTAAATCATTCACCCCATTGTCAAACCCAAGAAACCTAAGACGTCCATCTAATTGATTTTAAATATCCCAAGAACAAGAATAAGAATGTGATACAACCTTTGCAGTTGTATCACCAACGTTTTGGAACAAACCTTGCTTCCTCCCTTAACACTCTAAATCTTCCTTCAAAAAATATTCTGAAGCAGCAGATTAGTGCCGGATACAACAGAATTTGCAAATATCATTTAACTTTCATGCTTACCCCATGTATCTATAGTTAAATTTTTATGTACAATTTTTTTGGGAGACTGTGTTGTCTTGGTGTGGTCTGGTACTGTTTTTGCTGTTGTTTTGCTGCCTTACCCAAGTATATGTGCAATTTACGTATTTATTTGCAGTGATTGGCTTTTATTTCCTATACTTTTCATTCTAATCGTTTTTTGTATTGTTGTAACTTTCTGACCTACCCCCTACTGCTTTTTGTGTTTAGTTTGTCGTTCTTCCCCCGCACCTCCGATTAGCACGGTTGCTACGTACGGTGCAAAATAAGTTAAATATACATACATCACCACAACTACCACCACCACGGCATCACTACTACCACCACCAAACAACACCAGTATGGAAGGCTCACTGCTGGCAAGAAGCCACAGGGCAGGCCCAGGTGTTGTGGGTGTGGGTTCAGGGAGTTGCTTTGCAGTTACACCATGTGTACCCCCCCCACCCTCACCCTCCACTCCTCACCGGGTCTGTGAAAGAGCTTCATAGCTCATCGGATTTCTCCAGGATAAAGATTCTGATTCTAGGAGTGCTGGCGTAGCGATCGGCATGCTGTCCTTTAAAACTTAAGTCAAAATCCCCGCCATGGCCAGTCTCTGTGGCAACCGATACCTGAGCTCATCCTGGGCCTCAACCTGCAACCGTTTCCGACCCGGACTGATTAGTGTGGTGACGTATGGTCCAACAACTGCCTGTGGCTGACACTGCGTGGAGAGTCGCTCATCTAGCAGTGGCTGTACGTTTTGTTTGTTACGTTATTTAACACCCAACGCAGCCAGGGGAGATAAATCAAGTAATTGACGTGATGGCACGAGCGTCTCTTCACGCCCACCTCGACCCCCGTGCTGTCCCTGATGATTATTATGGATGTTCTTAAGTGGAGCCGTAACGCTCATGGACCTGAGCAGTGACGCGGCATGGTGGCGAGCTGCACACCGCTACCCTTGCCCTGCAAACCCTGGTTAACGCAGCACTTGTGGACACAGCCCGATGCATGCACCGAGCCGGACCGGTTTCGACCGGCTGTAAAAACACAGCAGTCTGTGAGCGCCACCACCGCACCAACCCTGACCACCGTCGCCTCGTCCCCTCTGGTGTTGGCGCCGCCGCCGCGCTCCCTTTCGGCCGCGCGATCGCTCGCGCTTGCGCAAGCGATGACGGACAGTGGGTGTCGCACGGGGGGAGGGGGGGGAATGTCCGCTTTTCCCGTTCGGTTTCGGTCGCAGTGAGACAAGCCCGGGGGGGGGGAGGGGGGGGCCGTGCTGTGTGAGGTTTAGGAGAAGAGAAGTTTGCAGCTGTGGTTGCAGCATTCTGTTACGTTTCGTCACGTTCATACGGACAGGGGTGGCACCTCTCTGGCTGTTTCCAGATTGGGGTTGTGTTTTTTTAAACTTTTTTTTTATATTAACCCGCAGCTACTTTTCCATTTGTGGTCGTACCCTACGGCACTTTGCCTTGCGTGACGCAGTGCGCCCTTTCCGGAGCAGCTAAAGCGTTGGTGAAATTTGTTCAGGTGCCAATCTGATAAGAGATTTGTGAAGTTACCCGCCCGCTCCTCTGGTGGACGTGATGCCGCACCTGCGATTCAGCGCTTTGTGGGTCGTGCGGAGATGTGTAACACTCCCAAACCCACTAGGGCTGTGCGGTGCTCGGGAGATAGCGGTGATCCAATAAATTGCTTTCACAAACCCGTCCACGCGGGCCCCTTGGAATGCTATCCCCCTCGTGTGTGGATTTTCTCCGGATTTCTCTGCACACGCAAGCCACGTTTCTAGATGCCGCGGAATTGTTCAAACCTGCCAACACAGGATGCTCCTGGAAAAGGGTCTCAAGACTCCTCGGCAGAGGTCGCAAACGGGTTTTGATTCCTTACCCGTACCCGGCCGCACCAGGGTCCCCGTACCCATACCCGGCCCCTACCCGTACGGGTACCGGTACGGCCTATCCGTACCCGTACCCGGCCGCACCAGGGTCGCAAACGGCTACCCGGTAGGGTACGGGTATCGGGTAGGGTACGGGTATCGGGTACCCGGTTGCGACCTCTGCTCCTCGGTGCTCTTCTGGACAAATAAATTACCTTCACCCGTTGGAATAAGGAGTCTGTATATCACCTTGGCGTTTTCCAGCTGGCTGCAGGCAGCCCGATTGCGAGTCCGCAGCAGTTTCCACATGCTGATGACACAATCGTCGCATGCCAGTACGGGGAGGTGGAGGAGGGGTGGGGCAGGATGGGAGCGATGACTCGTAATTTGCTGGTGAACTCGTGGGCAGCTCCTAATCGCTCGGCCGAGCCGGCTGTTGGTTGGCTGTTATAGCATGCGGGCAGCTGCCCTTGCCCGCTAGCGGCCGGGGCCACCGCCGATACGGTCACTGTGTGCCTGTAAGTTGTTTTTAGCAGCATGGTAGGCAAATCGATGTGTGCTTCCTTCCTCCCACGTGCGATCGTTTCCCCTCGGAATGCGGCCGAAAAACGTTGTTGCAATCTCGCTCAACAGACGTGTGGTTTATTTTAAAGTGACTTGGACGCTTATCGAACGTTTGGTATTTCCTCTTCTCTGAGCTGGCAGAAAAAACCCCTGTTGAAAAGTTCGCATTTGCACGGACCGATTAGCGGCGCAAAAGTCGGCCAGGGATTTGAAATAACGTTTTTATTTTAACGAAGAGAAGCAGCTGCTCGTGGAGGTCCACAAGGCATCTCCCGCAAGTGTGAGGGAGGCGATTTCTAAAAAATCACTACCACGTCCGCGATACCCACCCGCGGTTGCCTGCTTGCCCAGCCTCTCTGGACTGTGTCCGGGAACTGGCGTTACGGCTGCTTCGTCTCGACCGGTGGATCAGCTCTCCGCGTCACCCGCCTTGGGATGTCGATTGACCACGGAAGCGCCGATTCGTACGTCGCTCTTGCTGGTTTCGCACGCGCGGACTTTAAGCGAGTGTATGAAATGTCTCGTTACCTTGTTACCACTGCTTCCGCTATTTTAGACACCTTAAGCTGGTGTGATAAGCAGCTTGCTTAGTGTGATGGGTCAGGCAATCCCCAGTGTCTGGTTTTCGGTCGTTGATGCTGCTACTGCTGTTTGGGGACGGTGTTAGTAAAATGGCATTAGAGAGACGAGATGGTTCTCCACTAAATTATCCGGCCGGGGTGGCAATACGGCGGAGCGCACGACTCGTTAGGTTCAGGCGCCAGAGTCGAGCATCTCCACTGGGGGCTCAAGTGCAAGGTGGATAAGATGATTACCACTTTGTGGAAGTCAACAGTTCCGCGCTGTCTCTCTCTTTGGAGAGAACAGCCCCTCCTGGCATCGGAATGTGGAATTTCCGCCGCTGTTTTGGGGCCGTAAATAGATAGGGGCACCGTCCAGGAACGATCTCGTTAGTGCGCAGGAGCACTCTCCTTTATTGTTGCGATTGGATTCAAGAATCGATATTTTTCTCGCTTTTGCCGGCCGCTTTTTTATTAACCTGAACGTAGTACGAGCGCGTCGCTCGCATTGCAATCGGCACTCGTCTCAAATTAGCGACTCTCGTTGGCTCCTTTCCGTACAGGTACTGTGAGCCTATCAATATTTTTCTTTCTCAACTAATTAACAACGTGTCGTTTGTCGCTTACATGTCATCTCCCGTTTACAGTCCCCCCTGAGCTGATGGGGGAAATTCCACGTTCCTGTGACAGGGGCGAGTTGATTCATAAGATGACCACTGTTGACTTGCCCACAAAGCGGTACTCATTTTATAGACCCTGGGAGGGACGACGGGGGCGAGGCAACCCACAACCAGAATTTGAGTTCTCAAACCTTCCGATCACGAGCTGCTCTCTCTCCCGCTGAGCCACCTGGCCACGTTACAGCGATCTTCACCGTGATAAACAAAACCAGCGCGGGTTCTTCTGTCACTCGGCAAGGGGCGGGGGGGCCGTGGGCGTGGGGGGGGCGCGGTCGGGGGGGGGGGGCCGCAGGCGGGGGGGCGGTGGGTGTGGGGCAGATGCGCCTTGCCCCCCACCACCCCGCCCTTCCTCTCCCCGCGCAGCTGCCCGTGGCGAATGCCACGACCGCGCGGCCCCTAAATGGGAGCAGCGCGCACTTGCCTGCGACACAGCTGCTGGTTTCGGGGACATCGCTCGCAGATGAAGCGCGCGCTCAAAATGACTCCCCCCTCCCCTCCCCATTGCCGCCACGGCTCACGGATCCGTTACAAAAGTGGCGGTGGCTTCGGCGGCGGTGGTGGCGGTGCTCGCTCGCGTGGTGTCAAGGCACCACAGTGGCGAGATGAGATGTTAACTACCTCGCCTGGTATACAAGAGGTTGTGGGTGGGTCGATACCGACCCTAACGCCTGTATATTTGGAGTTTGCGTGTTCTCTCTCCCTGTGGTTGTGGATTTTTTTCCGGGATCTCCGGCTTTTCCCTTCTGCATTTAGAAATAACGTGCGTTCAGACAATTTGGCTGCTACTACACATTTCTACGCGATAAGCCACTTCGTTGAGCTACCGTTTGTGGCCAAGTTGCTTCTGAAAGAAGAGCTATATAGTTCAGTGGACCTTACCTGGTAAAAGTAAAAATAGTTTATATATATTTTAGCTTTATGATGTCGCCTTCGTTGTGCAATGGCACAGGTGTGGTAAACCAGCCACCTGCCCACCCCCGCACCACTCCCGCACCACCCCCGCGCCACTTCCGTTAGTTGTCACATTTCGGGAGCGTTGCGATTGCATCCGAGATAGCTAACGTACTGCCCTGTTGGTTCCCGCACCGCTTGTTCCGTTCGTCCAGAGTAGTGGTTCTCATAGTGCGGTCCCCGGACCCACCGGTGGTCCGTAACGTTGAACTTAAAAATAAAGTTAAGTAAGCTACCCTGATTAATCTACCCTAAATCTGAGATCTAAAGGCCCCCCCCCCCACCCCCCTTAACAAAAAAAATCTTATAACTGTTTTAATGTACATGCATGTTTTTATGTTCCAGTAATATGAATAATATTGTATTTGTGGTATTTAGAGAGAGAGGTGAATGCGTTTTGTGACAAGGTGAGGAGGGGCGCTGGGTGGTCTCTGGGCCTAAAAAGTTTAGAGAACCACTGGGGGTAATCGGCCCCCGTGCCCGCGGCACGATGCGTGCGTCCTGATGGTGGAGAATCGAGTTGACACGATAAATCGTTGCCGGCCTCGCGAACGCGGAGGCGACGTTCCGACGCCAAAGTGTCTCCCTGTTCTAAATGTGCGACGTGGCAGCACTCGCCGAGACGGCAGTGGAAATCCCACATTCATGTGGCAGGGGGCCAGGACAGTGATCATGTTGGGTTAGAGGTGACTGCCTTGTGTAGCCGCATGGATGGGCGAGCGAGTGTATGTGTGTGAAAGGGTGTGTGTGCGTTATTTGTGGGAGCGGTAGTGTAGTGGTTAGCGTGCTGCGTTATGAGTGTGTGTGTGCGCGAGTGGGTGGATGTGAGTTTGAGAGTGAATGTGTCCATTGAGTGATAAGTGCATGAGTGGGTGATAGTGGTAGTGTAGCGGTTAACGCGCTGAACCACGCACCAGGCAACCCGAGTTCGATTCGTGCTCATGGCCAGCACCAGTGACGACTATCTGAATCGGTCTTGGGCCTCCCCTAGGTCGACTCGGTCTCAAATGAGTACCTGGTGCAATGTGTAAACTTCGCCACTGGGAAGACAAAGGCGGTCGGGCGTGGTGCTGGCCACCACCCCCTCGTGTGCCGTGCTGGCCTTCATAGGTGTCACTTGCGAACAGCACTTGCCCTAGCAGTCTGTTCAGGCTTTTTTAAAATGCTCCTTAAACCCTATTTGTACGTTTCATTTAGTAAATCAAATATATTGATAGTATTCTTTTTATACTGTGGGTCTTCTGCTGCTGTTACTGTACAGTGCTTTGAGATCCTTGATGAAAAGCGCTATATAAATGTAATTATTAGTATATGGGGAATACTTGTCCTTGTTGTGTACACTCTTGTGCATAATGTGTACATGGTGTTGTGTTAAAAGACGGCCACTGCATCGCACAATTTCAGATGCGATTCTGCGGCCATCTGGAATGCTCTTCCTTCCGATATTAGGAATCCACTAGGAGCATTGCACTTTTTAATCTATATTAAAAACTAATTCCTTGAAAATTGCTTTTTGTGTTTAGTTTGTTTTCCTTTCCCTGCACCTCTGATGAGCATGGTAGGCTACGTTTGGTTAGAAAGAAGTTCAACATACGTACATAAACATACATACACAGTGGTGTGTCTGTGTTGTGTACATTCTTGTGCGTGGTGATGTGTGTGTGTGTATATTGTGTACCCGTGCATGTTGTGTACACTTGTGCGTGTGCGTGTGTCTGTCCGTGGTTCCACAGCTGGTTCCACGGACGCATCTCGCGCGCCAAGGCCGAGGAGCTGCTTGCATCCCAGCGCAACGATGGCGCCTTCCTCGTGCGGGAGAGCGAGAGCTCTCCTGGGGACTTCTCCCTCTCCGTCAAGTGAGGACTGCCCCCTGCCTCCGCAGCTCCCTCCGGTTCTCCCATCTCTCCGTGGCTCTCTCTCCATTTCTCCCCTCGTCTCCCTCCACCAGGGGGTTGTTGGAAAACCAAAATAACAAGAAGGCCAATTTTTTTCTTTCCAAATTTGGTCAGTGATAACAATATTTCGAGAGCTGCAGCGTCACGCGAATACGAGATGGCGGACCTTAATAAATAGTGGAGCTGAGCGCTGCCCTACACGTATACAACTCTTACCTGCTCTGCAGTAGCTCTCCAGCCTTCCACAGTTCCCCACGTCTTCCCAGCTCTTCCTACGTCTAACCAGCTCTCTCTCATCGCTCCACAACGAAACTATTTAAAACTAAACTTTTTATTTATTTTACCAGGTAAGGGCCACTGAGCTGTAAAGCTCTTTTTCAGAAGCGATCTGGCCACATATGATAGCTCAACGAACTGGCTTGTCATGTGGAAACGTATAGAAGCCTATACTATAAACGCACGTTTCTAAATGTAGACAGAAATAAAACGGAGGAACTAGAGAAAAATCCACGTGACCACGGGTGCGAGAGAACATGCAAACTCCAAATATACAAGTGTCAGAGTCGAGAATTGCCCGATGATGCTGGTTGTAATTACCAGCGAAACGTCGTACTCAAATTGTAAATGTTGTGGTTTCGCGCTTCAACACACCGGTGGGCTAAAGCAGTGAACTAATTTGTCTTTTGTCAACGTGACACTTTTTTACTGATTGGCCGTGTCGGGTGGTGGAGGGTTACGACACATTTATAAATAACGCGATCTAAACCCAAAAACGTTGATTATCGGATATCCCTCACGTTCTTTCCCTTGACCCTCCGGCTGTCCCGGCTTCCGACCTGTTCTCGACCACAAACTCCTCCCCACTGACCCCAGCACCTTGAAAGTCTCATGTCTCCTCTTGGGCACTCTTCCCCTCTCTGCGAAGTCATCGTTACTTCCCCCACCCCCCACCCACCCACCCCTCACTCGCGCACCACTCGTCTCATCTCTCTTCCTCCCCCCCCCCGCTCGTGTTTCGCCAAAACTTATCGACACGGCACCTCGATGACTCTGTGCGGTTTTGCCCGTTGTGGTGATCATCAGTGCTATTTCAACGAGGGGGCTATGCAAGATGCGACTGTGGGCCCCCTCCTTGCTCCCGACTCACTTTTACTGAAATAGCTACGGACGTTTTAAACCCATATACAATCATGTGTAGGCTATAACTATACTGCATAAGGATTATTTTAGTTGCACTGCGTATTGGGTTTAGGGGACGACAGTCTCACAGTGACAGTAATAAAACATATTTTTAAGACACAAACTATTTTAAGATACAAGGACGGGTGTATTGCAGTAAATCTGAAAGTGAAAAGCAGACCGTGATGTGATTTTCATTGCATTAATTCGTGTGCAATTTGTAAGGGTGCGGTGACACAGACCTATTTCATTTAAAGGTTATAATCCATTGTTCATCATGACGTCCTTTTTACTTCTACGTCTCGACAGCGCTACGGAGATCACGTGACGTGAGGGTTCTGCCTTTGTAGTGAGGGTTGTGAGTTGACGCCGAGGAGGGGGGAGGAGGTGCCTCGCCCCCCATGTGGAGTGACGTCAGCCGTTAATTATTATGAATGGGGGGGGGGGGGTGTTCATTTGGAGGATGTCACCTGCTCATGATTATTAATGAGGGGGGCTGTTTCGATGTGGAGTGACGTCACCTGCTCATGATTATTAATGAGGGGGGGGTCCATGTGGAGGACGTAACCTGGTCATGATTATTAATGAGGGGGGCTGGTAGACGTGGAGTGACGTCACGACCGTTGCCCACCGACATTCTTTGCTCATTAAGTAATAATAATGGGGGGGGGGGGTCCATTTGGAGGACGTCACCTGCTCATGAATATTAATGAGGGGGGAGGGTGCTCCATGTAGAATGACGTCACCTGCGCATGAATATTAATGAGGGGGGAGGGTGCTCCATGTAGAATGACGTCACCTGCTCATGAATATTAATGAGGGGGGAGGGTGCTCCATGTAGAATGACGTCACCTGCTCATGAATATTAATGAGGGGGGTCCATTTGGAGGACGTCACCTGCTCATGAATATTAATGAGGGGGGAGGCTGCTCCATGTAGAATGACGTCACCTGCTCATGAATATTAATGAGGGGGGTCCATTTGGAGGACGTCACCTGCTCATGAATATTAATGAGGGGGGAGGCTGCTCCATGTAGAATGACGTCACATGCTCATGAATATTAATGAAGGGGCTGTTCGATGTGGCGTGACGTCACTTGCGCATGATTATTAGTGGGGGGGGGGGTGTCCATTTGAAGGACGTCACCTGCTCATGAATATTAATCAGGGGGGCTGTTTGATGCGGAGTGACGTCACGAGCGTTGAGGACAAACATTCCTGGGTGATCATAGTAGGTATTGTTGGAATCTTTTAAATAATTTTTTCTTAATTTTTGTACTTGTCTATCTATTCATTCGTGGGCCCCCTTGTGGCTGATTGGGCCCCTATTCGTCGCATCACGCTGCCGCGTAGCCCACCCCCCATAGTTGCACCCCTGCCCCCCGACCCCCGGACGCCTCTTCCGAGGTTTTCGCCACCTGCAGGCAGAGGTGATCGTGTTTTAAATGTTGGCTGTTAGCAAAGCAGAATCGTGGTCGATGAGCACAAGCGTACAGGCCCGGTGTGCC
Source organism: Lethenteron reissneri (assembly GCF_015708825.2). NCBI lineage: Eukaryota > Metazoa > Chordata > Hyperoartia > Petromyzontiformes > Petromyzontidae > Lethenteron > Lethenteron reissneri. The sequence continues at coordinate 15,636,013 of NC_083804.1, forward strand.
AAGTGGCGGGCCAGCATGAGATGGGTGGAAAGTCTCGTGTTGATGCCACTCAGGTGGACAATCTCGTGTTGATGCCACTCAGGTGGACAATCTCGTGTTGATGCCACTGGTGGACAATCTCGTGTTGATGCCACTCGGGTGGACAATCTCGTGTTGATGCCACTCGGGTGGACAATCTTGTGTTGATGCCACTGGTGGACAATCTCGTGTTGATGCCACTCTGGTGGACAATCTCGTGTTGATGCCACTCGGGCGGACAATCTCGTGTTTATGCTACTCGGGCGGACAGTCTTGTGTTCGACGCTGCCGTGCGATATCGCCGCTCGTTGACGAGGAATTTGCGAAGCATCGCAGCGTCGCAGGACTCTCCCGAGAGGGAGGGATCTCGCGACTCGCCGAGGCTTTTCCCTGATGAATAATAAATGCCACGGCAATCATCGCCCTGCCTTAGAGAGTCCGCGTCTCGCCACTCAAGCGAGAGTGCGGCGGTGCGCGCCTCGATGAATAATCGATGCTTCGTAAAACGTCCATACACCAGCGATCGGCTGCTCAACTCGGGTTGCCCACGCAACTGGATTGCTTGCGTGTGGACGTCTCTGCAACCGTTTTTTTTGCGAGCAATTTTGCAGCACCGGTTGCTCTCACCATCGCGAGGGAATCGACGTTCGAACATCGGCGATCTGCTCGGCCATTTTATAGCGTCGCGTTTCACCGCCGCGCGTTGAGTGAACCCTTGATCGCTGTCACAGTCGACAATGCGCCGTTTAATTTCCTTGGTGCACAACTGCTCGCTCAGATGTGGACAAGGCAAGTTGCAAGCAATTTGAGTTGCGCGACATGGTTGCGCGATTTGTCGCTCGAGTGTGGGACCCGGCTTTTCATGCTGAGCGGGTAGTTTGGGGACCTGTGCTGCCAGCTACTCAGGGGATGGGGCAGGGGTATGGGGGGGGGTGGGCACTGCTGCCCGCCAGTGGTCGTGAATGGAAATTGCAGGTGACACGCACGGCACAGAGAGGCAACGCAGCCGGAATTGGGTAGTCGCTTCCACAGAAAACGGATCAGAATCGCGATTCGATATTCGATCAAATAATGTATTTCTTGTTCATCTTATTTTTGACCTCTCGTTCGTGTTACTGCTCATATTTCGCGTTGTGCGGTCACGTTTGCTGGGGTGGCGACGTGGCCGAGCGGTGTCGTGCAGAGGTTCACGGTTAATTCTACTCGTCACCACCCCCTCCCCAACCGCTCACCTTCCCTTCCCACCCCCTGCCGTGCCAGGTTCGGTAACGATGTGCAGCACTTCAAGGTGCTGCGGGACGGCGCCGGGAAGTACTTCCTGTGGGTCGTCAAGTTCAACTCGCTCAACGAGCTGGTGGACTACCACCGCAGCACGTCCATCTCACGCACGCAGCACATCCTCCTGAGGGACATGGAGCAGCCACAGACGGTGAGGCTGCGGACACAGTCGCCTAGGAGACGGTCACCTCAGACACGGTCGCCACGGACACGGTGTTGCCGTGGAGGCTGTCGCCGCGGACACGGTCGCCGTGGAGGCTGCTGCCGTTGACACGGTTTCCACGGAGGCTGTCGCCGTGGAGGCTGTCGCCACGGACACGGTTGCCACGGAGGCTGTCGCTGCGGACACTGTTGCCGCGGAGGCTGTCGCTGTGGACACGGTTACCGCGTAGACGGTCGCCATGGAGAGATGGTCACCGCGTAGAGACGGTCGCCGTGGAGATGTTGAGAATGCACAGCGGTCATGCAACTAATCCTCGCAACATCTCACCGCTAACCCGGGGGGTGTCTGGGGAATCTCTTTTTTACACAGGACGAGTAAGGCCACACATTCACACACACACACACATATCTTGATCACCTCTGAAAGGAGCCCTCGCAGTGACTGGTAGTGACTGAGCACAGTGATCTGGCCAGGTCAGAACGTATTGCCCTCCAGTACTCGATTAGTGCAGCCAGTGCTTGCAGTGAGGGATGACTGTCGTTTGCCGGTTATCCATGCTCCAACCGCTTATTCACACAAATCCATATCCCTTGACGTGAGCTCAAGCCTCTAACCTCTTAAGCTCTGACTATAAAATTTACTAAACTATTAACCGTCACATTTTAACCCTGCTCCTGACTCTAAAAGCATTCACCTCTACTTGTAAATTTACCCACAACCAGTAACCTCTATTATTGCTTCATAACAAAGGCTCCCTATAGCCTTGAACAGACTGTAGGAGCAAGTGCTGTTCGCGAGCACCTATGAAGGCCTGCACGGCACACGAGGGGGTGGGTGTCCAACACTACGCCTTAGCGGCTACACACCGCACCAGGTACTCATTAGAGGCTGAGTGGACCTAGGGTAGTCCCAGGACCACTACACAACCACGTTCACACACATACGCGCACACATACGCGCACACACATACACGCACACATACACGCGTGCAAATGGCGATTCAACTGTGGGGCAATGTCCATGTCCTCACGCTAACCCAGTGTTCTTCACTAATTTTCAAAGGGGAGGCCACTTTTACCGATAGGCCTCGGCAAGGTAAGGTAAAAGGTAAAACGCAACGAGCCTACCTTTACCCTACCTTTTACCCTTACCCCATACACATTACCCGATTACAGGGTAATTACTGGGGTACTACTACACATGAACAAGGTTTATAACGGTAAATGCTAGGTAGAGCGCTTTATTCACATAGAATACTCTCGATGATTCCAATTTTACACGCTTGTTGTTGTTGTCGTTGTATCCTCAAATTTGTAACTAAATTTTAACCCACTTCCCAATGTGGTATCGACTGCAAACTTGGTATACTTACGTCATACTGATGACAATACTATATTCTATCATAAAAAAAAAATATTTTTAAACATTCTTTTTTATATGTTATGTTTCAGCTTGGGTCTAATTGTCCACGGTCAACTGACGTTGGCTGTAATTGGCCATGACCCCTTACGTTATGGCAAGCTTCAGGGCCACTTCCTGGAGTCGTGGAGTTCTGCCATTACTAGTACATTTCATAAAAGCGTGTTTTTTTAAAAGTCAAACAAAATATTACTTATTAAATGGAAGCCACGGACTGCGCCACGGAGCTTTTAGCGGTAAACAAGGTACCGTATTTACCAGGTAATACTTCGCGCTACCTTTACCCTACTGGGTAATTCTTCCGAGCTACCTTTACCCTTACCCGTTGACCTTACCCCTTGGCATAGTCGACACCTTTACCCTTTTACCCGGTAAGAAGGGTAAATTACCTTACCTTGCCGAGGCCTATTTGCCGATAAGACATCCGTGTGAGGGCCGCCACACCACCCTGCAAGGAGTGTTTTCACATTTGTGTAGTTTCGGGGGGGGGGGGCTCTCTAAAGGCCACCAGGGGCTGCCAGTGGCCGGTGGGCCTTGCAATGAAGAACACCGCTCTAACCTCTCTCTCCCTCTCTCTCCCTCTCTGTCTCCGTCCACCAGGAGGCGAGCTTCGTGCAGGCGCTGTTTGACTTTGAGCCGCAGGAGGAGGGCGAGCTGGAGTTCAAGAGGGGTGACTTCATCCAGGTGGTGGACAACTCCGACCCCAACTGGTGGAAGGGCAAGTGTCACGGCGCGCTCGGCATGTTCCCACGAAACTACGTGACCCCCGTGTCGCGCCACTGACCCCCCCACGGGCAGAGGTTCGGAGGTCTGAGCGCTGCCGCCCCGCTAAGCCTGTCCCGGCGCGAGCCGGCGGGCTTCTGCGAGGAGGTCAAAGCCACGAAGAGAGAGAGAGAGAAAAAAGTTAAATAATGATATAATATTATTATTCAGAGTTTTAAAACCTACGTCGCTTTGACTTTGTCTCGTTAGCATCTCATGGTTTCCATGTTTTATGTTATTCTGCTCGTCCAGACCTTCCCGCGGCATTGTACGCGCTGTGTACACCGCTGCACTACGATACAGTACGAGTTTGGCTTTGGTGGATCCGACAGGGTTTTTTTTTATTACAGTTCGTGACGAGAAGGAGGATTTTTTTTTCTTTCAGCCACCCTTTACTAAATCATGATAATGCCTTTCAAAGTAGACAGCGTTCAACGTGAGTCGTTTGCCTGACGGCAGGCAGGAGTATCGTGCACCTATTTATGGAGGAGGTAATGATGATGATGATGATGTCGCGCGACTCCTGGGGTCAGCTTACCGCCAACAACGCCACACTTTTTGTATTTTTAATTTTTATTATCACTCCCGGTCGTGCTCGGACAACCCAATCTCACAGCCGCCTTTCTGACGACGGGATCCGCACGAATTTTTGTTTTTATTTTTGCCTAAAGCCTCTGGCGGCGCCGCGCTCTCTCGCGGAATGGACTGTGCCATGCAGGGACAGAAGCGGCAAGTCGGCCCCTCCGCGGAGCCACCTGACCCCATCATGGGCGGGGGGAGGGGAGGGTTGGGGGGGGAGGGTGCCTCGAAACCCAGCGCGTGGCGTGTAAAGCGATTCCTGTTTTTGTATAAAACTTGCGTGTTTTTTGTGACGGCGTGATTCTGCATGTCCCGTGTGTGCGTTATTGTACTGAACTCCAGTGACTCGTTCCCTGCTCACCACGGTCACAAAGTGCATGTCTTTTCATAAAAATCGATGCATTCTTGCTTAATAAACTCCAAAAATGTATACATAAACTACAGTATTATGAAAGCGCTGCGTGCGGCTGTCTTATTGCGTCGTCGCATGCTACCCACTTCGGCGATTGGAGCCCAACTAAACCGAACAATGCCAGAAGGTGAAGTTGCACCGCAGAGCATTATGGGAATTTCCCACAAATCCCCTGTGAGCCCATTTGGGTGTGCGTGGTGGTCACCTTGCCGTTTGGTGAACATTGGCTCAAGTGCGGCGCTCGGTCAAAAGGTCAGATCGTGGATAGGGTCACATCAACCGTTCCTTCCTTCGCGATTGGTAGGATCAGTGCCCGGTTGTCACAGTTATTCAAGTCTACGTATGTATGTACGTTGAACTTCTTCACCGTTGTAGCCAACGGTGCTAATCGGGGGTGCGGGAAACTAAAGGCGTGGTTCACACGCACGCCTCGCGGAATTAAGAGTCAACTTTTGCTTTAGGTAGAAAAAAAAATAGTTTTTTTTATTCTGGAGAATACGTTGCCACTTTTTGGAAAACTCGACAGTGGCTCTTTTACAGATTGTCTCATCCCTGCCATAGGAATGTGGAAGTTGCGTATAACCACCTGCATTTGAATGGGGAAACCACTTTTTCAGCCAGTTTTTCAGCCAGCGAGTGACCCTCGGCAACGAATGGGTGTCAACGGGCACGTGTAAAGTTAATACATGAGCTCTTGCGCAATCTAGCTTTCAGCAACCTCAATTTATACACCAACCTGGCCAATCAGAATCTCTCGCGGGGCTCCTGACCCATGAAGGTGCTGAAGTGAAGAGGTGAGAGGTTAGGTCAACGGGAACGCAATGCGATGCGCAATCATGCCGTACCACGAGTGCCGTTTACAGAGGCGCCATGTTACTCGCGCGCGAGTCGCATTACGTTGAGCAAGGCGGAGTTGCAGCCCTGAAATTGCTTCCCGCTGCCGGGAGGAAGGGGCAAGCGAAGGCTTGAAGGTGAAGTCCTGCCAGTGCTGCTCAGGCCATGGTGGAAGGGCCCCTCCACTGGGGGTAGGTGTAGAGATTACCACGGTTGGATGCGTACGGTGCTGCGAAAGGAGTTCAAACTACGGACATATTTGCTCCTCTTCCACGCTGCACGCTGGCCAGAGCTTGAGGAGGAGGGGTGGTGGGGGGGGGGTACCCACGCTTCTACAGGAGTCTCGGTTAACGTTTAAAATCCGTTTCACGGAAACTATTGTTGACCGAATTAACTGTTAATCGAGTATACGAACGACACGAGTGTGCAAGAGAGCTGTTTCCACTGCCAAAACAGAAAGAAATATGTAAACAAAAGCCAGGCGAGGTCTGCACGTGCCGCCGATTGGCTGAGGGCATGGCTCCGCCACACAAGCGCTCGGATAATTGGCGCCCGCGTGCATGACGTAAACATGAAAACGTTGCATCGTAATGTTAACGTTGGTCGAAACCATGGGGTCCCATGGTAGGTGAAACGTTAACCGAAAAACCGTTAACCGACGTTACCGGGATGACTGTACCCCAGCATGCCGATTGACTGGTGAACTCGTCCCACTGGGGTGGACTTGATCGTCATTTTCAATTTTCAGCACCCCCCGGAGATGGAGCCAGCGATCCCCGGATTGGCGTTCCACTAACCAGTGCACCGCGGGAGCGCTCGTATACACGGACGGCAGATAGGAATTGCACGTGATGTGCTGCACCTGGATTCCTCGCCTGGGGGAGAGTGGGCCACCCGCACACGGTCCGAGCTGCACTTGCCTGAATGCACGCAGCCTGCGGCACAGACAGGCAGCACAGCAACGTTAGATACGTTGCATCGGTAAAGCGGTGGCCTGCACCGACAACTTCAGTCAACCACACAGGCCCCAAGCACCCACACCGACACTTCCATCAAGCGCGGGTTCGTAAGCGCAGGGCGCTAACCACTGCACTACCGCTCCCCGCCCCCCACACGCACAACAACACACAACACATGCCACGCTGACGCAGCTACCCACCACGCCAGGGCTGAACGGTGTGGAGATAATATCTCATTGCGACTTTTCTGACAGGTATTGTGATTAAAATTTTTTAAGTCACTCTTCAGTTAAATATTCACTGTGTAATGGATTTCAAACATGTGATGGAGCATTACCACATGATACCATCAACATATGAACTGCTCTATATATTCTAATGCAAGGATGAGAACTTAAAATATATTAATTGCTTCCAACATGTATTTATTAATTTTTTTAATTGAAATAGAACAATCAAACATAGACCAATTGTTAAGTTAAATAACGTTATAATAAGTAAATAAAAATACAATAAGCAAGTAATATGACTTTTAAAATCGCAAAAAAATCGCAGCCTCTGCGATTTGCCAATCGCATTGTTTCAAACTGCGATTTCGATTTGAAATCGATTAATTGTTCAGCCCTACCCCCCACGCGCACGACACCGTCACGCGCACCGTCACGTGCACGACACCGTCACGCGCACGACACCGTCACGCGGACGCTGCCCCGGAGGAGGAGTCCATCTCCCCGCCCCCCGCCCCGCCGAGAGCCACACACTCCACGCGGGATTCATTCACCAACTCATTCATTCGTTCAGTCCTTCAACCGTCTGGCGGCTCGATCTTAATGAGCCTCGCGGTGGGGGAGGGGGGACCTGGGGCAGAGGAGGGGGAGGGGGGGCGCTGCTTGTGATCAATGCGCGGTCGGCAATTAAGATGATTGATGGCGGGAGTTCGATTATTTCTCGGGGGTCGTGATTAATAACAGGCGATTGATGCGGGATCGACAGCGAACACGGCCTGGAGATTCATCACCGCCGTTAGGGGGGGGGGGGTCCCTGTCGCCCATTAATTAATTAACGAGGGTAGTGGTGGGGGGGGGGGCACCGGGGGTCTTGACCCCTGCCGCTCCCTGCCCCCTCTTCTCTGACGGCACGAATGTCGATTGCGTCATCACTCACTGCGTGACCTCTCGTAACACGCCCCCGCCCCTCCCCAAATCACCCCACCCGACCATTCCACGTTAGCATGGCCGGAAACCCCTTAATCCGAGTCGTATACCGCACGGCGCTTCATTGTCGGTCAGCGGTCATCCCAGGACGTATGCCGAGGCGCAGGAGACACGAGACGGGGTTCGCTTGAGTGCAGGGGGTCATCTGTCCGCTGCTGGATGAACAGAAGCCCAAGCTTGTCGCCATCTCTCAGGCGCACGCGAGCCGATCTCACGTCCCTCGGTCTCCGCGTGGGGTGGACGACCCAAACGCACACTCAGCAGGTTTGCTGACGCAGCGGTTCGCGCGCTGTGCAATTGAAACCGAGCGGCCAGAGTTCGATTCCCGGCCACGGCTGACATCGGTGGCGACAGCATCGACTGCCGGGACTACCTTGCCGAGAGAGGGTCGCGGGCGAGGCGAGAGCAGAGAGGGGGGGATGCGGGAGGCAGCGGGGAGAGAGTGAGGGGAGTGGTTGGATAGAGCGGAGAGCGAGAGAGCTGGGATAGAGTGGGGAGAGATAAGAGAGACCAGGGAGAGGGCGGAGACAGTGGGGAGAGAGTGGAGCGATATGAGAGTAGAGAGGAGGAAGACGAGAACAAGACGGAGGGAGAAAGGGGAGAGGGAGCGCACAGAGCAGAGTTCAGCAGCAGCAGCAGCAGGGAGAGCGAGACACGCGGATTGCACCTCGCACGCAGAGGCAGAGGCGGCACAGCGGAGACATCACGGCGCATCACGTGGGCATCACGGGGGCATCACGGGGGAATTATGGGGCATCGCGTGGGCATCACGGGGCATCACGTGGGCATCACGGGGCATCACGTGGGCATCACGGGGCATCACGGGGGAATTATGGGGCATCACGTGGGCATCACGGGGCATCACGGGGGCATCACGGGGCATCACGTGGGCATCACGGGGGCATCACGGGGCGTCACGGGGGCACCACGGGGGCATCACGGGGCATCACGGGGCGTCACGGGGGCACCACGGGGGCATCACGGGGCATCACGTGGGCATCACGGGGCATCACGGGGCGTCACGGGGGCAGCACCACGGGGGCAGCACCACGGGGGCAGCACGGGGCATCACGTGGGCATCACGGGGGCATCACGGGGACATCACGGGGCATCACGGGGGTATTACGTGGGCATCACGGGGCAGCACGGGGGCAGCACGGGGGCATCACGGGGCATCACGGGGCATCACGGGGTCATCACGGGGCATCACGGGGTCATCAGGGGCATCACGGGGGCATCACGGGGGCAGCACGAGGGCAGCACCGCGGGATTTCAAGATCAATTTACGCGCGGCTGCAGAGCAACCGCTCGGGGTAAGGCGGAGAGAGGCGGCCTAAAACGAGGGGGGGGGGGGGGGCGGGGGGTGAAGCCTCGATAATAATCTGTCTACATTGGCCTTTAAATGAGCGACAGTTCAGTTTCTTCAGCTGTCAGACAACTACCGGTGCTGCCGGGAGGGAGAAGTGGGCCTGGGGGAGAGGTGTCACTCCACGTGCCACCGTATCCCTGACTGACTGCAGCTATCGCGCAGCTCAGCAAAATCAGTGGCCACATTACGCAACTAAATTCTTTAATGCAGCCGGCGGTGGACTATCTGTCTGCTTGGATTAAATATTGACCGTTCTATAGGATTTGGGGGGGGGGGGGGTGTGCGTCAAGCGAACGTACGCAGGTCGGGTGGGGGGGGTGTACAAAGTCCGCGTGCGTACAGGGAGGACTCAAGCTTTGACCGATTTTTGCTTTCCTACTAAATAACTAAATGGATGGCCCCTGACCCCACTCCGAGGTCAAGGATCTATTCCTGGGGTGATCGCGTCTTTTGTCCAATATGCAGCCCCCAGGCTTTAGAAGAAGAAACAAAAAAAGCGTTGCCTTTGCTAATTAATGTATGCACACAAAGGCAAAGATCCCCCATATAGCCTTGACAGATTGTTGGGGCAAGTAAGTGCTGTTCGCGAGCACCTGTGAAGGCCGAAACGGCACCCGAGGGGGGTGAGTGGTCAACACCACGCCGGGCCGCCTTTGTATCCCTCGTGGCGATGTTCATACACCACACCAGGTGCTCATTTGACGCTGAGTCGACCTATGGGAGGCCTCGGACCGGTAAAGATATACGCCACTGGTGTTGGCCGAAAGCGGGAATCGAACTCGGGTCGTCGGGTTCGTATGTACACAACAAGCACAAGAGTTTACACAACACACACACCACCACACCACCACGCACAACAGTGTACACAACACACACACGGACACACAACACACACCACCATGTAGACAACACACACACACGGGTACACAACACACACCACCAAGTAAACACACGCACAAGAGTGTACACAACACACACACCACCACACCACCACGCACAACAGTGTACACAACACACACACGGACACACAACACACACCACCATGTAGACAACACACACACACGGGTACACAACACACACCACCATGTAAACACACGCACAAGAGTGTACACAACACACACACCACCACACCACCACGCACAACAGTGTACACAACACACACACACGGGTACAGAACACACACCGCCATGTAAACACACGCACAAGAGTGTACACAACACACACACCACCACGCACAACAGTGTAGACAACACACACACACGGGTACAGAACACACACCGCCGTGTATGTATGTTCCTGTAGGTGTGTTGATCTTCTTTCTCACCGTACGTAGCCAACCGTGATAATCGGAGGTTCGGGGGGGGGGGGAGGACAATAAACGAAAGCCCAAAGAGCGGCTCCTTACGCGATGACACGCGTTGGTGGCATCTGCGAAATGAAATTCGCCACTTCACAAATGTAAATCGCAATGATAATAATGAAGTAACTAATTCATCTTGCTTTTAAGCTTTCGCGACGGTAGGAATCCATCCTCTTTGGCTATTTCGGTAAAGTCACGTAGGTATAAAATAAAACGAAATCACGACGTTTCGGGCGCAACACAAGCGTCCGTCATCAGGTGTGAAAGCATGGTCTGCTGTTGATGCAGACTGATTTAAAATGTTTGAAATGGGTGTAGCCCAAGGGTCATAAAGAAGTGGGCTATGAGGCTGCTTTCCTATCTTACAGTTACATGCTAATTTCTCACATTAACATCACTAGCCCCGGCCACTTATTTATATAACCCTTGGGCTACAGCCATTTCAAACCTTTTAAAAAGTCTGCCTCTGCATCAGACCATGCTTTCCCACCTGATGACGGACGCTTGTGTTGCGCCCAAAACGTCGTGATTTATTTGGTTTTATTTTATACCTACGTGACTTTACCGAAAGAACCAAAGAGTAAAACCAATGAATATGATCATCACAGGGCCGCGTGGCGGTCCGTCTAAAGTTCGCACGGCGCCTCCTCGCCCCCGCGAGCGGTGCTCGCGTGTGATGAGAGAAGAGAGAGAGACACACAGAGAGAGGCTTTTGACTTTTAAACAACTTTTATTGCCGCCAGCAGCAAAAGCACTGGAGGCGATTTCAATATGAAATTCACAAAGTTACCGGCAAACAAAAGAAAATTAACGCTACAAATCGACGCGCTGTGGCGCTGAAAGCACCGCGCACAATACAAAAGACAAGTCACGTGGTGGTTGTGGTGATCATCGCGCACGCCACGGTGACGAGCGAGCGCTGCAGAAGGTGAACACGAGGGTGCCGTCCACGCTGGTACAGAGAGGGCCTTTCCGGCTCCCCAGCGTTCGAAGAAGACGTGCACATCACCGACATGTGTGTGGTACGCGTGCTCCAGCCGGAGCCGCGCCTTAAGAAGCACAGAGCAGCCGTCAGTGTCACCCTCCAGCATCTTTTTTCTCGTTCTGTACACCGCCATCTTCGCTTAACACAGAGAGAGAGAGAGGCAGGGTGAGGGGGTACAACTGGGACGTGCCGTCTGCGGGCGTCTGCAGGCAGGCGATGTTGCTTGGCGCCCCTGCTCGGCTGGGGTTCTTCTGGGAGCCTGCGGGAGAGAGAATTTGGAGCAGTAGACCAAGCACAGGCGTCGGATTCCCAAGTAGCTGGGGGGGTGGGGAGGGATTCCGGATTCATGAGCCAGGTCAGAGTGCCCCAAATATCAGCTGGAATGGATCTCTGTGAACCCCCGTGGCGTCTGTGTCAGCTCTCCAACTTTCATCATCCTCTTCTTGGTTCTTTCGGTAAAGTCACGTAGAATGGAAATAATAAAATAATAAAACATAATAAAATACAATTCTTACGACGTTTCGGCCACAACGCAAGCTGCCGTCCTCAGGTGAAGAACAGACGCTGTTGTTCCGACAGACCTGTTCTTCACCCGAGGACGGCTGCTTGCATTGTGGCCGAAACGTCGTGAGAATTATTTTATTGTTTTATTTTTATTATTTTATTATTTCCCTTCTACGTGACTTTATCGAAAGAACCAAGAAGATGAATCCCTGCAGTCACGAAAGCTTTAAATCGAAATTTCATCATCCTGTCAAGATGTACGCAGCGCCTTTGCCAAGGCGCTTCGCGGAAATTCTAAAATTGTACGAAGGATGATGATGATTTGAAGTGAATAATTTGGTTATTGTAAGTGGCTGTGTAAGTTTCGATGACCGTAGAACCAAAGGGGCTTTGATAAGGAAGGATTGTGATAGGCCTGGTCGTAGCTAGGGGCGGGGGGGGGCGGGGCGACAGACAGCTCGGGGGCTGAAAAGTAATGAGGCATCGTTGGGAGGATAAAGGGAGAGTCGTTAGTATCACTCGACCATCATCTCGCTACATCTCCATCTCTTGGCTATAGCTCGACTCTCATCTCTCGAGGAGTTTAAACATTAAAGCCCCCCCCCCGTCACCACCACAACCCCTCCCCGTTCATCTTCCCAAATTTATAATATCAAACTAGGACCCCCCCCCCCTAAGGAGAGCCGATGGGAGTTTTAAATATGGGAGGGGGATATTTGGCTGATTTGGAGGAGTGGGGAGAATTAGGTAGATTTTCATCAACGTAGAGCGCTTTGTGACACTTGCAGATTTGGGAATTTTTTTGGAGATAAGGGAAAGACTGTAAGATCGGTGAGATCTTCGATGGGTGGACCGGCAGGCTTTAGGCAGCTGGAAGAATTTTAAATTTCGATTTAAAGCTTTCGTGACTGCAGGGATTCATCTTCTTGGTTCTTTCGGTAAAGTCATCACGTAGAAGGGAAGTAATAAAATAATAAAAATAAAACATAATAAAATAATTCTCACGACGTTTCGGCCACAACGCAAGCAGCCTTCCTCAGGTGAAGAACATGTCTGTCGATAAGACAGAGTCTAGACTCTGTCTTATCGACGTGACTTTACCGTGACTTTACCGAAAGAACCAAGAAGCTGGAAGAATGTTGAGATCTCTGGAGGGGGGGTGGGAGGGGGGGGGGTGGGAGGGGGGGAAAGAAATAAAACCAAACGACCTCCAAAAGGAAGCGAAAGTTACCGGGACATCGGAGTCATGCGGGCACTGAAATAAACGACGCAGCACAGCAGGCTGGGTGATGCGGAGAATCTGTGAGACCTGACGATGGCAAAAATGGAAAATAAAAAAAGGCGTGAAGAAGACGGGCAGACCAGACGGCACGTAGCGGCCAGGGTGTCACGCGTGACGGATCCGTGATGGGAGCGCTCAATTCCATCGATATCCTTCACCTCCTGCTCCACCTCCTCCTCGTGCCAATTTCGCTCTCAGGCTCCCCGCCGGCTCGCGGAGACTCCCTCCCGTCCTCCACTGGCCGCCACGATGAGCCGGCGAGGTTCACAATGGCCAGGACGTGACCCTATGTTCCGGGGTGGGGGCGGCGAGGGGGGGGGGCGAAGGAGGGCAATGACCCCCTCTGTGTGTAAGGGATCTCGCTGAGCGATAGGGTCACGCGCGCTACCAATTATCGCCCTGCTTGCAATTAACGACGAGTAGACGGGGAAAGGGTCTTGTGCCGATTGCCACGCGGGGGGGGGGGGGGGGGGAGGTTAATAGCCACGTGGGAAGGGGTGTTCGGGGGGGGCATTAATTGGAACGTGTGTGGGGGAAGACGGAGGAGGAGTTACAACAACAACACAAAATCAGGGTTTATTTCAGCCGGAGTTGTCCGGGGCTGAGCTCCGAAAAATAATCCCCAGGAAAGCCAAACCGATTCGTATGACTATTGTTCAGGAGGGCCACACTTACATTGGGGTTTTAAATAAAGATATTTTTTGGCAAATGTTTTTAAAATTGTTATTTTTTTTCACTAGGTAAGGTCCACTGAGATATTTAGCTCTTTTTTCAAAAGCGACCTGGCCACAAATGATAGCTCAACGAAAGTGACTCACCGTGTGAAAAATTATAGCAGCCAAACACTCGAAACGCGTGATGTTGATTCTAAATGTGGAGGGAAAACCGCGTAGGACCCGGAAAAAAAATCCATGCGAATCACGGGAAGAAAGGGAGAGTCATGTAAACTCCAAATATATAGGCGTCAGAGATCGACCCCACGACCTCCTGTATTCCAGGACGAGGCAGTTAACATCTCGCCACGGCGGCGCTCCTTGATGATGAGTGTTGTTTATTATTCGGCGAGAGGAGGCACCGCCCTATCCCCGTACAGATGGACACAGACGGCGATTAGTCCGCACTTTGCTCTACAGCCTCCTCCTGGCAAACCCGAGTGTTATGACACCTCCCTCGACGCCCACCCACGGGGAACGGGGAGATTCACGACACCATCTGTGCGGCGATCCACCCACGCTTGCTCCTGCCTTCACACACGCGCACTGCCGATGGGCTCGAGGCAGCAGACACGTGGCAGCATCAGCAGCAGAGCCACCGCTGCGCCGACACCGCGAACCGCACTTCCCGCACGCAGCCACGAGGGGACGGCAGTGGCCAGAGTCCCGGGGTCCCTCTCGCTGTCCACAAGGGTGGGGGGGGCAGCGGGGTGGTGGAGGGGGGGGGGGTCCCCTCGTTGCGCGGGGAGCAGGGTGGTCCTGGGTCGTCGCCCACGTGGTCGCGGACTCCAGGTCCTCGCGGCCCACCACGTGGTCGTCACAAATACGTGCAGCAACGTGAGACGCTTCGTCCGCGTGGGAATAAGACGGCGAGTCGCCGTTACGCACGCTGCACGCGCCCGATGATTGCTAAACGCGTCCTACGCCAATTAAAATCGAAAGTGCTGCCAAAGGTAATACCGGACGCACACGTACACCCCCCCCCCCACCACCCAGCAAAATGCTGTTAGCGAGCACCTATGAAGGCCGGCACGGCACACGAAGGGGTGGGTGGTCGCTACCACGCCCAACCACCTTTTTCACCCCAGTGGCAGTGTTTACACACCGCGCCAGGTACTCATTTTGAGGCTGACTCCACCTAGGGGAGGCCCAGGACCGGTTCAGATAACCGTCGCTGATGTAGAAGTGCAGCGCACTAACCACTACACTACCGCTCCTCAAACAAAAAGATTAAGATCCCCCGCATAGCCTTCACAGCCTGTTGTGGCAAATGTTGTGAGCGAGCGCCTACCGCTCCCCAAACAGGCGCATACACACACGTGCACACGAAATCAGCCACGATAAGTCCCGACCAGTGGAGGTGGGCTGCAGAGGTTTTGTGGCAACATCTACAACCAGACTGCTTAGAGACCTGGGAATTAAGGGCCAGAGCCAGCGTTCGGCAATCAAAGATGTATCGGAGGCGGCAGAAGGCAGCAGTCAGTGGCTCTGGATGAAGAGGAAAGACCCCAGCTGGGCCCCAAAGTGAGAGGGCCAGGAGGTATGCAGTCAACAATGCTTGACTCAGGGAGGAGGACGCCCCTGCCATGCATAGTCCCATGGGATGTTGGCTACCAACAACAAGGCAACTCCTATGACTAATTGGGAATGGGACGCAAGCGTAGGATTGATCACCCTGTCGCTGGCCGCCTTTGGGGAGGGTGTATAGTATGAAAGGCCGAAACACCCTAGGAACCAAAGGGTCACTACTGACGATGCGCTCCCCAAATTTCACCAGGCTCACTGTTCATGAACTCTTGGAAGTGCTTGCACAAAGGCTAGTAACATCTCATCCTGTGTTCTTTGGAATCTGAATATGCAATGCTGCATGAAGGCCTGGCCACAAGTCGCCATCATCTCCCAGGATTCCGCGATGCAACGATCCACCCAGCTCCTATTCTTAGGTTTTTTCGGTAAAGTCACGTAGGTAAAAAATTAAAATTAATAAAAGTAAAATAAAAAATAAAAATCACGACGTTTCGGAGGCTAAACAAGCTTCTGTCTTTAGGTGGAACCGTCATAGCACGATAGTTGTATTAAGAAAGATACAGCAATCGTTACAGCAATCGTGCTGTGACGGTTCCACCTGAAGACGGAAGCTTGTGTTGCCTCCGAAACGTCGTGATTTTTATTTTATTTTTTATTTAAATTGTATTGATTTAATGTTTTTACCTACGTGACTTTACCGGAAAAAACCTACGAATATGAATCCTTGCAGTCACGAAAGCTTCAAATCTACACCCAGCACCTTCCACACGAGCCGATTTCATCGCTCCATCTTCCCGGGAGGCACCCTCCCGGATAAGGTCCCACTGCTTGGCTCATTTCTTTATTTCAAATCAGTCAACTTAAAATATGAACACTAAACACAGACATCTGTCTGATGACGGAGACTTGTGTTGCCTCCGAAACGTCGTGATTTATTATTTTATTTATATTATTACTTTTATTAATTTTAATTTTATTTTTTACCTACGTGACTTTACCGAAAAAAACCTAAGTGTATGAATCTTTGCAGTCACGAAAACATCAAATCTGGAATCTGTCTGAACATTCTCCATCGGTTCATATTATTATTTTTAAACCAAACGCCTCCACTCAATTCAGTCACAAACACACAAACACACACAAACAACACACACAAGCACACACTGGTCAAGTTTTCTCACATCACCACCCCCGATTCTCCGGCATCTGACCCGCCCAGCAGAAAATAATTATATCACCGCAGTCAGCGTCACGAGCAGTGGGCTCACGCTCGTGTTAACTCCCACCGCTTCCAAAACCACGTGGCCTCTTGCGGAAGAGTAGGCCAAACGTTTTGATGACCCTCTTAGAGAGAGATGATCTCTAGAAAATTCCGTCTGTAGCGGAGGGGTCCGTTCCCGTCAGAAGGTGGCGTGGGCAAGGCACTTGCAGGGGCTGTACCTTTGCAACTCGCCACTTAACGATTTTTTTAAAATTGTTTATTTGACCAGGTAAGGCCCACTGAGCTATGCAGCTATTTTTTAGAAGCCACCTGGCCATCACAAACGATAGCTCAACGGAGTGGGCTTATCACGTGGGAAATGAATAGCGGTCGTCAAATACTCTAAACGCGTGTTGATCAGTGCCGGATTATCCTCGTAGCAAAAGTAGCTACATGTGTAGTAGCTACATGTGTAGTAGCTACATGTGTAGTAGCTACATGTGTAGTCGCTACATGCGTAGTAGTAGTTACATGTGTAGTAGCTACATGTGTAGTAGATACATGTGTAGTAGTAGTTACATATGTAGTAGCTACATGTGTGGTAGCTATATATGCAGTAGCTACATGTGTAGTAGGTACATGTGTAGTAGATACATGTGTAGTAGTAGTTGCATATGTAGTAGCTACATGTGTGGTAGCTACATGTGTAGTAGCTACTACATATGTAGCAGCTACATATACAGTAGCTACGGGCCCCGCACTTTCAGGGGCTCCGCACTAAATGCTTTCAAGCTATCAATTCCGGTTTAGTGATTCTGCACTTGCTCTATTACTATAGTACTATACCACATTCAACTTTTATGAACGACTGAGTGTTTAAGGTTAGCAATTTGTCGAATTATCTGGCTATATAGCAAATGAAAACAGAAAAATACTTCACTATGCAAGTAAAATTGATTGTGTTTGAATATTTACGTGTTTTTTTTAAATTCAGGGCTCTTTTATAACATGTGCTACAGGCCCCGCACTATCTTAATCCGGCACTGGTGTTCACTCTAAATGTCCTCACTGCAAGAACGCGGCATCCGCAAAAAAGAAAAGAGGGGGGGGGGGGGGGGTTGAGAACCGATTGACGTGTGATAATTAAGGAGGCGCGGCTGTTTTTGTTAATTAATTAATCTCCAATTACAGGACGTCTCGAGGGACGCGACTTTGACGCGGCGACACGGTTGGCGGTGACATTGCCTGTCACCGAACCACCCCCGGGCCCCCGTTCTCGTTGGGGGAGACAAAGGCGGATGGGGGTGGCCGGGTGGGGTGGGTGGGGTGGACGTGGGGGCTGGGCTCGAGCCAGGGTTTACAGAGCCCCCGAGGGGCTTAGATCTAACGCGGCTCAGCCACTGTGACTTCATTGTGTCAGCGGCTCACGCGAGTGTGTCAGAGGGCACGTGGAGCCACCGATTCCACACGCACACACGCACACACTTAAAACACACGTGACACTAACGCCATCGACTCAACAAAGACCCTCCGTGTAGCCTTAACAGACTGTAGGGGCAAGTGCTGTTAGCGAGCGCCTAGTGGCGATATTTACACCGCACCAGGTACTCATTGAGGCTGAGTCGACCTAGGGGAGGCCCGGAACCAGGTACAGATGATCGTCGCTGGTATTGTCCGTGAGTGGTAATCAAACTCGGGTCGCCGGGTACGTATCACAGCACGCTATACGCTACGCCGCACACACTAACGCCATCCATTCAACATACACACACACCCACTCACACACACCCACCCACACAGCCACACACACAAACGCATGCTTATTCAGATGTGAACACGTGTACACACGCACGCACACAGGCGCCTGCATTGAATTCACTCCACCCACGCACTCCCACGCACAGAGGCACGCACTCTTACATCACTGTGCGTGTGAGTGTACGTGTGTCCTTGTGTGTGTGTTTGAAGGCTATATGGGGGATCTTTATCTTTGTTCCTATCTGTGTGTGTGTGAGTCAGTGACACAAGCGCGCGCACGCACGCACACGCAGTTACTCAGTCAGATTCTCGATGACTCCACGCAGTCAAGGAACTTGGAACTGTCGGATCTGGCTCGGCAGCCTCATTCATCATTCCTGTACCATCATCGTTAGCCATGGTCAATTTACTGCTGGATGAAGGCGCACGCAAAGCCTCCGCCACTCACGATTCAACCCACGATCCACACACCCAGCACCATCGCACGAGCCGATTCTAATCGGCTGTGGAACAATCATCAAGCACACTCTGAAAGTGACCTCATTGGGCAACTCCACTGGGCGACTCCACCCCCCACCTCCCCCACTATCGCGTACGCTAAAAAAACCTCCCACGACCACCTGAAAAAGGTAGCCCGCCAAGACCAAAACAAGGGTCAGAATGACAATGAGAATACTTATTTACATCATTAGACCTCATTTGCCAGTACCAAAATATAATAATAGGTTATAGATGCCATTGGAACCTCATTACCCCGAGCTCTCATACTCTGATGGTGCATTGTCTTTGAGTTGTGCGCCTTTTGGCGTCATCTGATCCAACCCATGTGAGACTAGGCTCTAAGGAAAGCTGTCTCGGGTGTGGACCAATCAACTTCAAGGACAGTGCATATCATTATCAGAGTTACGTTTTTTGTTTGCATTATGGCTGGAGGTATTGTGGTCTATGCAAACATGACTCCTTGTAAAAAAAGGTGTCAGCTTTGTTGCCGGATAAAAGGGTAAAAAAGCAATTATCAGGTTATAGATGCTTACCCCGAGGCCTCATTACTCTGATAGTGACATTGTCTTTGAGCTGTAGACGCTTTTGGCGTCATCTGGTCGAGCACCAATTGAGACGAGGCAAAAAAAAGCCGTCCATGGTGTGGACCAATCAGTTTCAAGGACAATGCATATATTATCAGAGTGTGTTTTTTGTTTGCATTTTGACTGCAAGTATTGTGGTTAATGCAGACATGAATCTTTGTAAAAAAAGTTGCAGCTTTGTTCTCAGAAAAAAGGGGAAAATCCCTATTATTAATACTTATTTATTCATACTGGAGGAATCCGATGAGCTCTAAAGATCGTTTTTCACGGATGTTCAGTCGGGGGCGCGGGCGAGAAAGTTACAACAGACAAACAAACAAGACCACAAAACAAACCGCGATATGCACATTCTTTTTGTTAAGGCGCTCTTCTTGCACCTCCAACCCAGCGTATATATAAGCTCCTAGCTTGGCAGTGTCTCATTCTTCACCTGAAGACGGCTGCTTGCGTTATAGCCGAAACGTCGTGAGAATTATTTTGTTTTATTATGTTTTTTTTTACTTCCCTTCTATGTGACTTTACCGAAAGAACCAAGAAGAAGCATAGGAAAGGTTAACCTGGTCCAGAAACTAGCAAGCACAAGCTCGGTACGCATCAGCAACCAATGCTACGGACTCATATCCTTAGGTTTTTTCGGTAAAGTCACGTAGGTAAAAACATTAAAAAGTAAAATAAAATAAAAATCACGACGTTTCGGAGGCAACACAAGCTCCCGTCTTCAGGTGGAACCGTCACAGCCACGAAAGCTGTATCAAGTAAAAGTATCAAAAGTAGCTCCTGCAATCTCTCATTTACTTGATATAGCTTTCGTGGCTGTGACGGTACCACCTGAAGACGGAAGCTTGTGTTGCCTCCGAAACGTCGTGATTTTTATTTTATTTTACTTTTTTTATGTTTTTACCTACGTGACTTTAACCAATAAACCTAAGAATATGAATCCTTGCAGTCACGAAAGCTTCAAATCTAGAATTAATGCTACGGACATCAACGATGGCGCCTGTGTGCTGTGCACCAGCATGGCTTGCCCGTGCTCTCACCACATCTCTCCTCCGTGCGCAACGCCGCAACCCTCTGGGAAGTTCTCTGCGCAAACGGTCGCCTTTCCATTCACCAGGGCCCCCATTGAAGGTCCCGCGGCATCGCTTGAAGTCACGCGAGACCGTTTTGGACCCAATGCGCTTGACATTAAACAGGGCGAGTTCAAGACCCCGACGATGCTTGGAGAAGCTGAATGGCGTTCGACAAAACTCACGAACCAACACCGCCATGCCTGGGTTTGAGCTTCCACAAAGGTCATGGGTCAACTCCAAATGGCATCCGCTGCACGAGCAGTGGCAGTCGATGCGGATCCACGTGATGCACAAATGGGGCATCGAAAAGTCTCCACGAGTCCACGATTCACCGCTCACTCAGTGATCCACCGCTCACTCACTCAGTGATCTACCACTCACTCACCCAGTGATCCACCACTCACCCAGTGATCCACCACTTACTCACTCAGTGATCCACCACTCACCCAGTGATCCACCACTTACTCACTCAGGGATGCACCACTCACCCAGTGATCCACCACTCACTCACTCAGTGATCCACCACTCACTCACTCACTCAGTGATCCACCACTCACCCAGTGATCCACCACTCACTCAGTGATCCACCACTCACCCAGTGATCCACCACTTACTCACTCAGGGATGCACCACTCACCCAGTGATCCACCACTCACTCACTCAGTGATCCACCACTCACTCACTCAGTGATCCACCACTCACTCAGTGATGCACCACTCACCCAGTGATCCACCACTCACCCAGTGATCCACCTCTTACTCACTCAGTGATCCACCACTCAGCCAGTGATCCACCACTCACCCAGTGATCCACCACTCACCCAGTGATCCACCTCTTACTCACTCAGTGATGCACCACTCACCCAGTGATCCACCACTCACCCAGTGACCCACCACTTACTCACTCAGTGATCCACCACTCACTCAGTGATCCACCACTCACCCAGTGATCCACCACTCACCCAGTGATCCACCTCTTACTCACTCAGTGATGCACCACTCACCCAGTGATCCACCGCTCACTCACTCAGTAATCCACCACCCACCCAGTGATCCACCACCCAGTGATCCACCACTCACTCACTCACTCAGTGATCCACCACTTACCCAGTGATCCACCACTCACCCAGTGACTCACCACTTACTCCGTGCCTCTGCCGCTCGGCTCGTCGTTGATTTCGCTCCGCGGCTGCGCGGTCCGACCTTGGTCCCGCCTCGCCGCTCTTGTTCGAGTTCGTGTTCATGCCGCAGAGAACAATGCCTGGTCCGCACGTGTCACCCCGCGTGTGTGTGACCGCGTGTGTGTCTCTGCGTGTGTGTCTCTGCGTGTGTGTCTCTGTGTGTGTCTCTCTGCGTGTGTGATCGTGTGTGTGTCTCTGCGTGTGTGTCTCTGCGTGTGTCTCTCCGCGTGTGTGACCGCGTGTGTGTCTGTGTGTCCCCGCGTGTGTGTCTGTGTGTGTGTGTGTGTCTCTATGTGTGATCGTGTGTGTGATCGTGTGTGTGTCTGTGGGGAGCGGTGGTGTAGCAGTTAGAGCGCTGCGCTACGAACCTGGCGACCCGGGTTCGATTTCCGCTCACGGCCAACACCGGTGACGATTATCTGAACCGATCCTGCGCCTCCCTTAGGTCGACTTGGCCTCAAATGAGTACCTGTTGCGGTGTGTAAAAACACCACACTGGGGAGACAAAGGCGGCTGGGCATGGTGCTGTCCACCCACCCTGCTCGTGTGCCATGCCGAGTGGGGTGCGTGGTGAGTGGGGTTCGTGGTGAGTGGGGTGCGTGGGGTGCGTGGTGAGTGGTGTGCGTGGTGAGTGGTGTGCGTGGTGAGTGGTGTGCGTGGTGAGTGGTGTGCGTGGTGAGTGGTGTGCGTGGTGAGTGGGGTGAGTGGTGAGTGGGATGCGTGGTGAGTGGGATGAGAGGTGAGTGGTGTGCGTGGTGAGTGGGGTGAGTGTGGTGAGTGGGGTGAGTGTGGTGCGTGGTGAGTGGGGTGTGTGGTGAGGGGTGTGCGTGGTGAGTGGGGTGCGTGGTGAGTGTGGTGAGTGGGATGCGTGGTGAGTGGGATGCGTGGTGAGTGGGATGCGTGGTGAGTGGGGTCCGTGGTGAGTGGGATGCGTGGTGAGTGTGGTACGTGGTGAGTGGGATGAGTGATGAGTGGTGAGTGGGATGAGTGGTGAGTGGGATGAGTGGTGAGTGGGATGAGTGGTGAGTGGGATGAGAGGTGAGTGGTGTGCGTGGTGCGTGGTGAGTGGGGAGCGTGGTGAGTGGGGTGCGTGGTGAGTGGATGCGTGGTGAGTGTGGTGCGTGGTGAGTGTGGTGCGTGGTGAGTGGAGTGCGTGGTGAGTGTGGTGCGTGGTGAGTGTGGTGCGTGGTGAGTGTGGTGCGTGGTGAGTGGGGTGCGTGGATGAGTGGGGTGCGTGGATGAGTGGGGTGCGTGGATGAGTGTGGTGCGTGGTGCGTGGTGAGTGGTGTGCGTGGTGTGCGTGGTGTGCGTGGTGAGTGGGATGAGTGGTGAGTGGGATGTGGTGTGCGTGGTGAGTGGGATGAGAGGTGAGCGTGGTGAGCGTGGTGAGCGTGGTGAGCGTGGTGAGCGTGGTGAGCGTGGTGAGTGGGGTGAGCGTGGTGAGCGTGGTGAGCGTGGTGAGTGGGGTGAGCGTGGTGAGTGGGGTGCGTGGTGAGTGGTGTGCGTGGTGAGTGGGGTCAGCGTGGTGAGTGGGGTGAGCGTGGTGAGTGGGGTGAGCGTGGTGAGTGGGGTGCGTGGTGAGTGGGGTGCGTGGTGAGCGTGGTGAGTGGGGTGCGTGGTGAGTGGGGTGCGTGGTGAGTGGGGTGCGTGGTGAGTGGTGTGCGTGGTGAGCGTGGTGAGCGTGGTGAGCGTGGTGAGTGGGGTGAGCGTGGTGAGTGGGGTGAGCGTGGTGAGTGGGGTGAGCGTGGTGAGTGGGGTGCGTGGTGAGTGGGGTGCGTGGTGAGCGTGGTGAGCGTGGTGAGTGGGGTGAGCGTGGTGAGTGGGGTGAGCGTGGTGAGTGGGATGCGTGGTGAGTGGGGTGCGTGGTGAGTGGAGTGCGTGGTGAGTGGTGTGCGTGGTGAGCGTGGTAAGCGTGGTGAGCGTGGTGAGTGGGGTGAGCGTGGTGAGTGGGGTGAGCGTGGTGAGTGGGGTGCGTGGTGAGTGGGGTGCGTGGTGAGTGGGGTGAGCGTGGTGAGTGGGGTGCGTGGTGAGTGGGGTGCGTGGTGAGTGGTGAGCGTGGTGAGCGTGGTGAGCGTGGTGAGCGTGGTGAGTGGGGTGCGTGGTGAGTGGGGTGCGTGGTGAGTGGGGGTGCGTGGTGAGTGGGGTGCGTGGTGAGTGGGGTGCGTGGTGAGTGGGGTGCGTGGTGAGTGGTGAGCGTGGTGTGCGTGGTGAGCGTGGTGTGTGGGGTGAGCGTGGTGAGTGGGGTGCGTGGTGAGTGGGGTGCGTGGTGAGTGGGGTGCGTGGTGAGTGGGGTGCGTGGTGAGTGGGGTGCGTGGTGTGCGTGGTGAGCGTGGTGAGTGGGGTGCGTGGTGAGTGGGGTGCGTGGTGAGTGGGGTGCGTGGTGAGTGGGGTGCGTGGTGAGTGGGGTGCGTGGTGAGTGGTGAGCGTGGTGTGCGTGGTGAGCGTGGTGAGTGGGGTGCGTGGTGAGTGGGGTGCGTGGTGAGTGGGGTGCGTGGTGAGTGGGGTGCGTGGTGAGTGGGGTGAGCGTGGTGAGTGGGGTGAGCGTGGTGAGTGGTGTGCGTGGTGAGTGGTGAGCGTGGTGTGCGTGGTGAGCCTGGTGAGCGTGGTGAGCGTGGTGAGTGGGGTGAGCGTGGTGAGTGGGGTGAGCGTGGTGAGTGGGGTGAGCGTGGTGAGTGGGGTGAGCGTGGTGAGTGGGGTGAGCGTGGTGAGTGGGGTGAGCGTGGTGAGCGTGGTGAGTGGTGAGCGTGGTGAGTGGGGTGCGTGGTGAGTGGGGTGCGTGGGGAGTGGTGGTGCGTGGTGAGTGGGGTGCGTGGTGAGTGGGGTGCGTGGTGAGTGGGGTGCGTGGTGAGTGGTGAGCGTGGTGTGCGTGGTGAGCGTGGTGTGTGGGGTGAGCGTGGTGAGTGGGGTGCGTGGTGAGTGGGGTGCGTGGTGAGTGGGGTGCGTGGAGAGTGGGGTGCGTGGTGAGTGGGGTGCGTGGTGTGCGTGGTGAGCGTGGTGAGTGGGGTGCGTGGTGAGTGGGGGTGCGTGGTGAGTGGGGTGCGTGGTGAGTGGGGTGCGTGGTGAGTGGGGTGCGTGGTGAGTGGTGAGCGTGGTGTGCGTGGTGAGCGTGGTGAGTGGGGTGCGTGGTGAGTGGGGTGCGTGGTGAGTGGGGTGCGTGGTGAGTGGGGTGCGTGGTGAGTGGGGTGAGCGTGGTGAGTGGGGTGAGCGTGGTGAGTGGTGTGCGTGGTGAGTGGTGAGCGTGGTGTGCGTGGTGAGCCTGGTGAGCGTGGTGAGCGTGGTGAGTGGGGTGAGCGTGGTGAGTGGGGTGAGCGTGGTGAGTGGGGTGAGCGTGGTGAGTGGGGTGAGCGTGGTGAGTGGGGTGAGCGTGGTGAGTGGGGTGAGCGTGGTGAGCGTGGTGAGTGGTGAGCGTGGTGAGTGGGGTGCGTGGTGAGTGGTGAGCGTGGTGAGCGTGGTGAGCATGGTGAGTGGTGTGCGTGGTGAGTGGTGAGCGTGGTGTGCGTGGTGAGCGTGGTGAGCGTGGTGAGCGTGGTGAGTGGGGAGCGTGGTGAGCGTGGTGTGCGTGGTGAGTGGGGTGAGCGTGGTGAGTGGTGTGCGTGGTGAGTGGTGAGCGTGGTGAGTGGTGTGAGCGTGGTGTGCGTGGTGAGTGGTGAGCGTGGTGAGCGTGGTGTGCGTGGTGAGTGGGGTGAGCATGGTGAGTGGTGTGCGTGGTGAGTGGTGAGCGTGGTGAGTGGTGTGAGCGTGGTGTGCGTGGTGAATGGTGTGAGCGTGGTGAGTGGGGTGAGCGTGGTGAGTGGTGTGCGTGGTGAGTGGTGAGCGTGGTGAGTGGTGTGAGCGTGGTGTGCGTGGTGAGTGGTGTGAGCGTGGTGAGTGGTGTGCGTGGTGAGTGGTGAGCGTGGTGAGTGGTGTGAGCGTGGTGTGCGTGGTGAGTGGTGTGAGCGTGGTGAGTGGTGTGCGTGGTGAGTGGTGAGCGTGGTGAGTGGTGTGAGCGTGGTGTGCGTGGTGAGTGGTGTGAGCGTGGTGAGTGGTGTGCGTGGTGAGTGGTGAGCGTGGTGAGTGGTGTGAGCGTGGTGTGCGTGGTGAGTGGTGTGAGCGTGGTGAGTGGTGTGCGTGGTGAGTGGTGTGAGCGTGGTGAGTGGTGTGCGTGGTGAGTGGTGAGCGTGGTGAGTGGTGTGAGCGTGATGAGTGGTGAGTGTGGTGAGTGGGGTGCGTGGTGAGTGGGGTGAGCGTGGTGAGTGGGGTGAGCGTGGTGAGTGGGGTGCGTGGTGAGTGGTGTGCGTGGTGAGTGGGGTTCGTGGTGAGCGTGGTGAGTGGGGTGAGCGTGGTGAGTGGGGTTCGTGGTGAGCGTGGTGAGTGGGGTGAGCGTGGTGAGTGGGGTTCGTGGTGAGCGTGGTGAGTGGTGAGCGTGGTGAGTGGGGTGAGCGTGGTGAGTGGAGTGCGCGCTACGGGGTGTGGCCCTGGTGGTGGTGGTAACCCAAGCGAGCTCAACCACCGTGTCAGCATTCACCAATTAATGACCAATTAGCGGTGGCGATATCACTATAATCACGCTCGCCAGGGTGGCTTCCACAACAACCACCGTCATCAGCAGCAAGATCGGTCTCTAGAAGAGACACATTCCCCCCCCTCGCCTTCCCCCTCCACCTTTGAAAGCAAACGTCTGCAGTGCGTCTTACTCTCCGAAGCGTACGGTGCGAAAGAAGTTTAACATACATTGTAACCCCCCCCCTCCCCGTTGATTTCTCTAAAACGTAATATTTTTGTTTCGCTGAAGTAAGGTTTATTTAAACACAGGCGTGAATATGCAACGGGTATGTTTCTTATTCTTGGTTCTTTTGGTAAAGTCACGTAGAAGGGAAGTAATAAAATAATAAAAATAAAACATAATAAATAATTCTCACGACGTTTCGGCCACAACGCAAGCAGCCGTCGTCAGGTGAAAACCAGGTCTGTCGAGGCGACAGCGTCTGAATGAAACAGCACCATGCTTGGAGCATATATTTAAGCTGGGTTTGAAGGGGGGGAAAGGGCGCCTTGACAAAATAATTTGCATATCAATAGGAATTTAGCATATTTATGGGAAATGCAGGTATGTGATTAGTACTACTTATGCCCGTGCATTATGCAGGATTAGCAGCATCAAAGGGAGGTGATATGGGAAATGCAGGTATGTGATTAGTACTACTTATGCCCGTAGAACTATGTCGTTAACGCGGTGATCTGGTTTAAAGCCCACGCGGACTGCAATGTATGGCGCGGAGAGATTGGAGAACACTCAACTCCAGATCATCATAATCACCATCAGCAGCAGCCAGGGGCATTCCCACTGCTGGATGAATATCTCCACCCATGCGATGTTGCAATGTCACGACAATTACACTGCCCCCCCCCCACCCCCTTTCTTTATCACCAGATACCGAGTCGGAAAGTGGAAGATGCTGATGACGGTGGTGATGGTGGTGATGGTGGTGATGATGGTGGTGATGGTGGTG
This sequence comes from Lethenteron reissneri, assembly GCF_015708825.2. Lineage (NCBI taxonomy): Eukaryota > Metazoa > Chordata > Hyperoartia > Petromyzontiformes > Petromyzontidae > Lethenteron > Lethenteron reissneri. The sequence continues at coordinate 15,663,174 of NC_083804.1, forward strand.
ATGATGATGGTGATGTTGTTGGTGATGGTGGTGACGGTGATGTGGTGATGATGGTGGTGGTGGCGATGGTGATGACGGTGGTGATGATGGTGGTGATGGTGGTGATGATGATGGTGATGTTGGTGGTGATGGTGGTGACGGTGATGTGGTGATGATGGTGGTGATGATGGTGGTGATGTTGGTGATGATGGTGGTGATGTTGGTGGTGATGGTGATGATGATGGTGATGGTGGTGATGATGATGATGTTGGTGGTGATGATGATGATGGTGGTGATGATGATGATGATGGTGGTGATGTTGGTGGTGGTGGTGATGATGGTGATGTTGGTGGTGATGATGGTGGTGATGATGGTGGTGATGTTGGTGGTGATGACGATGGTGGTGATGATGGTGATGATGTTGGTGGTGGTGATGATGGTGATGTTGGTGGTGATGATGGTGGTGATGTTGGTGGTGATGATGGTGGTGATGATGCCGGTGATGTTGGTGATGATGATGATGATGTTGGTGATGATGGTGGTGATGATGATGATGATGGTGGTGGTGATGATGATGATGATGGTGGTGATGATGGTGGTGATGATGGTGGTGGTGATGGTGATGATGATGTTGGTGATGATGATGATGGTGATGATGATGGTGATGATGTTGGTAGTGATGGTGATGATGATGGTGGTGTTGATGATGGTGATGTTGGTGGTGATGGTGATGTTGGTGGTGATGATGTTGGTGATGGTGATGATGATGGTGATGTTGGTGGTGATGATGATGGTGATGTTGGTGGTGATGATGATGGTGATGTTGGTGGTGGTGATGATGGTGGTGATGATGGTGGTGATGATGGTGGTGATGATGGTGGTGATGATGATGGTGATGTTGGTGGTGATGATGGTGGTGATGATGATGATGGTGATGTTGGTGGTGATGATGATGGTGATGTTGGTGGTGACGATGATGGTGATGTTGGTAGTGATGATGATGGTGATGTTGGTGGTGATGATGATGGTGATGTTGGTGGTGATGGTGATGATGATGGTGGTGTTGATGATGGTGATGTTGGTGGTGATGATGATGGTGATGTTGGTGGTGATGATGTTGGTGATGATGGCGATGATGATGATGTTGGTGGTGATGATGATGATGTTGACCTGTGCTCAAAGAGGCCCGTAGCAAACCGGATAGCGAATCTCAACGGGCTCCTCTCACCTTGCTAAATAAAGGATAATTAATTATCAGCTCATTAACTCTTCTCGTTTGGTTGTAAAACGGTGCTGGGTGGGAGGGGGGAGTGTTCTTTGGTGAGTGTGGGGGGTGGGGATTTGTTGGGGCAGGGGCTCCACTTTGCCTCCCCTGTGAGTGCCGCCGCGCACCATAAATCCTTATTGTAATTGTCCGATTTCCACAAACATCATCAGGCAGTGGCAATTAAGGAGTGTCCGCTCCGCCCCCCCACACCCCAATTCACACCCCCATCCTTTAACCCCCACGTGTCTCTACCCCCCCACCACCACCACTTCCCCACCCACCCTCGTGGGGGTGCTGGGGGGAGGGGGGGTCACGCCCGGGTGATTGTAATTGCTGCGCTGAAGAAGTGCAATCCACGGCGAAGTACACGCGCAGAGAACCGCACTGGCCGAGTTGGAATCGGGAATCGAAATTGGATTCTAACGGGTTCTGGGGTGGGGAGGGGTGGGGAGGGGGTGGGGGGTGGGGGGGCGCTGACCCGGACCTGACCCCTCCTCTTTGTCCACTCACCACTCACTCACCACTCACTCACTCACCACTCACTCACCACTCACTCACTCACTCACCACTCACTCACTCACCACTTACTCACTCACCACTCACTCACCACTCACTCACTCACCACTCACTCACCACTCACTCACTCACCACTCACTCACTCACTCACCACTCACTCACTCACCACTCACTCACCACTCACTCACCACTCACTCACCACTCACTCACTCACCACTCACTCACTCACTCACCACTCACTCACCACTCACTCACTCACTCACTCACCACTCACTCACCACTCACTCACCACTCACTCACTCACTCACTCACCACTCACTCACCACTCACTCCACCACTCACTCCACCACTCACTCACTCACTCACCACTCACTCACCACTCACTACCACTCCCTACCACTCACTCACTCACCACTCACTCACCACTCACTCACCACTCACTTACCACTCACTTCCACTCACATCACCACATCAACACTCACTCACATCACCACTCACTCACTCACCACCACTCACTCACCACTCACTCACCACTCACTCACCACTCACTTACCACTCACTACTCACACTCACCACTCACTCACCACTCACTCACCACTCACTTATCACTCACTCACTCACTCACCACTCACCACTCACTCACCGCACAACGATCACTCACTCACCACTCACTCACCACTCAGTTACCACTCACTCACTCACTCACCACTCACTCACCACTCACTCACCGCACAACGACCACTCACTCACCACTCACTCACCACTCAGTTACCACTCACTCACTCACCACTCACTCACCACTCACTCACCGCACAACGACCACTCACTCACCACTCACTCACCACTCAGTTACCACTCACTCACTCACCACTCACTCACCGCACAACGACCACTCACTCAACACTCACTCACCACTCAGTCACCACTCACTCACTCACTCACCACTCACTCACCGCACAACGACCACTCACTCACCACTCACTCACCACTCAGTTACCACTCACTCACTCACCACTCACTCACCGCACAACGACCACTCACTCAACACTCACTCACCACTCAGTTACCACTCACTCACTCACTCACCACTCACTCACCACTCACTTACTACTCACTCACTCACTCACCACTCACTCATCACTCACTCACCACTCACTCACTCACTCACCACTCACTCACCACTCACTCACTCACCACTCACTCACCACTCACTCATCACTCGCTCACCGCACAACGCTCACTCACGGCGAGTCGCTCGCTGACCCGCACATAAGCACACACTCCGCTCACTCACCGCTCATCACTCACCGCTCATCACTTAGCGCGCAAAGACAAAGCTCCTCCCGTGCAGCCTTAACAGACTGTTGGGGCAAGTGCTGTTAGCGAGTAGCAGCACCCGTGAAGACCGGCACTGTGGCACACGAGGGGGTGGGTGGCCAGCACCACGCCCGGCTGCTTTGACCTTCCCAGTGGCGATGTTTACACACCGCACCAGGTACTCGTTTGAGGCTGAGTCGATCTAGGGGAGGCCCAGGACCGGTTCAGATAATCGTCACTGGTCTTGGCCGTGAGTGGGAATCGAACTCGGGTCGCTCGGGTTCGTAGCGCAGCGCGCTAACCGCTGCACCACCGCTCCACTCACTCACACACGCGGCAGTCACTCACCGCTCACCACTCACCGCTCCCCACCATCTCCACTCACTCACACACGCGGCAGTCACTCACCGCTCACCACCAACTCCACTCACTCACACACGCGGCATTCACTCACCGCTCACCACTCACCGCTCCGCACCAACTCCACTCACTCACACACGCGGCAGTCACTCACCGCTCCCCACCAACTCCACTCACTCACACACGCGGAATTCACTCACCGCTCACCACTCACCGCTCACCACCAACTCCACTCACTCACACACGCGGCAGTCACTCACCGTTCCACCACCGCTCCACTCACTCACACACGCGGCAGTCACTCACCGCTCACCACTCACCGCTCACCACTCACCGCTCCCCACCATCTCCACTCACTCACACACGCGGCAGTCACTCACCGCTCACCACTCACCGCTCACCGCTCACCGCTCCCCACCATCTCCACTCACTCACACACGCGGCAGTCACTCACCGCTCACCACTCACCGCTCACCACCAACTCCACTCACTCACACACGCGGCAGTCACTCACCGCTCACCACTCACCGCTCACCACCATCTCCACTCACTCACACACGCGGCAGTCACTCACCGCTCACCACTCACCGCTCACCACCATCTCCACTCACTCACACACGCGGCAGTCACTCACCGCTCACCACTCACCGCTCACCACCATCTCCACTCACTCACACACGCGGCAGTCACTCACCGCTCACCACTCACCGCTCACCGCTCACCGCTCCCCACCAACTCCACTCACTCACACACGCGGCAGTCACTCACCGCTCACCACCAACTCCACTCACTCACACACGCGGCAGTCACTCACCGCTCACCACCAACTCCACTCACTCACACACGCGGCAGTCACTCACCGCTCACCACTCACCGCTCACCACCATCTCCACTCACTCACACACGCGGCAGTCACTCACCGCTCACCACTCACCGCTCACCACCATCTCCACTCACTCACACACGCGGCAGTCACTCACCGCTCACCACTCACCGCTCCCCACCAACTCCACTCACTCACACACGCGGCATTCACTCACCGCTCACCACTCACCGCTCCCCACCATCTCCACTCACTCACACACGCGGCAGTCACTCACCGCTAACCACTCACCGCTCACCACCATCTCCACTCACTCACACACGCGGCAGTCACTCACCGCTCACGACTCACCGCTCACCACCATCTCCACTCACTCACACACGCGGCAGTCACTCACCGCTCACCACTCACCGCTCCCCACCAACTCCACTCACTCACACACGCGGCAGTCACTCACCGCTCACCACTCACCGCTCCCCACCATCTCCACTCACTCACACACGCGGCAGTCACTCACCGCTCACCACTCACCGCTCCCCACCATCTCCACTCACTCACACACGCGGCAGTCACTCACCGCTCACCACTCACCGCTCCCCACCATCTCCACTCACTCACACACGCGGCAGTCACTCACCGCTCACCACTCACCGCTCCCCACCATCTCCACTCACTCACACACGCGGCAGTCACTCACCGCTCACCACTCACCGCTCCCCACCATCTCCACTCACTCACACACGCGGCAGTCACTCACCGCTCACCACTCACCGCTCCCCACCATCTCCACTCACTCACACACGCGGCAGTCACTCACCGCTCACCACTCACCGCTCCCCACCAACTCCACTCACTCACACACGCGGCAGTCACTCACCGCTCACCACTCACCGCTCCCCACCAACTCCACTCACTCACACACGCGGCATTCACTCACCGCTCACCACTCACCGCTCCCCACCAACTCCACTCACTCACACACGCGGCAGTCACTCACCGCTCACCACTCACCGCTACACGACCGCTCCACTCACTCACACACGCGGCAGTCACTCACCGCTCACCACTCACCGCTCACCACCATCTCCACTCACTCACACACGCGGCAGTCACTCACCGCTCACCACTCACCGCTACACGACCGCTCCACTCACTCACACACGCGGCAGTCACTCACCGCTCACCACTCACCGCTCACCACCATCTCCACTCACTCACACACGCGGCAGTCACTCACCGCTCACCACTCACCGCTCCCCACCAACTCCACTCACTCACACACGCGGCATTCACTCACCGCTCACCACTCACCGCTCCCCACCATCTCCACTCACTCACACACGCGGCAGTCACTCACCGCTCACCACTCACCGCTCACCACCATCTCCACTCACTCACACACGCGGCAGTCACTCACCGCTCACCACTCACCGCTCCCCACCAACTCCACTCACTCACACACGCGGCAGTCACTCACCGCTCACCACTCACCGCTCCCCACCAACTCCACTCACTCACACACGCGGCACTCACTCACCGCTCACCACTCACCGCTCACCACCATCTCCACTCACTCACACACGCGGCAGTCACTCACCGCTCACCACTCACCGCTCCCCACCAACTCCACTCACTCACACACGCGGCAGTCACTCACCGCTCACCACTCACCGCTCCCCACCAACTCCACTCACTCACACACGCGGCAGTCACTCACCGCTCACCACTCACCGCTCACCACCATCTCCACTCACTCACACACGCGGCAGTCACTCACCGCTCACCACTCACCGCTCACCACCATCTCCACTCACTCACACACGCGGCAGTCACTCACCGCTCACCACTCACCGCTCACCACCATCTCCACTCACTCACACACGCGGCAGTCACTCACCGCTCACCACTCACCGCTCACCACCATCTCCACTCACTCACACACGCGGCAGTCACTCACCGCTCACCACTCACCGCTCACCACCATCTCCACTCACTCACACACGCGGCAGTCACTCACCGCTCACCACTCACCGCTCACCACCATCTCCACTCACTCACACACGCGGCAGTCACTCACCGCTCACCACTCACCGCTCACCACCATCTCCACTCACTCACACACGCGGCAGTCACTCACCGCTCACCACTCACCGCTCCCACCATCTCCACTCACTCACACACGCGGCAGTCACTCACCGCTCACCACTCACCGCTCACCACCATCTCCACTCACTCACACACGCGGCAGTCACTCACCGCTCACCACTCACCGCTCCCCACCATCTCCACTCACTCACACACGCGGCAGTCACTCACCGCTCACCACTCACCGCTCCCCACCATCTCCACTCACTCACACACGCGGCAGTCACTCACCGCTCACCACTCACCGCTCACCACCATCTCCACTCACTCACACACGCGGCAGTCACTCACCGCTCACCACTCACCGCTCCCCACCATCTCCACTCACTCACACACGCGGCAGTCACTCACCGCTCACCACTCACCGCTCACCACCATCTCCACTCACTCACACACGCGGCAGTCACTCACCGCTCACCACTCACCGCTCACCACCATCTCCACTCACTCACACACGCGGCAGTCACTCACCGCTCACCACTCACCGCTCCCCACCATCTCCACTCACTCACACACGCGGCAGTCACTCACCGCTCACCACTCACCGCTCACCACCATCTCCACTCACTCACACACGCGGCAGTCACTCACCGCTCACCACTCACCGCTCACCACCATCTCCACTCACTCACACACGCGGCAGTCACTCACCGCTCACCACTCACCGCTCCCCACCATCTCCACTCACTCACACACGCGGCAGTCACTCACCGCTCACCACTCACCGCTCCCCACCATCTCCACTCACTCACACACGCGGCAGTCACTCACCGCTCACCACTCACCGCTCACCACCATCTCCACTCACTCACACACGCGGCAGTCACTCACCGCTCACCACTCACCGCTCACCACCATCTCCACTCACTCACACACGCGGCAGTCACTCACCGCTCACCACTCACCGCTCCCCACCATCTCCACTCACACACACCACAATCACTCACTACACACCACTCACCACACACTCCACTCACACACACACCACAATCACTCACTGCTCACCACGAACCTCACTCATTCACACACACACACCACAATCACTCACCACACACCGCTCACCACTCACCGCTCCCCACCAACTCCACTCACTCACACACGCGGCAGTCACTCACCGCTCACCACTCACCGCTCACCACCATCTCCACTCACACACACCACAATCACTCACTGCTCACCACGAACCTCACTCATTCACACACACACACACCACAATCACTCACCACACTCCGCTCACCACTCACCGATCACTACACACTCCACTCACTCACACGGCAGTCACTAACCACTCACCACTCACCACACACTCCACTCACACACACACCGCAACCACTCACCACACCGCTCACCACTGACACACACCACACTCACCGCTAACCGCACACCGCTCACCACTGACACACCCCGCTGACCACACGCCCACGGCCACAACGTGGAGGAGGGGTTGGTAGTTCACGCTAAGGTCAGAGGGGTTAGAGATCGGGGCTCTGTGAGATACACAGCGAGCGATAAGGCAGCGAGCGGTTAGGAGCCAGGGTTAGGGTGGTGACCGTTATGGCGATGGTGAAGGCGATGGTTCGGATAAGAGTGAATGTGAACGCCCGTGTTTGGACTACGGTTAGTACTACAGCTAGGACTATGGCTAGGACTGTGGCTAGGACTATAGCTAGGACAACGTCTAGGACTATGGCTAGTACTACATCTAGGACTATGGCTAGGACTATGGCTAGGACTGTGGCTAGGACTACGGCTAGGACTATGGCTAGGACTATGGCTAGTACTACAGCTAGGACTATGGCTAGGACTATGGCTAGGACTGTGGCTAGGACTATGGCTAGGACTATGGCTAGGACTGTGGCTAGGACTGTGGCTAGGACTATGGCTTGGACTGTGGCTAGGACTGTGGCTAGGACTATGGCTAGGACTGTGGCTAGGACTATGGCTAGGACTATGGCTAGGACTATGGCTAGGACTGTGGCTAGGATTGTGGCTAGGACTATGGCTAGGACTGTGGCTAGGACTATGGCTAGGACTACGGCTAGGACTACGGCTAGGACTATGGCTAGGACTACGGCTAGGACTGTGGCTAGGACTATGGCTAGGACTGTGGCTAGGACTGTGGCTAGGACTATGGCTAGGACTACGGCTAGGACTGTGGCTAGGACTATGGCTAGGACTGTGGCTAGGACTGTGGCTAGGACTATGGCTAGGACTACGGCTAAAACTGTGGCTAGGACTATGGCTAGGACTACGGCAAGGACTGTGGCTAGGACTACGGCTAGGACTGTGGCTAAGACTGTGGCTAGGAATGTGGCTAGGACTACGGATAGGACTGTGGCTAGGACTGTGGCTAGGACTATGGCTAGGACTACGGCTAGGACTGTGGCTAAGACTGTGGCTAGGACTATGGCTAGGACTGTGGCTAGGACTATGGCTAGGACTATGGCTAGGACTGTGGCTAGGACTATGGCTAGGACTGTGGCTAGGACTATGGCTAGGACTGTGGCTAGGACTGTGGCTAGGACTATGGCTAGGACTACGGCTAAGACTGTGGCTAGGACTGTGGCTAGGACTGTGGCTAGGACTATGGCTAGGACTGTGGCTAGGACTGTGGCTAGGACTATGGCTAGGACTATGGCTAGGACTGTGGCTAGGACTACGACTAGGACTACGACTAGGACTATGGCTAGGACTGTGGCTAGGACTGTGGCTAGGACTATGGCTAGGACTATGGCTAGGACTGTGGCTAGGACCGTGGCTAGGACTACGACTAGGACTATGGCTAGGACTATGGCTAGGACTGTGGCTAGGACTACGACTAGGACTGCGACTAGGACTATGGCTAGGACTGTGGCTAGGACTGTGGCTAGGACTATGGCTAGGACTGTGGCTAAGACTATGGCTAGGACTGTGGCTAGGACTGTGGCTAAGACTGTGGCTAGGACTATGGCTAGGACTATGGCTAGGATTGTGGCTAGGACTGTGGCTAGGACTACGACTAGGACTATGGCTAGGACTGTGGCTAGGACTATGGCTAGGACTGTGGCTAGGATTGTGGCTAGGACTATGGCTAGGACTGTGGCTAGGACTATGGCTAGGACTGTGGCTAGGACTGTGGCTAGGACTATGGCTAGGACTGTGGCTAGGACTGTGGCTAGGACTATGGCTAGGACTATGGCTAGGACTACGGCTAGGACTGTGGCTAGGACTACGGCTAGGACTGTGGCTAAGACTGTGGCTAGGACTATGGCTAGGACTACGGCTAGGACTGTGGCTAGGACTGTGGCTAGGACTATGGCTAGGACTGTGGCTAGGACTATGGCTAGGACTGTGGCTAGGACTGTGGCTAGGACTATGGCTAGGACTATGGCTAGGACTGTGGCTAGGACTATGGCTAGGACTATGGCTAGGACTATGGCTAGGACTATGGCTAGGACTGTGGCTAGGACTATGGCTAGGACTGTGGCTAGGACTGTGGCTAGGACTATGGCTAGGACTATGGATAGGACTGTGGCTAGGACTATGGCTAGGACTATGGCTAGGACTGTGGCTAGGACTGTGGCTAGGACTATGGCTAGGACTGTGGCTAGGACTGTGGCTAGGACTGTGGCTAGGACTATGGCTAGGACTGTGGCTAGGACTGTGGCTAGGACTGTGGCTAGGACTATGGCTAGGACTGTGGCTAGGACTATGGCTAGGACTATGGCTAGGACTATGGCTAGGACTGTGGCTAGGATTGTGGCTAGGACTATGGCTAGGACTGTGGCTAGGACTGTGGCTAGGACTATGGCTAGGACTGTGGCTAGGACTGTGGCTAGGACTATGGCTAGGACTACGGCTAGGACTGTGGCTAGGACTATGGCTAGGACTACGGCAAGGACTGTGGCTAGGACTACGGCTAGGACTGTGGCTAAGACTGTGGCTAGGACTATGGCTAGGACTACGGATAGGACTGTGGCTAGGACTGTGGCTAGGACTGTGGCTAGGACTGTGGCTAGGACTATGGCTAGGACTACAGCTAGGACTACGGCTAGGGCTGTGGCTAGGACTATGGCTAGGACTGTGGCTAGGACTACAGCTAGGACTGTGGCTAGGACTGTGGCTAGGACTATGGCTAGGACTGTGGCTAGGACTGTGGCTAGGAGAAGCCTTGAGGGTTGACTGTGGTTGATGACTCGTCGTGTTCATGACGATCGCAGGTTTTCTGTTCCTTTGCCCCCCTCCACTACTACTCCTGCCCTCCCCTCTCCCCCGCTGCCCCCCCCCACCCACCCCTTCTTACCTCCCCCACCTCCCAGCCTCCTGTCTGAGTGCCGCAGATATAAACGTGCCTGGGGGAGCAGCGGCCGATCGGGTTCAACAGGGGATGGAGAAGAAGGGGGAGGGGATCGTGGGGGGGGTCATAGTTAAAGGGGGGGGCGTATTGGGGGGGGGGCAACAGACAGAGACGGGGTGACATCTGCAGGCTCAACAGAGGACAGAAGCGGGGGGTGGGGGGGGGCTAAGAACGACCCCACCCCTCCCCCTATCTCCCCCCCTATCCCTCACACTTGATTAAAACCCCCGTACCCCCTCCTCCACCCCCTCCTCCACCCCCTCGCCGCGTTATTAATCTCCGTGGCGATGCCGGGAGAGGAGGCAGCGCAGTTTATTAAGGCGCTGATGGATTTCACGGGGCGGGGTGCATGGAGTGGGGGGGGGGGTAGTGGGGGGTGAGGGGGGGGGGAATGGGGGGATGGGGGGTGGGGGCTATCGAGCTGGGCCGGCCCGTGGGGACCGCGTCCCGATCATTAGAGGAGCAGCAGCAGCAGCAGCCCCAAGGTCTCCGCTTAATAATTCAGAGTCGATCGACCCGGTCTCCAACCGCTCTCTCGTGTGTCTGCGGCGCCGCGGTCCCGAGTGTGACTTAGAGTGGGCGAGTGTGTGGGTGCGTGCGAGTGAGTGTGTGGGTGGGTGTGTGCGGGCGAGTGTGTGTGTGCGAGCGAGTGTGTGTGTGCGAGCGAGTGTGTGTGTGCGAGCGAGCGAGTGTGTGGGTGCGAGCGAGCGAGTGTGTGGGTGCGAGCGAGTGTGTGGGTGTGTGCGAGTGAGTGTGTGTGTGGGTGTGAGCGAGCGAGTGTGTGGGTGCGAGTGAATGTGTGTGGGTGCGTGCGGGCGAATGTGTGGGTGCGAGCGAGCGAGTGTGTGTGTGCGAGCGAGTGTGTAGGTGCGAGTGAGTGTGCGGGTGCGAGCGAGCGAGTGTGTGGGTGCGAGTGAGTGTGTGTGTGGGTGCGTGGGAGCGAGCGAGTGTGTGGGTGCGTGCGGGCGAGTGTGTGGGTGCGAGCGAGTGTGTGGGTGCGAGCGAGCGAGCGAGTGTGTGGGTGCGAGCGAGTGTGTGGGTGCGTGCGGGCGAGTGTGTGGGTGCGAGTGAGTGTGTGTGTAGGTGCATGCGAGCGAGTGTGTGGATGCGTGCGGGCGAGTGTGTGGGTGCGAGCGAGCGAGTGTGTGGGTGCGTGCGAGCGGGCGAGTGTGTTGGGGCATGCGGGCGAGTGTATGGGTGCGTGCAAGCGAGTGTGTGGGTGCGTGCGAGCGAGTGAGTGTGTGCGTGCGAGCGAGTGTGTGGGTGCGTGCAGGCGAGTGTGTGGGTGCGTGCGGGCGAGTGAGTGCACGAGTGAGTTGAGTGTGAGTTGCGTGGGTGAGTGTAGGTGTGTGAGTGGCTGAGTGTGAGTGGCGTGAGTGAGCGGTGTGGGTGAGTGAGTGGGTGAGGGTGTGAGTTGATGAGTGTGAGCGTGTGGATGAGTGACTGTGAGAGCGAGAGGGAGTGTGTGTCTGTGAGAGTGGATGAGAGTGAGTGTGTGAGTGGGTATGTGGATAAGAAGAGTGAGTGGGTGAGTGAATGTGTGAGTGGGTGAGTGAGCGTGAGTGTGTGAGGGTGCGTGTGAGAGTGGGTGACAGTGAGTGAGTGTGTGAGAATGAGTGTGTGTGTGCGCGAGTGGGTGGATGTGAGTTTGAGAGTGAATGTGTCCATTGAGTGAGCAAGTGCATGAGTGGGTGAGGGTGAGAGTCAGTCGCGGTTAACGCGCTGAACCACGAACCAGGCAACCCGAGTTCGAGTCCCGCTCGCGGTCAAAACCAGTGACAAATATCTGAACCGGTCCTGGGCCTCCCCTAGGTCGATGCAGCCTAAAATGAGTACCTGGGCCGGTGTGTAAACATCGCCACAGGGGAGATGAAGGTGGTCGGGCGTGGTGCTGGCCACCCAGCCTTCTGTGTGCCCTGCCGGCCTTGATAGGTGCTCGCTGCAAAAATTGCCCCAAAAGTCTACGAGGCTATGTGGGGGGGGGGGGGGGGGGTCTTTGTATGGGTGGGTGACTGAGTGTGTACACTCCGTCATTGTGCCCATGTGTACCACACATGTGCACCACACCAAGGCCGTAACCATGGAGTCAACATTGGGGGGGGGGACCACATTTTCCAGGGGGTCTGGGGTCCGCCCCCCCAGAAAAAAAAATCTAAATTTGAAAACTCATTTCCTGCCTAAAATATTTTAAAATTAACTAACACATGGGATGGACTTTTGATTTATTTTTTACAATGATGTCTACTAGTGTATTGTATTACATTTCTCTGTTTTTTTCTTGTTTTCCTTTTCTTGTTTCATTGTATGTAATGGCAGAGATGAGGGATTAATAAAGTACAACCGTAACCACAATCATACATATGAAGACAAGTCCAGATATTGTGGCCAAGGTTTAGGGAATTGTTTTATTTTATTTACATAGCATAGCAATTATTATTAAATATTTTTTTATAGGAATATATTGGGGGGGACATTTTGAGCATATTTGAATATTGGGGGGGGATATGTCCCTTGCACCACACATTGGCACAATGACGTGTGTGTGTGTAATACACACACACACGTGCACGACACACACACACACGTGTGTACTACACAGACACACGTGTAGGCGTGTGCATGATCACTTACACAGTCTACCGCCCGTGGTTCCTGACCTGGCTCTCTCTGCAGCTTAGCGTTAGCTTCCGAGATCCGAAGAGATCGGGGGACATGCAGGGAGATACATTAACACAACATTCTTATCGCCCTGGGGTTTGACGATGACGGCTGGCTGAGTTGATCCTGACCGAAACTGGAACTTAGTAAACCCCGGATCACGCAATCTCTCCTCCTCTTCCTCCTCTTCCTCATCCCTCCTGCTCCTTCCTCCTCCTTTTCTCTCCTCCAGCACATCAGCTCCGTTTCTCCTCCAGCCCGTGTCGCGCCCGTTTAGCCCTCCCTCCCGCCCACCTCTCTCCGGCAAACAGAAGCTGCTTGGCCATGCGCTGGCTGGGAATGCAATGATCAGCCGAGCAACAGCACACGAGCTGATAACGTTCTTTTCGACTCATGTACAGTGCTATACATGAATGGAACGTGTTTTTAAATGATGCATTAATTAGCCGTAATAATTTTGTTTTAAAATCATCGAAATAAATGGTTTGGTGATGGTGCCTTGGCAGTGGTGCACAGGAAAAAAATTCGATTTTATTTGTTTTTACTTTTGATATGAGCTTATTTGATCGTTATACAGAGTAGCTTGTGGTTGTTGAAGGGCCTTGTACGTTACTCGATAGCTATTAGGAACATCTATTAAATTGTCTATTGACTAAACTGATCGTTAGGAAACGTACTTTTTTTAATTCTCAGCAAGCGCCGCAGTCTGCGACTCTTTCCATCCACTCCGTCCCTCTGGCCTCTTTACGTAGTGCTGCCATGAAGAAGGGCCATAGCCTGAAACGTCGCATATTATATCGATATATTTGCTTCTTAAGGCCACAGTGTTATTGCGGAACCTGTTGCGTGTTTTGCGTGTCGGATTTATGGTCAATTATTAATTACCCATTGCGATAAAGAGCGAGAAATGGCCCTGGGATAGGGTCACTGCCAGAATCGTCGGACCAATCGTCCGCGTGGATTGTGCTGTCATTTTTTGTTGTTGTTATTTGTCGCAGCACGTTACCAGTGCCGGGACCCAGTCCGTTCACGACTGCGACGATGCACCTCGTGAACTCTGCCCCTGATGCGGTCATCTTTGACGGACGGACTGGCTGACCTTGCAGGGAATGATCCTGTCAGCCGGGGAGGGAGGTGGGAGGGAGGTGGGAGGGAGGTGGGAAGGAGGTAGGAGGGAGGTGGGGGAGCCGAGAGGGGGGGGGGGGTACAGATCACGGCGGGAAGCACTGATGGATCGTCCTGTGCGCTTGGTGGTGGTGGTGGTGTGCCTGTGCCAGTGTGAATGAGTGTGTGTGTGACAGCGTGCATAGGTCGACTCAGCCCCAAATGTGTAAACCGAGTGCCGTGTGCAAACATCGCCACTGGAGAGACAAAGGCGGCCGGGCGTGGTGCCGGCCACCCACCCCCTCCGTGTGCCGTGCCGGCCTTCATAGGTGCGACTCGCTAACAGCACTTGCCCCGACAGTCTGTTGAAAGCTATCCGGGGGATCTTTGTCTGTGTTTGAATGTGTGCGTCAGTGTGTGTCGCGGTTAGCGCGCTGCGCTACGAACCCGATTGTCCCGAGTTCAATCCCCGCTCACGGCCAACGCCAGCGGAGATTATCTGAACCCGGTCCCGGGCCTCCCCCTACCTAGGTCGACTCAGCCTCAAACGAGGACCTCTGATGCGGCGTGCAGCAAACATCGCCACTGGGGAGACAAAGGCGGCCGGGTGAGGTGTCGGTCACACACCCCCCCCCCCTCGTGTGCAGCGCCGGCCTTCATAAGTGTCCGCTCACTGCAGTTGCCTCAATAGTTTGTCAATGCTATACGGGGGCGGTGGGGGGGGCTGTGGGGTGGGGGGACTTTGTCTGCCTTTGTGGAACACATGAGGATTGACAAAGGGATGCTGGGGTGTTCAGTATGTGCAGGAGGAGTCTGTGCGTACATCATTCTTTCACTTCTGCTGTCACAGAGACGAAGAGGGGGCGTGAGTCAGCTCCCTCCTCTCCTCCTCCTCCTCTACTATTTTTCCTCCTCTACTCCCCCCCCCTCCTCCTCCTCTACTCCCCCCCTCCTCCTCCTCCTCTATTCCTCCTCCTCTACTCCCTCCTCCTCCTCCACTCCTCCTCCTCCACTCCTCTTCCCTCTCCTCCTCCCTCATCTCCTCCTCCTCCTCCTCCTCTCACATCTCATCCTCCTCCACTCCTCCACTCCTTCCCCCTCTCCTCCTCCTCCTCTCTCATCTCCTCATCTCCTCCTCATCTCCTCCTCATCTCCTCTTCATCCCCTCCTCCCTCCTCTCATCCTCCCATCATCCCTCCTCTCCGTCTCCCAGCGTCCTTCAACGCCGCCTCTCATCTCTCACAGCACAGCTCACACTCTCCCCCCCCACCACCAAAGACAAAGATTCCCCATATAGCCTTCAACAGACTGCTGAGGCAAGTGCTGTTAGCGAAGGCCACCACGGTACACACGGTGGTGGGGTGGCCAGTACCACGCCCGACCGCCTTTGTCTCCCCAGTGGCGATATTTATTTTACACACCGCATCAGGTACTCATTTGAGGTTGAGTAGACCTGGGTGGGGAGGCCCAGGACCGGCTCCGATATTCGTCACGACTGGTGCTGGTGGCCGTGAGCTGGAATCGAACTCGGGTCGCCGGGTTCGTAGCGCAGCGCAGTGCGCTAACCGCTGTACCACCGCTCCCCACCACCACCACCACGACCAGCACCCATGCCTCCCACCCTCCTCTCCTCGTCGGCCGACTCAACATCTCTCCCCCCTCAACTTCACGTGTGTCCCTTCCTGACTACCACCTCTCCATCTCTCTTCCTCTTCTCTCCTCTCCCTCAATAACTCACCTCTCGCTCCCCGTGTCTTCTCCCTGGGACCATACGGAGGTGGACATGGAGGGGTGGGGTCGGGGGGGGGGGGTGTGAGATATTGTGAGAGAGTGAGCGGGAGAGTCGTAAGGGGTTTATTCGCTAGCAGGTGAGAATCAATCAGCGATGCCGGCGGGTGCAGAGAAAGGCATCAAGCCACTGGCGGGAGACAAGGAGGCGCTTCGCCCTCTTTGGGCATCACCAGCGAGCCGAGAAGCCCAGCTTGGGCGAGAGAGCGCCGGCTAGGGCGCCCATTGTTCTACACGGGTCATCGCGCCCATTAGTGATCGTCGGCGGAGTCGTCGGCCAGGCTGCTGAGTTGCCAATTACGAGACGAGCGTGCGATGGTAGGGTCCCATTAGCATGCTCGAGGACCATTCAGCGAGACACGTGCTAAGCTGCAACCCTCCCAACGAGACCCATGGTGGTCGCGTAGAGTTCATCGCCGTCATCAGGGGTCATCGGCGAGCCACTGCCGGCTATCGCCCGCCAATTAGTCCCGATGATAGCTACGACTCATCGGCTAAACATGCCACCAGCTGCAGTTCTCCCAAACGTAAAACAAAAAATGAAACGCGACCAATATTATCCGTAATAAATGTTTTTTGTTGTTGTTATTGTTGGGGTTACATCGCGTCAATATGAACGTGTCGTTAACCCAGCGCCACCCGACACGGCCAATCCGTGAGGTCTGGCACGTAAACAAAGCGTGCCAATCCGTGACTACTTCAGCACGCCTGCGTGTTGGAGATTGCCACCCACAGCTTTAACAATTTGAGTACGACGTTTCGCCCGTGATTAGGGCCAGCTTCATCAGGGCATCCAGCGTGTTCCAGGGGTCGTCGCTATCATTAGCGATCATCAGTGAACCGTGCCCCGGCTATACCGGTGTAGTGACATAGAATCGGTCACCACATAGCATCGCGCTTGCTGCTGGCAGGGAAGGGGATCTGCAGCTTACAGCAGCCCTGACTGACAGCAGGTCACGTGAAAGACCAGAGAGGGATCTCGGGGGAGGGGCACACCGAGAACCCGCTGGTATGTTCCAGAAGGGGGGCGTGGCCGGGGGCGTGGCTAGGCCACGCTGGCAGTATAAGAGGGGCCCCGGGAGGGGAGCTCGGGGCTGTCGTGTGGAGTGGGTGGGTGCTGCTGCTCGAGTCTTCACCATCTCGGCGTCGTCAGTCAGACAGTCTACCAGCTGTCCTGACTGGGAACTGTAGTCACTAAGTGTTACTGTCAGGCCGTGTTAATAAACAGAGAGCCTCCTACCCTGAGTGTCTCTGAGTCGTGAGTCACTGCACCGGCACCAGTGAGCTGCCAGGAGACTGTTTAGAAACCACGTGGCACCCTCCCCACGTGCTTGGCTGCAGCACGCGGACCACGTGGTGTCCGCACGAGGTTGTTGCTGAATGAAATCGGTGCGCTGCGTCCGCATGGCGGATCGTCCAACATCGCCGGGGTCGCGGGGGGTGTTGGGAAGGATTTCATTGAGCAGTGGATGGAGCATGGCTGCTGCTGCTGATGATGATGGTGACAATCAGGAGGTGACCCAAACACTCCAGTACCGCAGCAGGAGGAGGAGCCTCCTCCTGCCAATGAGTCTTGAGACCGCGAAGTTTTTCGATTGAAGGACATTGTTGCTTTTAAATTTTGATTTAAAGCTTTCGTGACTGCAGGGATTCATCTTCTTGGTTCTTTCGGTAAAGTCACGTAGAAGGGAAGTAATAAAATAAAAATAAAACATAACAAAATTATTCTCACGACGTTTCGGCCACAACGAAAGCAGCCTGGTTTTCACCTGAGGACGGCTGCTTGCGTTGTGGCCGAAACGTCGTGAGAATAATTTTATTATGTTTTATTTTTATTTTATTACTTCCCTTTTACGTGACTTTACCGAAAGAACCAAGAAGATTGTTGCTTTTGTTGTTGCTGTTGTTGTTGTTGATATTGCTGCTGTTGTTGTTGTTGCTGTTCTTCATGCTGTCGTTGTTGCTGTTTTTTTCTGATGATGTCATTGCCTTTGTTGCTGTTTTTATTGCTGATGTTATTGTTTTCTACCTACGTGACTTTACCGAAAAAAACCTAAGAATATGAATCCTTGCAGTCACGAAAGCTTCAAATCTAGAAGTTGTTATTGTTGTTGCTTTTGTTGTTGCTTGTGTTGCTGCTTTTGTTGTTGGTCTTGTTGTTGCTGCTGTTGTTGTTATCTGGAATGTATGGGGGGGGGGGGGTACAGATGATTGTTGTCGCCACCCTACTCTCTCTTCCCCTTTACCTCCCCCCGGCGTTCTGTCGGAGTGCCCAGTCAATTAGCCAGACTAATGGGCAATTAACCTCGCACACCTCCACACAGAGAGGTACCCGGGCTCATCACCACACGGGCTCGCGTCGACATTCACACGCAGATGGAAACACAAAGATCCCCCGCGTAGCCTCAGCAGACTGTTGGGGCAAGTGCTGTTAGCGAGGAGCACCTATGAAGGCCAGTACGGCACACGAAGGAGTGGGTGGCCGCCACCACGCCCGGCCGCCTTTGTCTTTCTCGAGGCGATGTTTTTACACCCCACCAGGTACTACGTTTGATGCTGAGTCGACTTAGGCGAGGCCCAGGACCGGTTCAGGTAGACGTCATTGGTGTTGGCCGTGAGTGGGAATCGAACTCGGGTCGCCGAGTTCGTAACGCAGCGCGCTAACCGCTACACCACCGCTCCCCACATCACCAGTACCAACACCAGCCATTCGCCACTGCGTAACGATGAATCACCACCGCGCATGTGCCAGGCCAGGTGCACTTTGAGGCCACGTGAAGTGTTGAAGGCTCGTTGACAGGATGTCTCGGGACAGACCCAGGTGCCATGGGTTAACTGACTGAGATGCCTGGTAGATTGCACCCAGCTGTACGCCCTACTGTGCCAAATTGCCGTATTTCATCCACCCGGCGCTCCGCTCGTTGTTGTGAGCGTCGCTCCTCCGCCCTCCGTTGTTGTTGGAGGGCGACTACCTCCAACTGCCCAGTAGCGTCCTTCACGAGCCTCCTCCACAGAGGCCGATCTCGACACCGCTGGTACCGGTCATCGGCAAGTCCTCTCAGCTCCACACTCTCCCGTACCGCATCAGCTCCATCTCTTCACCACCGCTATCATCATCATCTATAACCTAACAAAACCCCCATCTGCCATCATGCTTCACACCACAGATGGATCTAGAAACTTCCTCAGAGTGCTGGGGGTGGGGGGGGGGAGGTTACTCAAAATACCAAGCCTATTAAATCGTGGCCCTACATTGAAAATCGAAAAATACATCCAATGTATTTATCTGGTAAACATCAATAAAATAGCAATTGTCGAGGTCTCAAGGGTGACAGGGCGGGGGGTCGCGGGGGCACGGTGGTGGGGGAGGGAGGAGATTTCCCCCCCATCGGCCCCTCCCCTTCGGATCAACCACCTGCGTCTCTCTGTCCACCCCCCTCCGTCCGGGAGGAGCGCAGTGACCAAAGCGCGCTCCCCGACTCGCCTCGTCCAGTCGCGGGGAAGACCCCGGCCTGTGACAGCCGCCTCTACAGGGTTGTCTCTCGTCATTTCGCTACCACCATCGATATCATCATCATCATCATCACCATAATCATCACCATGATCATCATCACTATTACCACCACCACCGTCATCACGATTACGACCACCACCATCACCACCTTTCCACCACCACCATCAATATCATCATCACCATCATCATCACCACCATCATCACCACCATCATCATCACCACCATCATCACTATTACCACCACCACCACCACCGTCATCACGATTACGACCACCACCATCACCACCTTCACCACCACCACCATCAATATCATCATCATCTTCATCACACCATCATCAACATCACCACCACCGTCATCACTATTACCACCACCACGACCACCACCATAACCACACCACCATCACCACCTTTACACCACCACCACCACCATCAATATCATCATCATCACACCATTATCATCATCACCACCACCACCACCGTTATCACTATTACCACCACCACCACCGTCATCACGATTACGACCACCACCATCACCACCTTTACCACCACCACCATCATCATCATCATCACACCATCATCACCACCACCACCGTCATCATCACCACCACCACCGTCATCACGATTACGACCACCACCATCACCACCTTTACCACCACCACCACCATCAATATCATCATCATCATCATCACACCATCATCATCATCACCACCACCGTCATCACTATTACCACCACCACGACCACCACCATAACCACACCACCATAACCACCTTTACCACCACCACCACCACCGTCAATATCATCATCATCACACCGTTATCATCATCACCACCACCACCGTCATCACTATTACCACCACCACCATCACCACACATTAGCATGGTTGGCCACGTACGGTGCGAAAGAAGTTCACACCACGAGTCACTGCCTCTTCCCCCCAGGCAGCCGGTCGGTGTCACCTGTCCACAGTGCCCCCCCGGCCACCCTGGCAAATGTCCGCCCTACAGCTCCACGCCTCCTCCTCGGACAGGGTCCAGGAAAGGACTCAACTTCCACCACCTCTCCAAAAACCTCTCTCCATCCTCCCAACCTCTCCACCATCACCCTCCACCATCGTCACGGTGGAGAGGAGGGGCGTGGGGGAGCAACTGTGGTTTCACTCCGGGCCACGACTCACACCATCATCGACATAGCCGCCGGTCACTGGCTGCCCCTGGTGGCATTTGAATAGGGCCCACCCACCACCCCTCCCCCCGACAATACACACATTTGTATAACCCCACCCCCCCATCATTATCAGCATTGTGCTGCTGTCAAACCCCAATGGTTTCAAATGTGTGGCGGCCACTCACTCACACTGACGATGTCTTATCGGTGAAAGTGACCCCCTCCCTAATCTGGTCTCCCCACGTGATTGGCTCACGAGTGACGTCATCACGTTTATGCCCCCCCCCACCACCCGTCTATTTAAGACCACAATTCTGGCTGTCGCCTGATGCTGCTGGTCGTTGTTCGGTACTCGAATTGTAAATGTTGTAGTGGGTTTACTCTCCAACAAACCGATGTGCTGTACTCGTAACGAATTGGGCACGCGTTGTTTACGTGACAAACCTGAATGATTTGCTGCATCGGGTGGTGGCGGGTTTCACGGCACATTTAGATATTTACGCGATCTACCCCCCCCCCTCCCCCCCCCAAAGAATACCTCTATTATGGATAATGTTGGTCGCGAAGGCCTACGTGATAAATTGACTGATTTCGAATATGATCGCGGCTTGGGGTACGGCTGGGTCGACTTAACCTTCATCATTCCCGCGGCCACGCCACCCAAATCTCGCCCTCCCCTCCGTCCCCATTCACGCGTCAAACGGGTGAAGATCACGGTTTGCCGGATGGGGGAAAACGTATTTCACTAAAACTATGAAACATTTATTTTTTATTTTACCAGATAAGGCCAACTTGAGCTGTATCCTTTTTTTCCTGATGACGCAAGCGCTTGTGTTGAGATCGAAACGTCGTAGTTTTTTGTTATTTTCTTATTTTCTTTGAAACTATCTCCGTGACTTTACCAAAAGACCCAAAGAATATGAATTCCTGCAGTCACGAAAGTCTCGAGTCAAGATTTTGAGCGAAACAGATTTTTTTTTTGTCAGAAGCGACCTTGGCCATCAGAGACGATCGCCCAGATGAAGTGGGCTTACCATCACGTGGCAATGTAGAGCGGCCGAATGTTCTAAACGAGTGGCGTTGATTCTAAATCTGGAGGGAAAAACTGGAGGACCCGGAGAAAAATCCCCGCGACCATGGGGAGAGAGACACTGCAAACTCCATATATACAGCAGCAGACGTCAGGGTCGGGATCGAACCCACGACCTCCTGTGTACCAGGCGAGGGAGTTAACATCTCCTAGCCACCGTGATGATGATCAGAGAGAGAGACACGCAAACTCCAAATGTACAGCAGCAGGCGTCAGGGTCGGGATCGAACCCACGACCTCCTGTGTACCAGGCGAGGGAGTTAACATCTCGCGGGGAAAGAAGGAATCTGGTGGAGAGGAGGAATCTGAAGGGGGGGGGGGAGGTGGTAGATGGGGAGGTGGAAGGTAAACGCGTGAAACTGTGTCCCAGCTACATTTATAGCCGCTTCTGCGTCCCGATTAACACCACGCAATTAGCATAGCAATTAACACCCCAAATTATCAAAACCGATCGGGTCCTGGGCGAGATTAGCGGGCGGCTAAAGCAGCATCGCCTCCAGCCGCGATAATTGTCGCGGTTGCAACAACAGACGAGGGACGGGGAGTGGGCGTGGGGTGGGGGGTTGGGTGGGGGGGGTTGGTGAGAAGCAAGCCGAGACACGGTGTTGGTGGAGCACGTAAGGTGACACTCCCCACAACACTCGGGAGTAAACAAATGTCATCATTTGTTACTTGCGGGGCGGCGGGTTGGTGTCGGGTGGGTGTCGGTGGGTGTCGGGTGGAGGCGAGGGTAGCTGGATGGGGTGGCGGGGGAACTTTAGTGGGATGCCACGTGGACACCCGTTGGGGAACACTTCTCGCTCAACGTGGAACGCGCGTGCCGTTATCGCGCGGAGTGTGATCTCCGTTCTAACGCGGAGTGTGATCTCCGTTCTAACGCGGAGTGTGATCTCCGTTATCGCGCGGAGTGTGATCTCCGTTCTAACGCGGAGTGTGATCTCCGTTATCACGCGGAGTGTGATCTCCGTTATCACGCGGAGTGTGATCTCCGTTGTAACGCGGAGTGTGATCTCCGTTGTAACGCGGAGTGTGATCTCCGTTCTAACGTGGAGTGTGATCTCCGTTCTAACGCGGAGTGTGATCTCCGTTATCACGCGGAGTGTGATCTCCGTTGTAACGCGGAGTGTGATCTCCGTTCTAACGTAGAGTGTGATCTCCGTTCTAACGCGGAGTGTGATCTCCGTTCTAACGCGGAGTGTGATCTCCGTTCTAACGCGGAGTGTGATCTCCGTTCCAACGCGGAGTGTGATCTCCGTTCTAACGCGGAGTGTGATCTCCGTTGTAACGCGGAGTGTGATCTCCGTTCTAACGCGGAGTGTGATCTCCGTTCTAACGCGGAGTGTGATCTCCGTTCCAACGCAGAGTGTGATCTCCGTTCTAACGCGGAGTGTGATCTCCGTTGTAACGCGGAGTGTGATCTCCGTTCTAACGCGGAGTGTGATCTCCGTTGTAACGTGGAGTGTGATCTCCGTTCTAACGTGGAGTGTGATCTCCGTTGTAACGCGGAGTGTGATCTCCGTTATCACGCGGAGTGTGATCTCCATTGTAACGCGGAGTGTGATCTCCGTTATCACGTGGAGTGTGATCTCCGTTCTAATGCGGAGTGTGATCTCCATTGTAACGCGGAGTGTGATCTCCGTTATCACGTGGAGTGTGATCTCCGTTCTAACGCGGAGTGTGATCTCCGTTATCACGCAGAGTGTGATCTCCGTTATCGCGCGGAGTGTGATCTCCGTTCTAACGCGGAGTGTGATCTCCGTTATCACGCGGAGTGTGATCTCCATTGTACCGCGGAGTGTGATCTCCGTTGTAACGCGGAGTGTGATCTCCGTTGTAACGCAGAGTGTGATCTCCGTTATCACGCGGAGTGTGATCTCCGTTATCACGCAGAGTGTGATCTCCGTTATCGCGCGGAGTGTGATCTCCGTTCTAACGCGGAGTGTGATCTCCGTTGTAACGTGGAGTGTGATCTCCGTTCTAACGCGGAGTGTGATCTCCGTTCTAACGCGGAGTGTGATCTCCGTTATCACGCGGAGTGTGATCTCCGTTATCACGCAGAGTGTGATCTCCGTTCTAACGCGGAGTGTGATCTCCGTTGTAACACGGAGTGTGATCTCCGTTCTAACGCGGAGTGTGATCTCCGTTATCGCGCGGAGTGTGATCTCCGTTATCGCGCGGAGTGTGATCTCCGTTATCGCGCGGAGTGTGATCTCCGTTCTAACGCGGAGTGTGATCTCCGTTATCGCGCGGAGTGTGATCTCCGTTATCGCGCGGAGTGTGATCTCCGTTCTAACGCGGAGTGTGATCTCCGTTATCACGCGGAGTGTGATCTCCGTTCTAACGCGGAGTGTGACCTCCGTTGTAACGCGGAGTGTGATCTCCGTTCTAACGCGGAGTGTGATCTCCGTTCTAACGCGGAGTGTGATCTACGTTCTAACGCGGAGTGTGATCTCCGTTCTAACGCGGAGTGTGATCTCCATTGTAACGCGGAGTGTGATCTCCGTTGTAACGCGGAGTGTGATCTCCATTGTAACGCGGAGTGTGATCTCCGTTCTAACGCGGAGTGTGATCTCCGTTCTAACGCGGAGTGTGATCTCCATTGTAACGCGGAGTGTGATCTCCGTTATCACGCGGAGTGTGATCTCCATTGTAACGCGGAGTGTGATCTCCGTTCTAACGCGGAGTGTGATCTCCGTTATCACGCGTAGTGTGATCTCCATTGTAACGCGGAGTGTGATCTCCGTTCTAACGCGGAGTGTGATCTCCGTTCTAACGCGGAGTGTGATCTCCGTTGTAACGCGGAGTGTGATCTCCGTTCTAACGCGGAGTGTGATCTCCGTTCTAACGCGGAGTGTGATCTCCGTTGTAACGCGGAGTGTGATCTCCGTTGTAACGCGGAGTGTGATCTCCGTTGTAACGCGGAGTGTGATCTCCGTTATCACGCGGAGTGTGATCTCCGTTGTAACGCGGAGTGTGATCTCCGTTCTAACGCGGAGTGTGATCTCTGTTCTAACGCGGAGTGTGATCTCCGTTGTAACGCAGAGCGTGATCTCCGTTCTAATGCAGAGTTTGATCTCCGTTGTAACGCGGAGTGTGATCTCCGTTCTAACGCGGAGTGTGATCTCCGTTATCACGCGGAGTGTGATCTCCATTGTAACGCGGAGTGTGATCTCCGTTCTAACGCGGAGTGTGATCTCCATTGTAACGCGGAGTGTGATCTCCGTTCTAACGCGGAGTGTGATCTCCGTTCTAACGCGGAGTGTGATCTCCGTTGTAACGCGGAGTGTGATCTCCGTTCTAACGCGGAGTGTGATCTCCGTTGTAACGCGGAGTGTGATTTCTGTTCTAACGCGGAGTGTGATCTCCGTTCTAACGCGGAGTGTGATCTCCGTTCTAACGCGGAGTGTGATCTCCGTTGTAACGCGGAGTGTGATCTCCGTTGTAACGCGGAGTGTGATCTCCGTTGTAACGCGGAGTGTGATCTCCGTTATCACGCGGAGTGTGATCTCCGTTGTAACGCGGAGTGTGATCTCCGTTCTAACGCGGAGTGTGATCTCTGTTCTAACGCGGAGTGTGATCTCCGTTGTAACGCAGAGCGTGATCTCCGTTCTAATGCAGAGTTTGATCTCCGTTGTAACGCGGAGTGTGATCTCCGTTCTAACGCGGAGTGTGATCTCCGTTATCACGCGGAGTGTGATCTCCATTGTAACGCGGAGTGTGATCTCCGTTCTAACGCGGAGTGTGATCTCCATTGTAACGCGGAGTGTGATCTCCGTTCTAACGCGGAGTGTGATCTCCGTTCTAACGCGGAGTGTGATCTCCGTTCTAACGCGGAGTGTGATCTCCGTTCTAACGCGGAGTGTGATCTCCGTTGTAACGCGGAGTGTGATTTCTGTTCTAACGCGGAGTGTGATCTCCGTTCTAACGCGGAGTGTGATCTCCGCTCTAGCCAGTCGCCGTGGCTATCTCACACTCGAGATGCGTGTCGCCCACGAGGTGACGGATTTGCGCCACGAACGGACGACACGAGACGCGGGCACGCGACGGCCCGCACCGCCTCCTCGCCCAGTGGCTGTGCACGTGATCTTCTTGGTTCTTTCGGTAAAGTCACGTAGAATGGAAGCAATAAAATAATAAAAATAAAACATAATAAAATAATTATCTCCACGTTTCGGCCACAACGCAAGCAGCCGTCCTCAGGTGAAGAGCAGGTCTGTCGAGAAGACAAACAAAATGTGCACGTGATGTTGGTGCAGCAGCAGAAGCAGCAGCCGCTACTGCTGCCCCCCCTCCCGTCAATCAAGACCACTGCCCCCCCCCCCCTCACGGCCCCCCAAGGTTACTAAGGCCACAACACAAAGAGACGTTCACGCCTCTCGCTCGTGTCCAAACGCCGTTGTTGAGCAAACGCGTTCGCGTCACGTGACGGATCCATTTATTTTGTTGTCGCCGCAATGTGGCGCTCGCCCGAAACGTCGTCTGTACGGGATCCAGGCCGCGTGGTCGCCTGCTCGCCGGCCCCGCCCCCCACAACGAACAACCGCTCGCCTCAGCAGACAAATGGAACTATCCCTGACCCCCCGATGACTCTGTCTCTAAACCCCATCCTCGACATCCCTCTCTGGTGGTGCAAACCTCCCCCCCCCCACCCCCCTCCCCCCACCCCCCCCCACCCCCTCTCCCCCCTCCACCTTCTTCCTCCCCCCACCCCTCCCCCCTCCACCCCTCCACCTTCTCCCCCCCACCCCTCCCACCCTCCACTCCCCCCTCCCTCCATCCCCTCCCCCTCCCCCCTCCACCTTCTCCCTCTCCCCACCTTCACTCTCCCTCCACCCCCTCCACATTCTCCCTCCCCCCACCCCCGCCCTCACTCCCTCCACCTTCTCCCCCCCCCATCCCCTTCCTCCCCCCCCATCCCCTCCCTCCACCTCCCTCCCTCCACCTTCACCCTCCCCCCACCCCCTCCTCCCTCCACCCCTCCCTCCACTGCTCCCACACTTCTCAATTGTTGAGAGATCGTTGCACGTGGCGCTTCTGTCGGACGGTGTTTAATTCGGGTTCACGAGGAGGAGGAGGAGACAAACACAATATTTATGAAAGCGAGAGGCGATAATTAGATTCCCTTCCGCACCCGTGAATGTCTTCCCCGTACTTGTGATTGTTCCCTTTGTAGTCGGAGCCGCAGCGGGAATTAAGAGGAAGCAATGTTGATGACGTGTGTAGGTACACACACACAGGTGTACATGCAAGGACGTGTACATGTGTGTGTACGTACACACACACACACATGAACGAACACGTGCACACGCCTACGATTAGCAGGGTGCACATACCTCCCGCACCTTGGCTACGTGCGGTGCGAAAGAAGTGCAACGTACACACACACACACGATCACGTGGGCACAACGCACGCAGTTGTAGACAACACACACGATCACGTGGGCACAACAGGTGTAGACAACACACACGTGCGCATGCAGACACGTGTGCGTGCAAGTGCGCACACACAAACACGCGTGCATATTAATACGTGTACGTACATGGTGTACATACGAGCACGTGTACGTACCTACACGTGTGCACGCGATCAACGCGGGCATAGCCTCGGACGTGGCTTTCAACGGAGGATGGTAGCAGCCCGACCCGAGTGTTCACGTCTGCACAACGACCAGTGCCCGACTAAGCTCGTGCGGGGCCTGTAGCATATGTTGCTGTGTGAGTCCATGTGTGTGTGTGTGTGTGCATGTAAGTCGATGTGTTTCTATGTGTGTGGGCCGATGTCTGTGTGTAAGTCGATGTGTGTGTCGTCTGTCTCTTTCGCTCGGGCAACGCCGGGTACTTACCGCTAGTTTGTTATAAAGGAGCCATACAATTTTTGTTTAAAAAACACTTAAATATTAAAACACAACATTTTTACTTGCACAGTAAAGTAATTGTAATTTTTCATTTGCTAAGAGCCAGACAATACGACAAATCGCTAACCTTAAACACCCAGTCGTTCATTAACGTCGAAGGCAGTATAGTACTATAGCAATAGAGCAAGTGCAGAATCACTGAACCGGAATTGATAGCTTGAAAGCATTTAGCGCGGGGCCCTTGAAAGTGCGGGGCCCGTAGCCACTACACATGTAGCTACTACACGTGTAGTTACTACACGTGTAGTAGCTACTACACGTGTAGTAGCTACTACACGTGTAGTAGTTACTACAGTAGTAGTTACTACACGTGTAGCCACTACACGTGTTGTAGCTACTACACGCGTAGCTACAACACGTGTAGCCACTACACGTGTAGCTACTACACGTGGTGTAGCTACTTGTGTTACGAGGATCATCCGGCACTGACTACGACCCTCGATGAGACTGCGTGTCGTGACGCCTTGGGCCCTCCA
The DNA here is from genome assembly GCF_015708825.2 of Lethenteron reissneri. Classification (NCBI taxonomy): domain Eukaryota; kingdom Metazoa; phylum Chordata; class Hyperoartia; order Petromyzontiformes; family Petromyzontidae; genus Lethenteron; species Lethenteron reissneri. Next base: position 15,691,626 of record NC_083804.1, read on the forward strand.
CCACCCGGTTGACTGGTCACGCATCCGGTGCAGTACTGCGCCTCGTCCGCCAGGCGGCGGCACCGCGCTCGTTGTCATTCGTGTGGGTGGGGCGGCATTACTAAACTATTGTATTTTTAAAATGAATTTCAGGAGGTGCACATTGAGCGCGTCAAGGCTTCACTAGTTGGCAGGAAGAGATCACGGGACAGGACCCAGGATGTGTGTGTGTGAGTCTCTGGATGTGTGTGTGTGTGAGACTATGGAAGTGTGTGTGTGAGTCTCTGGATGTGTGTGTGTGTGATTGTGCATGTGTGTGTGTGTGAGACTCTGGATATGTGTGTGTGAGATTGTGGATGTGTGTGTGTGTGACATTATGCATGTGTGTTTGTGTGAGATGCTGGATGTGTGTGTGTGTGAGATTGTGGATGTGTGTGTGTGTGTGAGATTATGGGTGTGTGTGTGTGAGTTCTGGATGTGTGTGTGTGTGAGACACTCTGGATGTGTGTGTGTTAGACTCTTTATGTGTGTGTGTGAGTCTCTGGATGTGTGGTGTGTGTGAGATTGTGGATGTGTGTGTGAGATTGTGGATGTGTGTGTGTGTGAGATTCTGGTAGTGTGTGTGTGTGTGAGATTGTGGATGGGTGTGTGAGATTGTGTGTGTGTGTGTGAGATTGTGGATGTGTGTGTGTGAGATTGTGGATGTGTGTGTGTGTGAGATTCTGGAAGTGTGTGTGTGTGTGTGATTGTGGATGTGTGTGTGAGATTGTGGATGTGTGTGTGTGTGAGATTGTGTGTGTGAGATTTTAGCATGGTAGCAGCATCAGGGCGATCCCAGAAGATGGGATCGGGACTTGGGACGATGGGCTGCCCCACAGACGTGCCAGTGATTCGCATCCACATACAAGGAAACTGCCGGTGTTGAGCGCCAACACACAATGTCACATCAACACAACATCAACAACAACCGCCATTCGCCACTAAGTGGCGGTGACGTCACCACGGCGCTTGTGCCAGGCTACGTGCACGTTGAGGTCACGTGAAGTGTCGAACGCCCGCTGGCAGGAGGGTCACGGAACAAACCCAGCAGGTGCCATAGGTGCACTGACTGAGATGAATGGTAGATGCACACCAGCTGTACCCCCAACTGTGCCAACTTGCTGCATTTTATACATCCGGCGCTTCGCTCATTGTTGTGAGCGTCGCCCCTCTGCCCTCCGTTGTTGCTGGAGGGAGACTGCGTCCTTCATGAGCCTCCTACTTAGAGGCCGATTTTGACACCGCTGGTACCAGTAATCGGCAAGTCCACTCCACCCCACATCCTCTCGTACAGCATCAGTCAATCTTTTCTCCAGCCCATGTCGTGACTGTTTAGCCCCCTCTATGCAGCCAAACAGAAGTTGCTTGGGCATGCAGTTTATATGACCCAGCCAATGCAGCCTTGCCTGCTGGAGGGGCTCACTCAGGAATGTGTCCAGATATTTCAAGGATTTGTGAGCTCACGCAATCCAGCCTGATTAAACCCCGGATGGATCGTAGGCATGCCAGCTTGAATATTTATCAAAGGCGCAGAAGTTCCATTAGAGGAGTCCACGTTTCACAAGCGTCGAGAAGGGAGGGCATTCTACACAGCATTGCGCAGCCGATGAAGAGATAATGCCGCCTGAGTGATTCGGAGTGAGACTTCTGCTGTCAAACCGGAACTGGTCATAAGCATACTGCCCAGGTATGAGACATTCTCTCCATAAATGCTCCATCACCAATGGGGAGCTGAGGGGGTGGAGTGTTTGGTGGCACAAAATACCCAGGCAGGTGCTTAGTTTTGGTGGGGCTGATGGTAAGGCCCCACCTCTTAGTGGCACACTCCAGGTTCAGCAGCAGCGCCTCCAACTCCTCCTCTGACCCACACAGCCACACGCACACCATCACGCCAGCTCACATCATAAGGTTGATACACAATCCATATACACAGGATCATGCAAGCTCATACTATATGGCCAACACAACAACCGCCATTCGCCACTAAGTGGCGGTGACGTCACCACGACGCTTGTGCCAGGCTATGTGCACGTTGAGGCCACGTGAAGTGTCGAACGCCCACTGGGAGGAGGTCACGGGACAGACCCAGGTGCCACGGGTCGACTGACTAAGATGACTGAGATGACTGGCTGATGCACCACCTGTGCCCTCTACTGTGCCAACTTGCTGTGTTTTAACCATCCGGCGTTCCGCTCGTTGTTGTGAGCGTCGCTCCTCTGCCCTCCGTTGTTGTTGGAGGGCGACTACCTCGTCTTCGGTAGGGGCATAAGTAACCTCGACTACCACTCCTCGCCTCCGGTTGATGGGAAGACGAGCCCAAAGTAGCCTGGGGCTTACAGCTTCCCACACCTCACCGCCACGCTCCCACGCTCCCTTCATTCTTTTGTTCAGAAGAAGAGCCACTCCCTGTTGTTTGGCAGTCTCCTGCCCCGAGTAGAGGACTGTCCACCCCTCATAGTGGTAGCAGCCAGAGCCGGTCCACCAGATCTCCTGAATATCACAGAGATCCAGGCGGTACCGGTCCAGCTCCCGACAGAGGATTGGCAGCCTCTCCTCCCCCGTGAGCGTTCGAACATTCCATGTGGCCATCCGCAAGTGGTTTTTTGTTGTTTCTAGAGGAGCCCCGAGGGTAAAGATTCAGTCTCCTGGCTCCGCCAAATGGGGTTTGGCCAGGAGACGTCATAGACGCCTGTCCCCCCAGGGCCTCCGGCACAAGCTTAACTAGATACTTTAGACGTGTTTTTGTGGTAATTAATTGAAGGTGCAGGGGTTACCAGCCGCTCGCACCCGTCCAGAGCCCACATTTGGCCACTGTGGTGGTTACAGACGCCATGAAGGGAATGGTCAATCTAAATTGGCCCTCCTCTCCACGGCACTGCTCACCACAGCGTTGCCGTCTGGCACCAACGAGGAGGCTGGGGGTTGTTTTTGCCGGCCAACACAGACACACACACACCACCATCATGCCAGCTCAGCCCATAACGCCGACACACACCCGCACACACACACACACCACCATCATGCCAGCTCAGCCCATAACGCCGACACACACCCGCACACACACACACACCACCATCATGCCAGCTCAGCCCATAACGCCGACACACACCCGCACACACACACACACCACCATCATGCCAGCTCAGCCCATAACGCCGACACACACCCGCACACACACACACACCACCATCATGCCAGCTCAGCCCATAACGCCGACACACACCCGCACACACACACACACCACCATCATGCCAGCTCAGCCCATAACGCCGACACACACCCGCACACACACACACACCACCATCATGCCACCTCAGCCCATAACGCCGACACACACCCGCACACACACACACCACCATCATGCCAGCTCAGCCCATAACGCCGACACACACCCGCACACACACACACACACACCACGATCATGCCAGCTCACAGCATAAGGGTGACACGTGTCACCACGGTATTTGTGCCGGTCCCGTGGCATTGTTATTGAGTTGGGCGTCCCGCGAGAAGGATCCCGTTGGGCGTTGAACAATCGGGATGAGAATGAGAACCAGAAGCGCGAGGAATCGCTCGAGACGCGTTTCTCGCCGCATCCTTCCTCGGGCTTGGTAACAACGGCGAGGTCGCGCTGACGCGGGTCAGACTAAGAGAGAGATGTAGACTTTGACTTTTAAACAACTTTTATTGCCGCCAGCAGCAAAAAGCACTGGAGGAGATTTCAATATGAAATACACAAAGTCACCAGCAAACAAAAGGAAACAAACGCTACAAATCGACGCGCTGTGGCGCTGAAAGCACCGCGCACAATACAAAAGAAAAATCACGTGGTGGTGGTGGTGGTCATCGCGCACGCCACGGTGACGAGCGAGCGCTTCAGAAGGTGAACACCACGAGGGTGCCGTCCACGCTGGTACAGAGAGGGGCTTTTCCGGCTCCCCAGCGTTCGAAGAAGACGTGCACATCACCAACATGTGTGTGGCATGAGATAGAGAGAGCTCACAACAACGCAGACACCACAGATAAAGATTCCCCCCTCCCCACCCCAACTTATTGTAGCCTTAACAAACTGGTTGGGGGTATCTTCTTGGTTCTTTCGGTAAAGTCACGTACTTTACCGAAAGAACCAAGAAGATGAATCCCTGCAGTCACGAAAGCTTTAAATCGAAATTTAACCGCCACTACGGGGTGGGATTCCACAAAACTTTAAGATCCTTCAACAAATTCCGTGATAAGAAGGCTCAGCTAATCGAGTCTCTCACCTTTCTGAAGAGATGCCGCGACTCTAAGACCTGTTCTTCACCTGCTGCTTGCGTTGTGGCCGAAACGTCGTGAGAATTACTTTATTATGTTTTATTATTATTATTTTATTATGTTGTATTTTTATTATTTTATTATTTCCATTCTACGTGACTTTACCGAAAGAACCAAGAAGATGAATCCCTGCAGTCACGAAAGAAGCTTTACATCGAACTGGTTGGGGGCAAGCGCTGTTAGCGAGCAGCACATGTGATGGTCGGCACTGGGGCACAGGAGGGGGGGGGGGAGGTGGCCAGCAACCACGCTCCGGCCGCTTTTGTCTCCCCAGTGGCGATGTTTACACACTCGCGCCAGGCACTCAATTGAGGATGAGTCGATCTAGGGGATGCCCGGGACCGATTCAGATCATCATCACTGGTGTTGGCCGCGAGCGGGAATCGAGATATGGGTCCCCTGGTTAGTAGCGCAGCGTGCTACTACTCCTCCATTCAGTGGCGGTGACGTCACCACGGCGCTTGTGCCAGGCTAGGTGCACCTTGAGGTCACGTGAAGTGTCGAAGGCTCGCTGTTGGCATAAGGTCGCGGGGACAAATCCAGGTGCCATGGGGTGACCGAGATGACTGGCAGATGCACCACCTGTGCTCCCCACTGTGCAACACACAAATGTAAAGACAGAGATCGCCCATATAGCCTTAACGTACTTTCGGGACAAGTGGCGCCCACTCACACCTCTACGTGGTAACCGTCCACACGAATATTCATTGAACCTCCCCACTCATTCCTCTCTCTCTCCGCACTCCGTCTCTGCCTATCTGTCTCTCTCCTCTCACCGCTTAATCTCTCTCTCCTTGCCCTTCTACAACAGCAGCTTCGTATATGGGGTGGCGCCTTACCTGACTAACAAGCGCCATGACCTCGCCAACTTCGCCTGTGCTCAGGCGAAGTTGGCGGTGCACAGAACGAAGAAGAAGATGCTGCAAGGTGACATTGACGGCTGCTCTGAGCTTCCAGTGTTCAGGGGCCTGCTCAAGGCGCGGTTCCGGCTGGAGCACTCCATGTACCACACACATGTCGGTGATGTGCAGCGCGTCTTCTTCAAACGCTGGGGAGCCGGACAAGCCCCTCTCTGTACCAGCGTGGACGGCACCCTCGTGGTGTTCACCTTCTGAAGCGCTCGCTCGTCACCGTGGCGTGCGCGATGACCACCACCACCACCACGTGACTTTTCTTTTGTGTTGTGCGCGGTGCATTTAGCGCCACAGCGCGTGGATTTATAGCGATTATTTGTTTGTTTTCTGGTGACTGTGTATTTAATATCGGAATCGGCTCCAGTGCAACTTGCTGCTGGCGGCAATAAAAGTTGTTTAAAAGTCAAAAGTCTCATTCCTTTCCCCCTTCATCTCTCTCTCCCCACCCTTCTCACCCCGCTCCGCTTCCCCGCATCTTGATCCCAGCTCCTCATTCCTGCGGCTCCGCGGTTTGGACGGGGCGCCTGAGACCCCCGCTTCTGTTTGTGGGATTGGCCTGGGCTACAAAGTTGGGGGGATTTGAAGCGGAGGATTTATGGGAGGAAGGGGTAGCGTTGGTGGGGGGGGGGGGGAGACGGGTCTCTCGCGATGATTGGGGTGGTGGGGGTGGTGGGGTGAGCGCTCCCTCTTATCACGCTCCAGGGATGTGCCGTAGCTTCATGCTCGAATCGAGCCAGGGTCAAGCCCAACTCCGCGGCCAGAGAACCCAGGACCAGAGCTCAGTTGCATAAGGGGCCGTCCATAAATGACGTCATGCACCTAGGGGGGGTGAGGGGTCAGACATTTGTGACGATGTGTGACGAGGGGGGGGGGGGAGAAATGTGACGTCACATCAAAATGCGCAACTTTACATAAATATAGACAACACGTTCTACTTAATTAAATAGACTTTTTAATACATGTTTTCTCCTACAACATCAGAGTGCAGCGCCACATTAAATACGCACCACAATGACAATAGTTTAAAGCGATTTGAAGCATGTTTTATTTTATTTGTGGTGGGCAGAGCTTTGTGACGTCATATTTGAGGAGGGTCTGACTTTTTGTGACGCCGTGTGAATAGGGGGGGGGGGGGGATCAAAAATCGTCCAAAATCGCGTGACGTCATTTATGGACGGCCCCATAATCAACTTAAGTTCAACATGATCTTACCGCCTCCATAAATCAGCGTTGATTAAGAGAGAGGGGGGAGTTGAACTTTTCGCCGGGTTTTTAATTCATTTCTATTACACAGAGATAACAGGGGGTTCCACAAACGTTCCCGACTCACGGCCCACCTGATTAGTCAGATCATATTTACACCATGAGACCTCCTTTACCAGTGGCATAATAGAGTTGTAATATGAGGATATATCCGGCTCACTGACGTATCACAACTCGTCATGGTGATTGGCTCTGCCGGTCCTGGTTTACAGCCAATGGGAGGAAGCCTGGGGGCGTGGCCCTGACGTGATGGAGAGGTGACAGCTATAAGGATTGGTTCTGCTGGCTTTGGCCACAGCCAATGGGGAGATGAGTCAGGGGCGTGGTCCCGGGAGCTGACGAGGGAGCCTGGAAGATTCCATGCAGGCTAATGAGAATTGACGGAAACGTACCACGTGACCCGGGTATTAAATAGGGGTGGAGACGAACGACACGGGGTCAGAACGGGAACGAACAGAGGAAGGGGGCCACGCGGGAGCGGGGCTCCGGGTTGCCACGTGGCAGTGCGTCTCTCTCTCTCTCTATCTGTCCCTCTCACGCTGCCTATCAGCAGCGTGAAGTAAAATGTAATATAAGTTGAATAAAAGACGGATTCCAGAAGTCGCCTCAGCGAGCTTTATTACAGAGTGATAAGTTTTTACCCTTTCAACTGGTACAAAAAACTGACACCTTTATACGCCTTTTGGCGTCATCTGGTCCAACACCAATGGAGACTAGGCTCTAAGAAAAGCTGTCTCGGGTGTGGACCAATCAACTTGAAGGACAGTGCATTATCATTATCAGAGTTGTTTATTTTTGTTTGCATTTTGACTGCTTGCGTTGTGGTTATTGCAAACATGATGCCTTGTATAAAGGTGTCAGTTTTTTGCACCAGTTGAAAGGGTCAAAACCTCTCACTAGTCACATCATCTTCTCGACCCGTAGGTCGAGGACGTAAGTCGAGGAGGGGAGACACGAGCCGAGTCGTCTGGACACTCTGTAGGCATCTCAGGCGCTGCTCTCTGTTGGCTGACGTCACGCCGCTTGTCCAACAGCGGGCAATGTGTCTCCATGGACGACTGTCCCATCCCTTCGTGGGTTAATGTCCTCGGGGGGGGAGAGGGGGGTTCCTCAGGGCTCAATTGTTCGGGCCTCTGTTGTTCAGCCTGCTTATAAACTACCGCTTGGCCAAATGTGTCGTGGGCATGGCTTGAATGTTCACAATTCGATGCGGACTCACAGACTTATCTCGAGGTGCAGTCGTGGATGCAACAAAACTTTATTTCATGAAATTGTGATGAGACAGATTACGCTGCTAGGCTACCCACATCAAGTGCGTTAATTGTATGGGTTTAGTTTGGCCACAGACGGGACCGTTGTCAGAAAAAGGGGAAAACCTATTCTCATATTTTGACACTGGCAAAGGAGGTCCCATGATGTAGCTGCTCACCCCGAGCTCTCATTACTCTGATAGTGCATTGTCTATGTGCTGTTCGCCTTTTGACGTCCTCTGATCTAACACCTTTTGAGACCAGGCTCCAAAGAAAGCTGTCTCTGGTATGGACCAATCAGTTTCAAAGACAATGTATCTATTATAATCAGAGTATGTTTTTGTTTGCATTGTGACCACTGCCCATAGATTCAATACTTTCCCTGTACATTAAGCAGCCCCCCCCCCACCAGTGTGCGAAGTGGGGGGCTATAGCCCCTACAGCCCCCCGCCCTGCCACAGTGCCTCCGTGTCTGTCTGTGTGTGTCTCTTTGTGTGTGTGTATTTTTGTCTGTTTGTCTCTCCGTGTGTGCGTGTGTCTCCGTGTCTGTGTGTGTGTGTTCGTCTGTCCGCATCTGTGTGTGTTTCTCTGTCTGTATGTATGTGGTTGTCTTTCTCTGTCTGTCTGTGTGTGTCTCTTTTCGATTGTGTCTTTCTGTGTCTGTTTGTCTTTCCATGTCTGCGTGTGTCTTCGTGTCTGCGTGTCTTCGTCTGTCCGTGTCTGTGTGTGTCTCTCCGTGTCTGTGTCTCTCTCTCTGTCTCCATGTCTGCGTGTCTTCGTCTGTCCGTGTCTGTGTGTGTCTCGTTGTCTGTGCGTGTCTCCGTGTGTCTCTTAGTGTTTGTGTTTTTCTGTGTCTGTTTGTCTCTCCGTGTCTGTGTGTGTCTCTCTGTCTGTCTCCGTGTCTGTGTCTGTTCGTCTGTCCGCTTCCGTGCGTGTCTGTCTGCCTGTGTGTCTCTCCGTGTCGGTCTGTGTGTATGTGTGTGTATGTATGTGTATGTATGTGTCTGTGTGTATGTATGTGTCTGTGTGTATGTATGTGTCTATGTGTATGTGGGGAGCGGTAGTGTAGCGGTTAGCGTGCTGCGCTATGAACCTGGCGACCCGGGTTCGATTCCCACTCACGGCCAACACCAGTGACGATTATCTGAACCGGTCCCGGGCCTCCCCTAGGTCTACTCAGCCTCAAATGAGTACCTGGTGCGATGTGTAAACATCGCCACTAGGGAGACAAAGGCGGCCGGGCGGGGTGTTGGCCTCCCAACCCCTCGTGTGCCGTGCCGGCCTTCATAGGTCCTCGCTAACAGCACTTGCCCCAACAGTCTGTTAAGGCTATACGGGGGATCTTTGTCTTTTTTATGTGCGTGTATGTTTGTGTTTGTGTGTATGTATGTACATATTTCTGTCTCCAGGTCTCCCTTACCACCTCATTGTCTCTGTCTCTATTTATATTTGGGGGTTAGGCAGAAGATGGGGGGGTGGAGGGGGGGGTGGAAGATGGGGGGGGGGGGTGGAGGAAGATGGGAGGGGGGTGGAGGAAGATGGGAGGGGGGTGGAGGAAGATGGGAGGTGGAAGATGGGAGGGGGGGTGGAAGATGGGGGGGGGTGGAGGAAGATGGGGGGGTGGAGGAAGATGGGGGGTGGAGGAAGATGGGGGGGGGGGTGGAGGAAGATGGGGGGGGGAGGAAGATGGGGGGGGGGGTGCTTGTGGAGGCTGCGAGCGCGCGAGCTCGCGGAGCCGCTAGGAGGAGCCACGCCCACGCGAAACCCAAACGCAGCTGCAGCTGTAGTAGCAGCAGTAGTAGCAGCAGTAGCAGCTGCAGCAGCAGCAGCAGTAGTAGCAGTAGTAGCAGCTGCAGCAGCAGTAGTAGCAGCAGGAGCAGTAGCAGCTGCAGCAGCAGTAGTAGCAGCAGCAGCAGTAGCAGCAGTAGCGGCTGCAGCAGCAGTCGCAGCAGTAGCAGCTGTAGCAGCTGCAGTAGTAGCTGCAGCAGCAGTAGTAGCAGCAGCTGTAGCAGCAGCTGTAGCAGCAGCAGTCGCAGCAGTAGCAGCTGTAGCAGCAGCAGTAGTAGCAGCAGCAGTAGCAGCAGCAAGCAGCTGTAGCAGCAGCAAGCAGCTGTAGCAGCAGCTGCAGAAGGCGGCAGCAGCAGCAGGCAGTAGCAGCAGCAGCTGCAGCAGCAGGCAGCAGCAGGCAGCTGCAAGCAGCTGCAGCAGGCAGCAGCAGGCAGCTGCAGCAGCTGCAGCAGGCAGCAGCAGACAGCAGCTGCAGCAGGCAGCAGCTGCTGCAGCAGGCATCAGCAGGCGGCAAGCTCGAGACGACAGACAACATATCCCCCCGTGTCGCCTTTTTGGGGGGCCAGTGCTGTTGAGCGAGTAGCCGCTACGATTCCCGGCACACACGCACCGTCACGCACATCCCCGCAAAGACACGGGCGGTGGGGCGAGTATAGCTGTTGGAGAGCACAGAGTTGAGGAGGCCAGCACGTCTTCGCGAGTCGGCGATGTGGCCGTTATACCATCCCCCGTCCGCCTTTATCTCCCCCCTCCCCTCCCCCAAAATTGCATTTTTTTTAACCAGCTATACTGCTCTTTTTCAAAAGCGACCTAGCCACAAATGATAGCCCAACGAAGTGGCTGATCGTGTGGAGATTCATAACAGCCAAATGATCGTTGCAACGCAGATGAAAACCGGAGGACCCGGATAAAAAAAAATCGACGCGACCACGGGGAGAGAGACACGCAAACTACAAATGTATAACTGCAGGCGTCAGGGTCGGGGTCGAACCCACGATCTCCTGCATACCAGGCGAGGGAGTTAACATCTCCTAGCCACCGTGGCCACTGCCAGATGACTGGCAGATGCACCACATGTGCTACACACTGCGCCAACACACATGCACGCGTCTGTATGTGTAAAATGATATGCGTGCACACACAATGTTAAGTGTATAATGATGTGTGCTCTTTTATAATGAGTACTAAATGGTATGAACGTGCTATGTGGATATGCACCTACACATAGACGCGCGTGTGTAATGATACGTGTCCAATGATACATACATGCTATGCCTATATATTCTTTACACAATCGCGTGTGTACATGATGACATGTGCACAATGATATGTACAGACTAAGGGCACAAAGGCACATACATTAAACATCCACGTGCGTATTTAAATATACCGTTTATAATACGTACTTAATGCTGTGTACATAATAATAACATGCGGGCCGATATACATACACGTGTGTGTGTATACGATACCTGGATAATTATGTGTGCATAATGATATGTGCATAGTAAGGGCATGTAGGCCTTTATACATGCACGGGTGTGTATAATAATAGCAGCATAATGACATGTGCATGTATAATGCGATGAGAGAGCCAACTCTGTGAATTGTTACACTGGAGGAATGTCGGTGTAGGGGGGGGGGGACTTTAGTCCAGCAGTGGATAGATCAAGACCGACGACGACGATGTTGAAATAATGATGATGGTGTGTACGTGCACCCACAGAATGGGGAGAGGTGGAGTCGGCCCATCATCTCTCGGTGGTAGATAAAATAAATACCACTTTGTGGGGAAGTTCTGGGGTGGTTTTCCTTTGGATAGACTCGACCCCGCCATGGGAATGTGGAAACATCACTTGCATTGTAAGTAGACATTCTTGCGATGTACGCGGGTATAGTGGGGGTTGGGGGGAGGTCGTCATCCAGAGGTAGATTGAGAATGGCTGGAATGAATATATGCACAACACTCATATGCAAGTGTTGTTTGAATACGTATCGGGCTACCCCTAGGTGGACTCAGTCTGAAATAGGTACCTGGTGTATAGGAGAGATAACTTCTTTTAACAGACACACACATTCAATGACAAAGCATCACCGCGTAGCCTTGAAAGAATGTCGGGGCAAGTGCTGTGAAAGCCGGCACGGCACACGAGGGGGTGGGTGGCCAGCCCCAGCCGCGTTTCCCTGTGGCGATGTTTACACACTCACTCCAGGTACTCATTTGAGGCTGAGTCGACCTAAGGGAGGCACAGGACCCATGGAAACAATCGTCACTGGTGTCGGCCGTGAGCTGTAACACACTCATACTCACACTCCATTTCACACACACTCACAAACTCACACACACACACACACTCATATTCACACTCCATTTCACACACACACTCATACTCACACTACATTTCACACACTCACAGACCTCAATTTCACACACTCATACCCTCCCACATATTCAAACACTACTCTGCCACACGGTTACACGCACAGCCTCACCTCTAGCACAGACCCCACAACCATGAACCACACGTACACTATCACACAAAGACAAAGACCCCCCGTATAGCTTTAACAGACTGTTGAGGCAAGTACTGTTAGCGAGCACCTATGAAGGCCGACACGGCACACGAGGGGTTGGGTGGCCAACACCACGCCCGGCCGCCTTTGTCTCTCTAGCGGCGATGTTTACACATCGCACTAGGTACTCATTTTAGGCTGAGTCGACCTAGAGGAGGCTCGGGACCGGTTCAGATAATCGTCACTGGTGTTGGCCGTGAGCGGGAATCTAACTCGGGTCGCCGGGTTCATAGCGCAGCGCGCTAACCGCTACATTCTCTCACTCCGCACGCTTTCCACTCTCTCACTCCGCACACTCTCCACTCTCTCACTCCGCACACTCTCCACTCTTTCACTCCGCACGCTCTCCACTCTCTCACTCCGCACGCTCTCCACTCTCTCACTCCGCACGCTTCCACTCTCTCACTCTGCACACTCTCCACTATCTCACTCCGCACACTCTCCACTCTCTCACTCCGCACACTCTCCACTCTCTCACTCCGCACACTCTCCACTCTTCACTCCGCACAGCTTTCCACTCTCTCACTCTGCACACTCTCCACTCTCTCACTCCGCACACTCTCCACTCTCTCACTCCGCACACTCTCCACTCTTTCACTCCGCACACTCTCCACTCTTTCACTCCGCACACTCTCCACTCTCTCACTCCGCACACTTCTCCACTCTCTCACTCCGCACACTCTCCACTCTCTCACTCGCACACTCTCCACTCTCTCACTCCGCACACTCTCCACTCTCTCACTCCGCACACTCTCCACTCTCTCACTCCGCACACTCTCCACTCTCTCACTCCGCACACTCTCCACTCTTTCACTCCGCACGCTTCCACTCTCTCACTCCGCACACTCTCCACTCTCTCACTCCGCACACTCTCCACTCTCTCACTCCGCACACTCTCCACTCTCTCACTCCGCACACTCTCCACTCTCTCACTCCGCACACTACTCCACTCGTCTCACCCCGGCATCACTCTCCACTCTCTCACTCCGCACACTCTCCCCTCTCTCACTCCGCACACTCTCCACTCTCTCACTCCGCACGCTCTCCACTCTCTCACTCCGCAACTCTCCACCTCTCACCCTCCGCACACCTCTCACTCTCCACTCCGCACACTCTCCACTCTCTCACTCCGCACACTCTCCACTCTTCACTCCGCACACTCTCCACTCTCTCACTCCGCACACTCTCCACTCTCTCACTCCGCACGCTCTCCACTCTCTCACTCCGCACACTCTCCCACTCTCTCACTCCGCACATCTCCACTCTCTCACTCCGCACACTCTCCACTCTCTCACTCCGCCACTCTTACTCTCACTCCGCACGCTCTCCACTCTCTCACTCACGCACACTCTCCACTCTCTCACTCCGCACGCTCTCCACTCTCTCACTCCGCACACTCTCCACTCTCTCACTCCGCACGCTCTCCACTCTCTCCACTCCGCACACTCTCCACTCTCTCACTCCGCACGCTCTCCACTCTCTCACTCCGCCACGCTCTCCACTCTCTCACTCCGCACGACTCTCCACTCTCTCACTCCGCACACTCTCCCACTCTCTCACTCCGCACGACTCTCCACTCTCTCACTCCGCACGACTCTCCACTCTCTCACTCCGCACCGCTCTCCACTCTCTCACTCCGCAGACTCTCCACTCTCTCACTCCGCAGCACTCTCCACTCTCTCACTCCGCAGACTCTCCACTCTCTCACTCCGCACGACTCTCCACTCTCTCACTCCGCAGACTCTCCACTCTCTCACTCCCGCAGACTCTCCACTCTCTCACTCCGCAGACTGTCCACTCTCTCACTCCGCAGACTCCCTCCACTCTCTCACTCCGCAGACTCTCCACTCTCTCACTCCGCAGACTCTCCACTCTCTCACTCCGCACGCTCTCCACTCTCTCACTCCGCACACTCTCCACTCTCTCACTCCGCAGACTCTCCACTCTCTCACTCCGCAGACTCTCCACTCTCTCACTCCGCAGACTCTCCACTCTCTCACTCCGCACACTCTCCACTCTCTCACTCCGCAGACTCTCCACTCTCTCACTCCGCAGACTCTCCACTCTCTCACTCCGCAGACTCTCCACTCTCTGACTCCGCAGACTCTCCACTCTCTCACTCCGCAGACTCTCCACTCTCTCACTCCGCAGACTCTCCACTCTCTCACTCCGCACGCTCTCCACTCTCTCACTCCGCACACTCTCCACTCTCTCACTCCGCAGACTCTCCACTCTCTCACTCCGCAGACTCTCCACTCTCTCACTCCGCACACTCTCCACTCTCTCACTCCGCAGACTCTCCACTCTCTCACTCCGCAGACTCTCCACTCTCTCACTCCGCAGACTCTCCACTCTCTCACTCCGCAGACTCTCCACTCTCTCACTCCGCACACTCTGTACTCTCTCACTCCGCACGCTCTCCACTCTCTCACTCCGCACACTCTCACCTCTCTCACTCCGCACACTCTCCACTCTCTCACTCCGCACACTCTCCACTCTCTCACTCCGCAGACTCTCCACTCTCTCACTCCGCACACTCTCCACTCTCTCACTCCGCAGACTCTCCACTCTCTCACTCCGCACACTCTCCACTCTCTCACTCCGCACACTCTCCACTCTCTCACTCCGCACACGCTCCACTCTCTCACTCCGCACACTCTCCACTCTCTCACTCCGCACACTCTCCACTCTCTCACTCCGCACGCTCTCCACTCTCTCACTCCGCACACTCTCCACTCTCTCACTCCGCACGCTCTCCACTCTCTCACTCCGCACGCTCTCCACTATCTCACTCCGCACACTCTCCACTCTCTCACTCCGCAGACTCTCCACTCTCTCACTTCCGCACACTCTCCACTCTCTCACTCCGCACACTCTCCACTCTCTCACTCCGCACACTCTCCACTCTCTCACTCCGCAGACTCTCCACTCTCTCACTCCGCAGACTCTCCACTCTCTCACTCCGCACACTCTCCACTCTCTCACTCCGCAGACTCTCCACTCTCTCACTCCGCAGACTCTCCACTCCACGCATCTCCACTCTCTCACTCCGCAGACTCTCCACTCTCTCACTCCGCAGACTCTCCACTCTCTCACTCCGCAGACTCTCCACTCTCTCACTCCGCAGACTCTCCACTCTCTCACTCCGCAGACTCTCCACTCTCTCACTCCGCACGCTCTCCACTCTCTCACTCCGCAGACTCTCCACTCTCTCACTCCGCAGACTCTCCACTCTCTCACTCCGCAGACTGTCCACTCTCTCACTCCGCAGACTCTCCACTCTCTCACTCCGCAGACTCTCCACTCTCTCACTCCGCAGACTCTCCACTCTCTCACTCCGCACGCTCTCCACTCTCTCACTCCGCACACTCTCCACTCTCTCACTCCGCAGACTCTCCACTCTCTCACTCCGCAGACTCTCCACTCTCTCACTCCGCAGACTCTCCACTCTCTCACTATCCGCACACTCTCCACTCTCTCACTCCGCAGACTCTCCACTCTCTCACTCCGCAGACTCTCCACTCTCTCACTCCGCAGACTCTCCACTCTCTGACTCCGCAGACCATCCACTCTCTCACTCCGCAGACTCTCCACTCTCTCACTCCGCAGACTCTCCACTCTCTCACTCCGCAGACTCTCCACTCTCTCACTCCGCACACTCTCCACTCTCTCACTCCGCAGACTCTCCACTCTCTCACTCCGCAGACTCTCCACTCTCTCACTCCGCACACTCTCCACTCTCTCACTCCGCAGCACTCTCCACTCTCTCACTCCGCAGACTCTCCACTCTCTCACTCCGCAGACTCTCCACTCTCTCACTCCGCAGACTCTCCACTCTCTCACTCCGCAGACTCTCCACTCTCTCACTCCGCACACTCTGTACTCTCTCACTCCGCACGCTCTCCACTCTCTCACTCCGCACACTCTCCACTCTCTCACTCCGCACACTCTCCACTCTCTCACTCCGCAGACTCTCCACTCTCTCACTCCGCACACTCTCCACTCTCTCACTCCGCAGACTCTCCACTCTCTCACTCCGCACACTCTCCACTCTCTCACTCCGCACACTCTCCACTCTCTCACTCCGCACACTCTCCACTCTCTCACTCCGCACACTCTCCACTCTCTCACTCCGCACACTCTCCACTCTCTCACTCCGCACGCTCTCCACTCTCTCACTCCGCACACCTCTCCACTCTCTCACTCCGCACGCTCTCCACTCTCTCACTCCGCAGACTCTCCACTCTCTCACTCCGCAGACTCTCCACTCTCTCACTCCGCACACTCTCCACTCTCTCACTCCGCAGACTCTCCACTCTCTCACTCCGCAGACTCTCCACTCTCTCACTCCGCAGACTCTCCACTCTCTCACTCCGCAGACTCTCCACTCTCTCACTCCGCAGACTCTCCACTCTCTCACTCCGCAGACTCTCCACTCTCTCACTCCACACGCTCTCCACTCTCTCACTCCGCACACTCTCCACTCTCTCACTCCGCAGACTCTCCACTCTCTCACTCCGCAGACTCTCCACTTCTCACTCCGCAGACTCTCCACTATCTCACTCCGCAGACTCTCCACTCTCTCACTCCGCACACTCTCTCACTCCGCACGCTCTCCACTCTCTCACTCCGCACGCTCTCCACTCTCTCACTCCGCACACTCTCCACTCTCTCACTCCGCACACTCTCTCACTCCGCACGCTCTCCACTCTCTCACTCCGCACACTCTCCACTCTCTCACTCCGCACACTCTCCACTCTCTCACTCCGCACACTCTCTCACTCCGCACGCTCTCCACTCTCTCACTCCGCACACTCTCCACTCTCTCACTCCGCATACTCTCCACTCTCTCACTCCGCACGCTCTCCACTCTCTCACTCCGCACACCTCTCCACTCTCTCACTCCGCACACTCTCCACTATCTCACTCCGCACACTCTCCACTCTCTCACTCCGCACGCTCTCCACTCTCTCACTCCGCACGCTCTCCACTCTCTCACTCCGCACACTCTCCACTCTCTCACTCCGCATACTCTCCACTCTCTCACTCCGCACGCTCTCCACTCTCTCACTCCGCACACTCTCCACTCTCTCACTCCGCACACTCTCTCACTCCGCACGCTCTCCACTCTCTCACTCCGCACGTCGCTCTCCGTTATCGCTCAACGCGCTCTCGGCTCGAGCAGCCGCCGTCTCCGATCTCGGCTCCCTGTTGCTGCCGCCGCTACTGCTGCTGCTGTTGGCGGTGCTGCTGCAGCTGCTGTTGTAGCTGCAGCTGCTGTTGTAGCTGCAGCTGCTGCTGTAGCTGCAGGTGCTGCCCCTGTTGCCGCTACTGCTGCGGATGCTGCTGCTGGTGGCGGTGCTGGTGATGGTGCTGCAGGTGCTGCTGTAGCTGCAGCTGCTGCTGCAGGTGTTGCCCCCGTTGCAGCTTCTCGCATGCATCGCATCTCTCGCATACACAACGAGCAGATCCTGATCCGGAATCTAGACGAGATCGAATCCTCCCGCCTCCCCTCCCCCCCTAACCCCCTCCTCCTCCACCCCCCTAACCCCCTCCTCCTCCACCCCTTTATCCCCCTCCTCCTCCACCCCACCCCTAACCCCCTCCTCCTCCTCCACCCCCAACCCCTCCACCCAACTTCCCCCGTACCAGGGCGTCGAGTGACAGGAGCGAGGGAGGGAGGGAGCGAGGGAGCGAGGGAGGGACCCCCCCCCCCTCGTAGGCACGGGGGTCTGGGACACGACACAGGGACCCCCCCCCACTCCCCACGCGGACCCCAAGACCCCCGCCGTCATCAGCGAGGAGCGGCGCGGGCGAGAGAGGGTGGGGAGGGTGGCGGGTGGCGATGCCGGCAAAGACGACGCTGCTGGCTGCTGGGGCCGGGGCGTTGATGGATGCGGTCGCTGTTCGGTGCTGCGCTCCTCCTCCTGCTGCTGCTGCTTCTGCTACCACATCTCCCTCCTCTAACATCTCCCGCCTCCTCCTACGCCTCGGTGTCCTCTACTTAAGAGCGGCACCCCCCCCCCCTCCACTCCCCCACTGGAGTTCCGTGCAGAGCGGAGCGCGGGTGGTGGTGGTGAGTCGGCGGGGCTGGTTCTCCTGCGAGAGGGGCGCGCGCGTGGCGTCGTCGTCGTCATTGTGAGCCAGGGTCTGTCCACTGCTGGATGAAGGCCTCTTTCTCGTGCTCCACCTCCTCCTCCTCCTCCCCACGCTCATCGCGTCTCTCGCCGCGCTGCGATGCCGCGTCCGTCACGTACGACTCACGACAAACGCCACGTTATAAAGAAATAAAATAATATCGTCGTCGTCGTCATCATCATCATCGTTGTTATCACGCGGTAGCAATCACCAATCGAGACCACCACCGCCACCACCACCACCGCACTTGCACAACTACGATAGCACGCTCCGCGTACCACGACTCACACTACTACTACCAGCACCACACGCACGCGCGCAGTACGACACCACCAACACCACCACCACCAACACCACCACCACCAACACCACCACCACAACCAACACCACCAACACCACGACCGTGCAGCAACATCGTATCGCGATCACACCCCGTGACTGCCCGCGCTCGGCCGCATGCGGCCGGTGCCTCTCGCCGGCAGGGGCAGCGCCATGCCCCGCTGCCCCTCGGCTGCCCGGGGCCACCCTCGCCACCAGCTGGTCCCCGGCGCCCCCACAGGGCAGCATGGAGGCTCCTAGCGCCGCTCTGCCGCACGTCAAGATTCGCCGGACGCTGCTCGCCTGCGCCTCCAGCATGCTGCTCCTGCTGCTGCCCGCCTACCTGTTCTACTGCCTCGCCTGCTGCTGCTGCTGCCCCCCGCCGCCGCCCCCCCTGCAGCCCGGAGGAGCGCTCCCGGAGGGGGGAGACACCGGGGAGGAGCGCTACGATCGCACTCAGCTGCGCCGACACGAACGCCGAGATCAGCAGCAGCAGCAGCAGACGACGGGGGATGCATCTCAGCTGCTGCTGTTGCAGCATCAGCAGAATCAGCAGCAGCAGCGGCATCGGCAGCTCATTGAAGACCCTAACACGAGGTGGGGCGTGCGGGAATCCGCAGGCTCGGCGGGCAATGACGATGATGATGGTGGCGGTGGTGATGGAGGAGGAGGTGGCGGTGGCGGTGTTGTTGCTGAAGAGGTGTTATTGGACGAAGAGATGGAGGACAGGAAGAATAGGAAGAGGAACATCGCCAGCAACAACATCAACAAAGAGGAGGTGGAAGCGATGGGCGCCGCTACGCGCCCTGCACCGGCTCCGGCACCCAGCCTCATCAACGGCAGCAGCAGCGGCAGCGGCAGCAGCTTCAGTAGCTTCGGGACGAAGAAGCTCCCTGACGCCATCATCATCGGCGTGAAGAAGGGGGGCACGCGCGCCCTGCTCGAGTTCATCCGCGTGCACCCCGACGTCCGCGCCGTGGGCGCCGAGCCGCACTTCTTCGATCGCAACTACGACCGGGGACTCGAGTGGTACCGGTGAGTGGCAGCAGCAGTAGTAGTAGCAGCAGCAGTAGCAGCAGCAACAGTAGCAGCAGCAGCAGCAACAGCAGCAGTAGCAGCAGCAGCAGTAGCAGCAGCAGTAGCAGTAGTAGCAGCAACAGCAGTACCAGCAGCAGTAGCAGCAGCAGTAGCAGCAGTAGCAGCAGCAGTAGCAGCAGCAGTAGTAGCAGCAACAGCAGTACCAGCAGCAGTAGCAGCAGCAGTAGCAGCAGTAGCAGCAGCAGTAGCAGCAGTAGCAGCAACAGCAGCAGTAGCAGCAGCAGCAGTAGCAGCAGCAACAGCAGTAGCAGCAGCAGCAGTAGCAGCAGTAGCAGCAACAGCAGCAGCAGTAGCAGTAATAGCAGTAGTAGCAGCAACAGCAGTAATAGCAGCAGCAGTAGCAGCGCGTGGGGCTGGCTGGCTGGGTGGTGGTGGTCGTAGTAGGAGAGGGGAGAGGGCAGCGGAGTTGGGCGGCATGGATCGTGTTGGGAGAGGGGGGGGGGCTATAGGTTGTGGAGTTGGGTTGGGGGGCACGGAAGTGGGGGGCATGGCTCGCTATGGGTGCGCGGTGCGGGGGGGGCGGCTGGAGGGCACGTGGACAGAGCGGGAGTCTCGATGATGGTCTCTACCCCTTACCGCCCCCCACCCACTGCTGCGAGGTTTGGCCCCACTTTTAATTTTGTACAGCCAAGTCGGAGATGTTATTGATATAAATTAACACGGGGGGGGGGGGGGGTGTGAAATCTGTAGAGGAATGCGCGACAGACGCGGGCAGAGATCGCATCGCTGCTCGTTGCGTTTCTGGTGGAACGTTTCGTGTAAAGTTCAACATCGAACGTGTCGTGCCGCCCCCCACCAACCCAGTCGTGAGTTGTATTTATGTAAAAAGATGTCCCCTCCCCCGCATCCACCCCCCCCCTTTAAACACGACCACGCTCCAGGGGTTGCCTCTAACGAGACGAGGCAGACCTATTCGGGGTCCTCTAAGAAACAGGGGTCTCGTGTCTCGTGCAAGGGTTCTGGGGTCTCGTGTCTCGTGCAAGGGTTCTGGGGTCTCGTGTCTCGTGCAAGGGTTCTGGGGTCTCGTGTCTCGTGCAAGGGTTCTGGGGTTGGGGTCTCGGGGAACACACGGAACTGGGCCCGGGTTGTGTGGATCTGCTCTCTCTGCCAGGGGCGATAAAGCGAGTACCACTTTGCGGAACATCGCCCCGGCGTAGGGACGGAGACAACGGGGAGATGGGAGGAGGATGAGGAGAGGGGGAGGAGAGCAGGGCACGAGGAGGCTGGGGACACGGGGACACTTGAGAGACAGGGAGAGAGGGAGACGGGGACACTGAGAGACAGGGAGAGAGGGAGATGGGGACACTGAGAGACAGGGAGAGAGGGACACGGGGACACTGAGAGACAGGGAGACAGGGAGAGGGGGAGACGGGGACACTGAGAAACAGGGAGACAGGGAGAGAGGGAGATGGGGACACTGATAGACAGGGAGAGAGGGACACGGGGACACTGAGAGATAGGGAGAGGGGGAGACGGGGACACTGAGAGACAGGAAGACAGGGAGAGAGGGACATGGGGACACTGAGAGACAGGGAGACAGGGAGATAGGGAGAGGGGGAGACGGGGACACTGAGAGACAGGGAGACAGGGAGAGAGGGACACGGGGACACTGAGAGACAAGGAGACAGGGAGAGAGGGAGACGGGGACACTGAGAGACAGGGAGACAGGGAGAGATGGACACGGGGACACTGAGAGACAGGGAGACAGAGGCACAGGGAGGGTGGGAGAGGGGGACACTAGGGGGGGGCAAGGAGAGGGGGAGACGGGGACACTGGGGGGGGGGGGTGAGATGGAGGACGGTAGATAAATTCGCCATCGCTGCTGTTGGCGTTCTCGCTCTCTCGTCCCAACCATTTCCTCTCCTTTCAAAATACGGTCCCCCGCCATGGCAATGAGGAAATTGCTCCACTGGTTCGCTCCCCGCCCCCCCCCACGGAGATGAGCGCCACGACGTGGACTGTGCGTGGTGTCCCCCCCTTCACCCCACCCCCCACCACTCCTCACACGGCCTATCCAGAGCCGGTGCTGGGGAATTCCACATTCCTATGGCGCGGGCACCAATGATGTCCGACGAACTAAAACGGGCCTCGTGTGGGAGGGAACTCGTGCGGCGTGAGATGAGCGACACAGAGAGAATGAGATTGGCTATTGACCTGCAGGAGGAATCCGATGAGCTATAAAGCTCTTTTTCAACACATGTCCAGTCGGGGCACGGTAAGAACGTTACAACAACAAACAATACGACAAAAAAAACAGCGATAGTCGTGCAAAAAGTACAAGAAAGGTAAAACAAAATCACACAAGCGCATACAAATACAACAAACCCATCCCCATCGTAGAGCCAGGCTCTCTGGGCGAGAGAGGCGAGCGACTCGGTTAATCGGCGACGGGGTTTCAATCGCATGCACGTGTCCAGTGCTTACCACGTGCCCCTATGTGGACGTACAACTGGAGGCTCACTCTACCCTATGATAGACCAACATCGTTTTTGAAGGTGTGCGGGGTAAGGGGCGACGTGGTTGGGGAGGGGGTTCGGACTAAAACTGTAAAAAAAAATGGAGGGGGGCGGGGCATGTGGTGGGGGGTGTGGGGGGGGGGGGCGACGGACTAAAATTGTTATAAGAAAATTCTTTGTAGATTCTGAGTAATGACAAATCGAAGGCCGCGTCTGCGTCGTTTCATTGTGCTCCGAGTTCAGTGGCTCTCCACGCCTTGTGGAACGCCGCGTCTCTCTCGAGCGCACGGCAGCCGCCCGATTCGCGGTTGCCTCTGAGCGTGCGAGGCGTGGGGGTGGAAAACCCCGATTTTTTTTTCCAGCGGCAGGCATCGGGTTTTTCTTTAATACAATTAAACCCGATTTCGGGGAATTAAAACCTGGTTTAATGAATACGAAACTCTGATCCAAGGCTTAGGCTGCTTCCTCGTCGGTGCTGCTATCGTACTCGGGGGGGGGGGGGCGTCGGGCACGGGGTAGTCGTAGAATGCGGCGGGCAGGTTGGTCTTGATGAACACGAGGAGCTTCTCCTCCACAATCGTGGGCGCCAGTGAGTTCCTTCGCTTGGAATGGATGAAGCCCATCGTTGAGAAGAAGTTGGCGAAGTGCGGTTCTGCAATTAGAACCAATTAAACCGCATTTCTCCCAATCTCAGATGATCGGGTTTAATATAAAAAGACAATTAAACCCGATTGTAAAACAACCCGACGGCACGAGGAGGTTCTGCAACGCGTGACGGGTTCACGACTCGCACGGCGAGTGGGCTTTTGGCTGTCACCTGGAAAGAGGAGGAGGAGAGATCTCAACGTTTCGGCCGACTGGCCTAGTTAAGGAAAATAATTGAGGCCTGTAGCGAGACTTTCTTCAATGTATTGCCCACTGGAGAGGAAGGATGGATGATCAGTGGATGGGTGGGATGGGCTTCATATTGGATGATGACGATGATGGAGAGAATGGATGATGACGATGGTGATGCTGGCGAGAGGATGATAATGATGAGAAGGCGAGGTTGAGTTGACGTTAGATGATGGTGATGATGATGATGATGGTCAGAGGATGGGTGTGGTTGATGATGATGGGGATGGATGACGATGACGATGATGAGAGGGCGAGGTAGGGTTGACGTCGTCAGTCCAGCAGGACCCGCCTGCGTGTCCCTGCGTGTCCCTGCGTGTGGGAGCGGTAGTGTCGCGGTGAGCGCGCTGCGCCTACGAACCCGGCCACGCGAGTTCGACTCCCGCTCATGGCCAACACGAGTGGCGATTATCTGGACCCGGCTGGAACGAGCGCCCGCTGACGGGCGGCCGGGCGCGATGTTGGCCATCCCATCCACGCAGTGTCTCGTTCCGGCCTTCATAGCCCGGGGTCTGTGAAGGCTGCAACGTGTGGACCTTTCTCTGCTCGTGTGCGTGCCGAGGTCGCGATGGGTCTCGCTTGGCCACTCGCTCGGCCACTCAACATTCTCGAGAGGAGTTCCCAAGGAGGCGAGAGGCGAGAGTTGCGAGATGACGCGCGGAGCGTGTCCGCGTTGCGCGAAACCGAGTTGGCGTAACTTCAACAACAACAACAATGAAATCGATTGTGTTTTTTTCTTTCTCAAAGTGTTTGTTTGTATCAACGAGACGATTCAGATACACAACACGGAGGATATGAAAGGGGGGTTGACACTAGCCCGACACAACGTACACACACATTACGGATCGCGGCGCAAATGGAAACCTATTTAAACCGCATGTTTCAATAAACTCTACTACATCTCTGGTGGCGTCCTAAGCTCTGATATCCCTGTAGGAGAAAAAGGGGAGGGAGGGGGTGGAAGGATGGGGGGGGGGGGCTAAATGTCCTAATGAATGCTCTTAAGAATCAATGTCCACAGGAGGAGATGTAGTGGAGGGTTCTGTGTTTGGTGGTACGCTGCCTTGCCTGCCCCATTAGTTTCGCGCTTCGATGCTCGAGGGCGACACTTGGTGACACTTTATGCCTCTTGTCTCGCAGCCACACACGAGGGGTTGCTAAAAACCGGTAATCGGTTCTAAAACCGGTTACCGCTTTACCGGTTACCGTTTCACCACCATACTCACGACGCTCCTTGGGGGCAGTGCGTCTTTGGGCTGTTCGACGCAGCTTTGAATCTTCTTCGGCTCGTGGAGAGAATACAGATTAATAAACTAAATACTTTAAAGTTACCAGGTAAGGTCCACTGAGCTGTTTCGCTCTGTTTCAGAAGCGACCTGGCCACCGCAAATGATAGCCGAATGAAATCGCGTGGAAATGCACAGCAGCCAATTACCCTGAACGCACGTTGATTCTAAATGCGGTGGGAAAAACCGGAGGACCCGGAGACAAAACCACGCGACCACGGGGACAGACAGAGAGAGAGAGAGAGAACACGCGAGCTCATACTATACAGCAGGCGTCGGGGTTTGAATTTCACCCACAACCTCCTGCATACCAGGCGAGGCAGTTAACATCTCCACACCACGATGCCTCCTGAATAAACCAGGAGGCGTATTACGTGCTTGAGCCAGCTGGATCAGGATCAGGATTGGGGGAAACTTGACCCAATTTTTAATAGGCACATGGACTAAAACGTCGGTCCAGTGCTTGTTGTTGTGGTAACGCAGACCCTCACGTGACGTTCGTCTCCCCTCTGCCCCCTCTAAGTATATATTTACTCTCTGTAGCTGTCTGTTTATGGATGTCTATAATTGCGTATTTCCCCAACGAAGCTCGCACATACAGCGCGCAATCATTACCCACGGCAGGGGCTTTACTGGTTGACACGTGAAATAATAATAATTATATATAAATAGCCGTAGTAGTAGTGGTGGTGGTAAAACATTATAATCATAGCAGCATCCCTAGCGCAGGATTTCGTCCTAGCGATTCTCCCATCACAGCTGTCGTCTCGTTAAGTTAATTGAGCCGTGATGGGGTGAAACCCCGCAGCTCTAATTGACACCTTCCCTCGTCACACTCGGAGTCGTTTGAGATGTTTTTTTTCAACTCTCTCCCTCTTTATCTCTCTCTCAGTCTGTGTGTTCTCTGCCTCTCGGGATCAAACATTTCTGATCTCTTTGGAAGCCAGGAGTCGGACACGAAACGTCAATCAACGGCTGTGATCTTTAACTTCTCTACTCCTCACCGCACGCTCCCCCCTGCCGCTCCCGTACCAAGTCTCGGTGTCGAGACGGTGATTCCGAGACCCCGATCTCCTGCTGGAGTCAACTTGCACCTTGCGAGACACTTGATCATTGAACATCAACAATCACGGATGTGCTCACGGCCCACCCCCTCCTTCTCGCTGCCGCTGGGGTGTCTGAATGACGTCACACGTCATCGTGATCTTCACCGTTATCAGCAGTAGCAGTTGCTTCATAATCATCGTGATCTTCATCGTTATCAGCAGTAGCCGCTACGTCATCTTTATGGTCATCATCATCATCGTGATCTTCACCCTTATCAGCAGTAGCGGTTGCGTCATAATCATCGTGATATTCATCGTTATCAGCAGTAGCAGCTACGTCATCTTTATGGTCGTCATCATTATCGTCTTACAATCGGAAAATGCTACGATAGCATCTCCACCAGCCTGTGTAATCATCGTCACCACCGTTATCATCAGTTATATTATCATCATCGTCAGCAGCATCAACATCGACAGCAGCAGTAGCATCAGCAGCTTGTGAAATAATGGTTGGTATCGTTATCAGCAACTACATGATCATCATCAGCAGTGCCAGCAACTGCTTCGTCATAAGCATTACAGTCGTTATCATCACCATCACACAACTACTGACAGCCAAATGAGACGATAGTAATGGTGACGTTAGGAACAGCTGACACCATCACAATCATCACCGTGACTTGACATCATCACAGTCATATCACCATCGGCGTCATCATCTCGTCGTCGTCATTCTCATTGCAATCGTCATCGCAGTCACCATCACCACCACCATCACCATCATCATTTCTCACCACCATCACCATCATCATTTCTCACCACCATCACCATCATCATTTCTCACCACGATCATCATCTCTCACCACCATCACCATCATCATTTCTCACCACCATCATCATCTCTCACCACCATCACCATCATCATCTCTCACCATCACCATCCTCACCACCATCACCATCATCATCTCTCACCACCATCATCATCTCTCACCACCATCACCATCATCATTTCTCACCACCATCACCATCTCTCACCACCATCACCATCATCATCTCTCACCATCATCACCATCATCACCATCATCATCTCTTACCACCATCACCATCATCATCTCTCACCATCATCATCATCATCATCATCTCTCACCATCATCATCTCTCACCACCATCACCATCATCATCTCTCACCATCATCACCATCATTATCAGCATCATCATCTCTCACCACCATCACCATCATCATCTCTCACCATCATCATCATCATCTCTCACCATCATCATCTCTCACCACCATCACCATCATCATCTCTCACCATCATCACCATCATCACCATCATCATCTCTCACCATCATCATCACCATCATCACCATCATCATCTCTCACCAGCATCACCATCATCATCTCTCACCACCATCACCATCATCATTTCTCACCACCATCATCATCTCTCAGCACCATCACCATCATCATCTCTCACCACCATCACCATCATCATCATCTCTCACCATCATCATCATCATCATCTCTCACCATCATCATCTCTCACCATCATCACCATCATCATCTCTCACCATCATCATCATCACCATCATCCCCATCATCATCTCTCACCAACATCACCATCATCACCCTCATCATATCTCACCATCATCACCATCATCATCTCTCACCATCATCACCATCATCACCATCATCATCTCTCACCACCATCACCATCATCATCTCTCACCATCATCATCATCTCTCACCATCATCATCTCTCACCACCATCATCACCATCATCACCATCATCATCTCTCACCATCATCATCACCATCATCACCATCATTATCTCTCACCATCATCATCTCTCACCATCATCACCATCATCATCTCTCACCATCATCATCATCATCTCTCACCATCATCATCTCTCACCACCGTCACCATCATCATCTCTCACCATCATCACCATCATCACCATCATCATCTCTCACCACCATCACCATCATCATCTCTCACCATCATCATCATCTCTCACCACCGTCACCATCATCATCTCTCACCATCATCACCATCATCATCTCTCACCATCATCACCATCATCATCATCACCATCATCATCTCTCACCATCATCACCATCATCATCTCTCACCATCATAATCACCATCATCATCACCATCATCACCATCATTACCATCACCATCATCATCTCTCACCATCATCACCATCATCATCTTTCACCATCATCACCATCATCATCTCTCACCATCATCACCATCATCATCTCTCACCATCATCACCATCATCATCTCTCACCATCATCATCACCACCATCATCATCATCTCTCACCATCATCACCATCATCATCATCTCTCACCATCATCACCATCATCACCATCATCATCTCTCACCATCATCACCATCATCATCTCTCACCATCATCACCATCATCATCTCTCACCATCATCACCATCATCATCTCTCACCATCATCACCATCATCATCTCTCACCATCATCATCATCATCATCTCCCACCATCATCACCATCATCATCTCTCACCATCATTACCATCATCATCTCTCTCCATCATCACCATCATCACCATCATCATCATCTCTCACCATCATCACCATCATCACCATCTCTCACCATCATCACAATCATCATCTCTCACCATCATCACCATTATCAGCTCTCACCATCATCATCATCACCATCATCATCATCTCTCACCATCATCACCATCATCATCTCTCACCATCATCACCATCATCATCTCTCACCATCATCACCATCATCACCTCATCATCATCTCTCACCATCATCACCATCATCATCTCTCACCATCATCACCATCATCATCTCTCACCATCATCACCATCATCATCTCTCACCATCATCAACATCACCATCATCATCATCTCTCACCATCATCACCATCATCATCTCTCACCATCATCACGATCATCACCATCATCACCATCATCACCATCATCATCTCTCACCATCATCACCATCATCATCTCTCACCATCGTTGTCGACCCACGCCCTCTGCCACTCCCACACCGCGCCCCCCCACACCCCCCCACCCCCGCGGCTCCCCGGGAACCTCGTCATTAATTCATTAACGAGGGCCCCCTTCCCCCCCGCTCCCCTCCCCCACATCCTCGCCGTCTCCCCACCCTCCTACCCCCCCCCCCCGCGCTAATGGGTTTGGTTGCACGTGACTTTAATCAGGTCGCCGCCACAGGAAGCCCCCCCCCCACATAGTCTCAGTGCCGGCCGGGTTTGTAGGTAGGGGGGGGGGGAGCCGGGGGGGCGGGGATTGGGTAACGTCGTCATCAACAAAGGGGGTGTCGTGATTGCTCCATTAAGCTTTGGCGATCACGTGTCTCAATTAACGGTGCGCGGCCTTGTTTGATATGCAAATTAAGATCATCACGCGGTGTGTGTGGAGGGGGAGGGGGGTGGAGTTTCCGCTACAAGCCTCTCAACCTATTGTATCAATCAAGCGACAATTCTAACCGCGTCTGCAACGCTCAATCAGTGGGTGCTCATGTCACTCGCAGTCGACACCTGAACGGCCACCGCCGGCAATTCCACGTTCCCAAATTGTAGTCCAGTCTAGTTCTTAGGTCACCTCCACTCCCAACCCCCCCCCCTCACCCCCAAGAACCATATTTATGTCGAACAAAGAATTTCTCGTGTTATATGACACCTCGCTCGGTAGGGTGGACACTAATGATGACGGTGACGATGGTTTGAGTTGAACCCCGGGAGCGAGGACTGCGTGTCGCTGTCCACGCCGTGGTGGTGCTGAATGCGGTGGGCGAGAGGCGGCCCCGGGGTAAGAGCGGCATTCGGTAACAAGCCAACGTGGGCCATTCAATGCGCCAGGAACGCCTTAATGGCACCAAAAAAAATGCTCCCGTGAGCAAACGAGCAGCAACTCCCAGCCACCACCCGGTAACACCCTGCAGCGCCCTGCTGTTCACAGCAACCAAGACTCACACACACCACCCCGGCCCACTCCTCCTCCCTCCCCCCGACCCCCGGGGGACGGGAAGCACAGCCGATTCGCAGCGAGCGAGGATAAGGCCTGGAACATCATCAGAGAGATTCATCTGGCCTTTGTTTTTGAGATTTGTAACGACTGTGTGGTTAGAAATGTGCTGAATTATATGGTGTGGGTTATTGAGATGTATGGGTGAGGTTATACGATTTTCTTTTTAAATCATACGGTGTGGCTTTTCTTTTGCTGTTCATATTCATGTGCTGCGTGAAATTTATAGGAGTGGTTATAAAGAGATATATTTTTTAAAGATAATAATCACATGATGTGGTTTAAAAAAATATATAAACATATGGGAGTGATTTTTTTTCTGGCGTTACATTTATAGCGTGGCTGTAAGATTGATGGGTTTTGAGATGGTTCTAATGACGGGGGTATGTTTTGTGATTTATAGGCTGTTTTTTTAATTATTTGGAGCGTGGCTGAGATGTTTTTAATTATAGACTGCCAGTTTGAGAGTCACCTGAAGGCTCGGTTATATATATATATATTTATACACTCACGTAATTATTGGCTCTGGCTTAGAGATTTATGTGGGTGTAGTTTTAAAATGTACTTGGTGTGGTTGTGAGGTTCCCATTGTGTGGCGAGGCGTTGCGTGGTCATTAGTCTGGAGGTTAGTATTGTGTGTGTGTGGGGGGGGGAAGGGATGTGTGATGTTAATGAATATCTGAAAACAAAGATCTCCTATAAGGGAACACCTCTGATTAGCACAGTTCACTGCGAAATAAGTTCAACATACATATAAACATGCTTTTAGCGAACACCTATAAAGGCCAGCACAGCGCTTTAGAGGTGTGGTGTAGGCAGATTCACGCCCGGCCGCCTTTGTCTCCCTAGTAGCGATGTTTACACAACGCATCAGGTACTCATTTGAGGCTGAGTAGACCTAAGGGACGCCCAGGCCCGGCTCAGATAAACGTCACACTGGTGTTGGCCGTGAGCGGTAATCGAACTCGGCTCGCTGTGTTCGTAGCGCAGCGCGCTAACCGCTGCACTACCGCTCCCCGCACGCAAACACCCACTCACACTGTTACACCCTCACCAACCTACACACATTTTACAGACAATCCCGACACCACATACATGCGCGCACAGAGAGATACACAAGTCCACATCCACACAATAACAAAAGCTATCCGGGCACCAAGTGGCAGTGACGTCGGAACGGTGCTTGTGCCAGGCTAGGTGCATATTCTTAGGTTTTTTCGGTAAAGTCACGTAGGTAAAACATAAAAATTAAAATTAACAAAAGTAAGATAAAATAAAAATCACGACGTTTCGGAGGCAACACAAGCTTCCGTCTTCAGGTGGAACCGTCAAAGCACGATTGCTGTATTTCTTACAGCAAGCGTGCTTTGCTTACAGAAAGCGTGCTTTGCTTACAGCAAGCGTGCTTTGACGGTTCCACCTGAAGACGGAAGCTTGTGTTGCCTCCGAAACGTCGTGATTTTTTATTTTATTTTACTTTCATTAAGACGTGACTTTACCGAAAAAAACCTAAGAATGTGAATCCTTGCAGTCACGAAAGCTTCAAATCTAGAATGAGGCTAGGTGCACTTTGAGGCCGTCACGCGAAGTGCCGCAGGCTACTCGGCCCCCAGTTATCGGTCAAAGGGAGATGCTTCTTGGGCGCGCGCGGTGGCTGGGCATGCGGGCCACATCGACCGGAGGGGGAGGAGCACCCTCCTGGGACCGTGTCTCGTGCCCTTTCGAAGATCCGTGAGCCCATCGCATCGCACGATCGATTCGGGTTAAGCCCAGGATAGAACTCAGGCAGGCACGGGCCTGACTCCGATGTAGCCGGTGCCACAACATACCCTCGCCGTGGTTTGTAACACGGCGGTTCGCGAAGCAACTCCGCCGCTAGCACGGTTGGAAAGACGTTGAGCATGCGTGCAGACGAAGCCCCTTCTATTGCTGCAAGAAACTGATTGACGCTCTTCGAAAGACAAATATTTGTTTTCCGCACAGCCTTTAACATGCAGTTTGGGGCAAGTGCTGTTTGCAAGCACCTACTATGCCCGGCACTGCACATGACAGGGAGGGGTGGGGGGTGGCCAACATGATGCCCGGCCGCCTTTGTCTCCCCAGTGTACTCGTTTAGGCTGAGTCGACATTAGAGGAGGCCCAAGACAGGTTCAGATGATCGTCACCGATCTTGGCTGTGAGCTGGAATCGAGCTCGGGTCGCCGGGTTTGTAGCGCAGAACGATAACTCCAGCGCCACCGCTTCCCACACACAAAGACAAAGATCCCCCGTGTAGCCACGACAGACTATCGGGGCAGGTGCTGTTAGCGAGCACCTACGAAGGCCAGCACGGCACACGAGGGGGTGGGTAGCCAGCACCACGCCCAGCCGCCTTTGTCTACCCAGTGGCGATATTTTTACACACGGCACCAGATGCTCATTTGAGGCTGAGTCGACCTAGGGGAGGCCCAAGGACCGGTTCAGATAATCGTCGCTGATGTTGGCCGTGAGCTACACCTCCGCCCCACACACGCACGCACAGAGACGCGTGCACGCTCTGCGTTGTGCTCTGAGCAATACAGCCGTGTTAGTGGGGTGGGGTTGGGGGGGAGAGGGGGAAAGGTTGGCGTTAGGCGGCTGATTACCCCCGTGGCTCGCTCGCATCCATCACAGCGGCAGACGGGGGCTCTGGGTCGGTGTGTGGGAGGGGGGGGGGGGGCTGGTGACCCCTCCTCCTTAAATTTAACTACCAGAGGAGCACGATGGTTGTAAAAAATAAAAGCCCCCCCCCCCCCCCCCGTGGGGACAGGCAGCACACGACATCCCCTAGCCACAAAACCACGTTTTGGGTAACAGCCGTAGTGGGGTGGGGGTGGGGAGGGGTGGGGATTGAGAGCCCCCTCCCCCCCCCCCTTAACTCGGCAGTGCCTCCAGACACAGCCGGGAAGAGGAGGAGGAGGGAAAGACGCTGCCCTTCTTGTGCCGGAGGGTTGACCGGTACCGCCTGGATCGCTTCTGTTGAATAAAGGAAGCCCCCTCCCCCACCCCCCACTCCCACCCCCGCCGCCCCGGTGGACTGATTCTGGCTCACCGTCTCACCACACAGGAGGGTGGTGGGCCAGCCCTTCTGCGTAGGTCAGCAAAACGTGAAGCAACAGGGAGTGACTCTCCTGAACTGAAGAATGAAGGGTGCGGTGAGGCGTGGGAAGCCGTGAGTGGCAGGATATTGTGGGTTCCCCCCACCCCCCCCGCCCCCCCCCCCCGCTCCCCACGAACAGCAGGTGAGGGATGCGTGGTCGTGGCTGACGCTCCCTATACCCGCGGAGGCACGCACGTGACCTCCTGTCGTAGGTGTTGGCTAAAGTGACCCCTCGGGACGTAGAGTTATCTTATTGCGTGACTTTAATGCCCGAGTGGGTCATGACGCTAGCACTTGGGCAGCATTGATCGGAAGGCATGGGCCCATATCAGCTCAATAACAGGAGCCCGCGAACATTCCGCGCAGCTCATGAGCTTGCAATCGCTAAAACACGCCGTTCCGTCACGGATGCGTCCACACGACATCCGCGGTGCATGCCAGATCCGATCAAGAACACCGTCTGCACTATGTAGAGACGGAACAGCAAATAATGTCTCTTCCACTGTGGTGAAGGGCATCCGCCTAGGTACGACCCCATTCGCACCAAAATATCCTGGTCTCAGCTATGGCTGTTGAAAGTGGCAAGCAGCGAAAATGGTCATCACTTGCGGCTGGAAACCGGCAGCATCCATCTCCCTCCACGCCTTCTGATGCTCATGCAGCTGAGCTAGACATCCCGTCCAGAGCTCTCCAGAATGCGTGGCTGATGGAGGAGGTGTTTCAAGCTGGTTGAAAGTGGCCCACCCATCCTCACCTAAGGCAAACATTCAACCTGCAGCGCAAAACTAAGCACCATCCTCAAAGGGGGGAAAAGAGCGGTGACCTCAATATCCGATCGTAGATTTTGCTGAGCAATTCTGTGGGGTGGCATCGTGGGGCGTGGTGGGGTTGACCCTTCTGGGCCTGCGGGGCCTCAGATATCGGAGGAAGTAGCAACCCCCCCCCCCCGTGAGTAGCTCGCTTACGAGCCATCTAAGCTGTCTTATGAGCCATCCGATACCAGGTGAAGCGCCGGACAGAGAGGACTTCCTGAGCGAACTACCGAGGAAGGGCAGCGACTCTGATCACAGGAGCCCGAAAGGACGACACACCTGAATACATTCACACGTATTCAACAACAGCCGCCATTCGCCACTGCGTGACGATGAATCACCACGACGCTTGTGCCAGGATAGGTGTACTCAGAGGCCACGTGAAGTGTCGAAGGCTCGCTGCTGGCAGGAGGTCACGGGAACACCACCCAGGTGGCATGACTGAGATGACCGGCAGATGCGTCACCTGTGCCCAAGATTGCCAACTTGCTGTATACTCAGATTGTGAATGTTGTGGCGTTGCTCTCCAACACACCGGTGTTGTTGTACTAGTGACGAATTGGCTTATTCTGTTTACGTGACAAACCTAGTGGGCTGTGTCGGGTGGTGGCGGGTTTAACGACACGTTTATATGACAGATATTGCGATTTGATTTGCGATTACATTTGTTTTTGCTAATCGCATTGTTTCAAGTTGAGATTTCGATTTGAAACCGATTCATCGTTCAGCCCTAGATGTTACCCCAAAAAATAACTTATATTATGGAAGTATTTTATTTGCCCGGCGCTCCGCTCGTTGTTGTTAGCGTCGCTCCTCTCACGCATGCACATAAACACACAGACAAAGAACCGCCGTGTAGCCTCGACAGACTGTTGGGGCAAGCGCTGTTAGCGAGTAGCACCCATGAAGGCCGGCACGGCACACGAGGGGGTGGGTGGCCAGCACCACAACCAGGCCGCCTTTGTCTCCCTCCTGGCGATGTTTACACACAGCGTCAGGGTTCTCATTTGAGGCCGAGTCGACACACACACACACAGTACACACACACGAGCGAGCGAGGTTGTACGTTATCCGTGTGAATCCGAAACACTTTAGTAACTCAATACGGATAAAAATAGTCGTTTATCAATTTCTCTCTCTCGTTGCTGCTTCTGGGGAGGCCGCGGCTTGTTGATGAAGCCCGATTTGTGCTGCCCGACTCGGGGCGAGAGCAACTCCGGGCAGGGCCGGGCAGAGCGAGCGGGCGATGTGTGTGGGGTGGTGTCGAGTAACCCGCTCCCCGCTCCCCACTCCCCGTCCCCCCCCGTCCCGATCGAACCCCCGAACACGCGACATCGAACGGCGCCGGGTAAAAAAAAATTCTACCCAAAAAACGGCAGCTCCATCAATAAACGAAACTCCCTTGGGGGTGGTGCGGAGCGGGGGGAGGGAGGGGGAGGGGGGAGGGAGGGGGAGGAGGGAGGGGGGGGGAGCAGCAGGGCTAACAGGAGAGAGAGAGATGGGGATGGCTGACGGCGAGATGAGACTAAACCCAGCACCGGATTATCCTCGTAGCAAAAGTAGCTAAATATGTAGTAGTGGTAGCTACGCGTCTAGTGGTAGCTACGTGTCTAGTGGTAGATACGCGTCTAGTAGTAGCTACGCGTGTAGTAGTAGCTACGCGTGTAGTAGTAGCTACGCGCGTGTAGTAGTAGCTACGCGCGTGTAGTAGTAGCTACGCGTCTAGTGGTAGCTACGCGTGTAGTAGTAGCTACGCGTCTAGTAGTAGCTACGCGTCTAGTAGTAGCTACGCGTGTAGTAGTAGCTACGCGCGTGTAGTAGTAGCTACGCGCGTGTAGTAGTAGATACGCGTCTAGTAGTAGATACGCGTCTAGTAGTAGCTACGTATGTAGTAGTAGCTACGCGCGTGTAGTAGTAGCTACGCGCGTGTAGTAGTAGCTACGCGCGTGTAGTAGTAGATACGCGTCTAGTAGTAGATACGCGTCTAGTAGTAGCTACGCGTGTGTAGTAGTAGCTA
This sequence comes from Lethenteron reissneri, assembly GCF_015708825.2. Taxonomy (NCBI): domain Eukaryota; kingdom Metazoa; phylum Chordata; class Hyperoartia; order Petromyzontiformes; family Petromyzontidae; genus Lethenteron; species Lethenteron reissneri. The sequence continues at coordinate 15,726,981 of NC_083804.1, forward strand.
CGCGCGTGTAGTAGAAGATACGCGTCTAGTAGTAGATACGCGTCTAGTAGTAGCTACGCGCGTGTAGTAGTAGCTACGCGCGTGTAGTAGTAGATACGCGTCTAGTAGTAGATACGCGTCTAGTAGTAGCTACGCGTGTAGTAGTAGCTACGCGTCTAGTAGTAGCTACGCGTCTAGTAGTAGCTACGCGTCTAGTAGTAGCTACGCGCGTGTAGTAGTAGCTACGCGTCTAGTGGTAGATACGCGTGTAGTAGTAGCTACGCGCGTGTAGTAGTAGCTACGCGTGTAGTAGTAGCTAAGCGCGTGTAGTAGTAGCTACGCGTCTAGTGGTAGCTACGCGTGTAGTAGTAGCTACGCGCGTGTAGTAGTAGATACGCGTCTAGTAGTAGCTACGCGTCTAGTGGTAGCTACGCGTCTAGTAGTAGCTACGCGCGTGTAGTAGTAGATACGCGTGTAGTAGTAGATACGCGTCTAGTAGTAGCTACGCGCGTGTAGTAGTAGATACGCGTCTAGTAGTAGATACGCGTCTAGTAGTAGCTACGCGTCTAGTAGTAGATACGCGTGTAGTAGTAGCTACGCGCGTGTAGTAGTAGCTACGCGTCTAGTAGAAGCTACGCGTCTAGTAGTAGATACGCGTGTAGTAGCTACACGTGTAATAGCTACACGTGTAGTAGAAACACGTGTAGTAGCTACATGCGTAGTAGATACATGTGTAGTAGTAGCTACGCGTCTAGTAGTAGCTACGCGTGTAGTAGTAGCTACGCGTCTTGTAGTAGCTACGCGTCTAGTAGTAGCTACGCGTCTAGTAGTAGATACGCGTCTAGTAGTAGCTACGCGTGTAGTAGTAGCTACGCGTCTAGTAGTAGCTACGCGTGTAGTAGTAGCTACGCGTGTAGTAGTAGCTACGCGTCTAGTAGTAGCTACGCGTCTAGTAGTAGCTACGCGTCTAGTAGTAGCTACGCGTGTAGTAGTAGCTACGCGCGTGTAGTAGTAGCTACGCGTCTAGTAGTAGCTACGTCTAGTAGTAGCTACGCGTGTAGTAGTAGCTACGCGCGTGTAGTAGTAGCTACGCGTCTAGTGGTAGCTACGCGTCTAGTAGTAGCTACGCGCGTCTAGTAGTAGATACGCGTGTAGTAGTAGCTACGCGTGTAGTAGTAGATACGCGTGTAGTATTAGCTACGCGCGTGTAGTAGTAGATACGGGTCTAGTAGTAGTAGCTACGCGCGTGTAGTAGTAGCTACGCGTCTAGTGGTAGCTACGCGCGTGTAGTAGTAGCTACGCGTCTAGTGGTAGCTACGCGTCTAGTAGTAGCTACGCGTCTAGTAGTAGCTACGCGTCTAGTAGTAGCTACGCGTGTAGTAGTAGATACGCGTCTAGTAGTAGCTACGCACGTGTAGTAGTAGCTACGCGTGTAGTAGTAGATACGCGTCTAGTAGTAGCTACGCGCGTGTAGTAGTAGCTACGCGTCTAGTAGTAGCTACGCGTCTAGTAGTAGATACGAATGTAGTAGTAGCTACGCGTCTAGTAGTAGCTACGCGTGTAGTAGTAGATACGCGTGTAGTAGTAGCTACGCACGTGTAGTAGTAGCTACGCGTCTAGTAGTAGCTACGCGTCTAGTAGTAGCTACGCGTGTAGTAGTAGATACGCATGTAGTAGTAGCTACGCGTCTAGTAGTAGCTACGCGTGTAGTAGTAGATACGCGTGTAGTAGTAGCTACGCACGTGTAGTAGTAGCTACGCGTCTAGTAGTAGCTACGCGTCTAGTAGTAGCTACGCGTGTAGTAGTAGATACGCGTGTAGTAGTAGATACGCGTGTAGTAGCTACACGTGTAATAGCTACCCGTGTAGTAGATACATGTGTATTGGCTACGGGCCCCGCACTTTCAAGGGCCCCGCGCTAAATGCTTTCAAGCTATCAATTCCGGTTCAGTGATTCTGCACTTGCTCTATTACTATAGTACTATACCGCCTTCAACTTTTATGACCGGCTGGGTGTTTAAGGTTAGCGATTTGTCGTATTATCTGGCTGTATAACAAATGAAAAATACAATTACTTTACTTTGCAAGTACAAAAATTTGTGTTTTAATATGTATGTTGTTTTATTTAATTTAGAGCTCCTTTATAACATGCGCTACAGGCCCCGCACTAGCTTAACCCGGCACTGACTAAACTAAACTAATAAACTTGTTTTTATTTTACCAGGTAATGCCCACTGAGATATTCGTCTTTCTTTTATTTTCTCAGAAGCGATCTGGCCACACAAATGATAGCTCAACGAAGTGGCTTATCATCGCGTGGATTACTCTAGCAGACAAATAATCCACACAATCGCAAACGCATGTTTAGGCGAGAGGCTGACCGGGGAAGTGTTGTGATCTGCCCTGTGGGGTGGGGTGGGTGAGTGGTCGAGTGGATGAGTGAGTGAGTTATTGCGAACGCACGTTGATTCTAAACGTGGAGAGAAAACCAGAGGACCATGAAGAAAAAATCCACGCGACCACGGGGAGAAAGAGAACATCCAAATTTAAAAAATACAGCAGGCGTCAGGGTTGGGATCGAACCCACGTCCTCCTGCATACCAGGAGAGGTAGTTAACATCCCGCCACCGTGGCGCCCACGAGAGGAGGGAGAGGAATGATGGGGGAACGAGAGATGCAGCCATTGAGGTAGGGACGGAGGGAGAGAGGGAGACGGGAGTGAACGGATGGACGAATGATCGGAGGAGTGATTGAGTGAGTGAAGGGGAAGGAGTGGGTGGGTGGAGTAGGTGAGCGAGTGAGTGCATGAGTTAGCGGTTGGGTGAGTGAGTGAGTGAGCGGATAAGTTAATGAGTGAGTGGGTGAGTGACCAAACGGTTGGTTGGGTGAGTGGAAATGTGAGTGATACGGGCAGCAGACGGTTAGGTGAGTGAGTGGTTGAGCAAGTGCGTGAGTGAGTGGCTGGGTCAGTAAATGGGTGAGTCGGTGGATAAGTGAATGAGTGGTTGAGTGAGTAATGAGTGAGGGGATAGTTGGATGAGTAGTTGAGCGGTTGGGAGAGTAAGTGGTTGGGTGGGGTGAGCAGATGGTTTGGTGAGTGGGTGATGGGATAAGCTGGTGTTTGAGTGAGTGGTAGGGAGGGGGAGCGGTGTGATTTGATGATTGAGCGGGTGAGTGAGTGGTGGGAAGAGCAGTTCGTTTGGTGAGTGAGTGGTGGGGTTAGCATGTTATGTAGTGAGTGATAATGTTAGCCTGTGTTTGGGTAAGTGAGTGGTAGGGTGGGTGAGCGGGTGATTTGATGATTGAGCGGGTGAGTGAGTGGTGGGATGAGCTGGTGGTTTGGTGAGTGTTGGGGTGAGTACACTATCATAATAATCCCGGCATATTCTATATACTGTGTGTATATCAACATTGGTCACAACGTAATCCCTTGAAAGAGAAGCCGGGGTCGTGCCGCACTCGTTTTTGATTCATGTTGAGTTCGTAACCGCTTACGCATCGCGCACCTACGCGTTTCCACATGAGTTCGTGCGCCTAGGAATGTGCGCGCGCGTGTGGCACAGCAGGGAGGGGGGCACAGGTGGTGCATCTGCCAGCCGTCTCAGTAATTCAAGCCACGGCACCTGGGTTTCTTTTCCCTCCCGCGACCTTCTTGCCAGCGGGGGACTTCGACACCTCAGTGACGGCCTCAAAGTGTTCTCCCGGCCTGCCACAAGGCGCCGTGGTAACCTCACCGCCACGTAGTTGCCAACTGAGGTTATCGTCGTCGTTGTTGGTAATGTTGTCTGGGTGTCTCACCCTTTAGTGAACATTGCACCTGGCGTGGCGTCTAATTGGGGAGACAAAGGTGGTCGGCCGGGCCCTCACAGCGCCGCGCTCACAGCGCCGCGCTCACAGCGCCGCGCTCACAGCGCCGCGCTCACAGCGCCGCGCTCACAGCGCCGCGCTCACAGCGCCGCGCTCACAGCGCCGCGCTCACAGCGCCGCGCTCACAGCGCCGCGCTCACAGCGCCGCGCTCACAGCGCCGCGCTCACAGCGCCGCGCTCACAGCGCCGCGCTCACAGCGCCGCGCTCACAGCGCCGCGCTCACAGCGCCGCGCTCACAGCGCCGCGCTCACAGCGCCGCGCTCACAGCGCCGCGCTCACAGCGCCGCGCTCACAGCGCCGCGCTCACGCGCCGCGCTCACAGCGCCGCGCTCACAGCGCCGCGCTCACAGCGCCGCGCTCACAGCGCCGCGCTCACAGCGCCGCGCTCACAGCGCCGCGCTCACAGCGCCGCGCTCACAGCGCCGCGCTCACAGCGCCGCGCTCACAGCGCCGCGCTCACAGCGCCGCGCTCACAGCGCCGCGCTCACAGCGCCGCGCTCACAGCGCGCTCACAGCGCCGCGCTCACAGCGCCGCGCTCACAGCGCCGCGCTCACAGCGCCGCGCTCACAGCGCCGCGCTCACAGCGCCGCGCTCACAGCGCCGCGCTCACAGCGCCGCGCTCACAGCGCCGCGCTCACAGCGCCGCGCTCACAGCGCCGCGCTCACAGCGCCGCGCTCACAGCGCCGCGCTCACAGCGCCGCGCTCACAGCGCCGCGCTCACAGCGCCGCGCTCACAGCGCCGCGCTCACAGCGCCGCGCTCACAGCGCCGCGCTCACAGCGCCGCGCTCACAGCGCCGCGCTCACAGCGCCGCGCTCACAGCGCCGACCGCGTTACTCGGAGGTGCCGGGGAAGGACTCCAAACTAAACACAACAACAACAACAACAAGAAGTTTCAAATCAATTAGTTCTCGATCTAGATTTGAAAGTGCATTGCTCCAGTGGCTTCCGAATATTATGGCGTGATATTCGTAACCACAGTTAAAAAACGCGAATCTGCTCGGCACAAAAATCTTCAATGAGGTTTCACGGGACGGCTCTGTAACCTCGCTGGCAAAGGAGGCATCGGGGACGTCTGGTTTTATTTTCCATCTCAAAGCCTCCGTCGTCAACCCTGCTGTACAAACCACACACTTCGGTCAAGGTTGAAATCCGACCTCATTGGACTTGGCAGGTTCCAGTGTAGATCATTCAGCGTGAGCGATGATCCAGCGCTCGCTGACTCGCTGCAAGCACTCGCCCGCTGCCAGTCGTCTCCTGATGTCGTCTTCTATCGCTACTACCACCAGGGCGACTGCTCCCGTGAACTTCAATCATCGATTCCTCCACCCGTGTCGAGGACTCGGTCCACCGGACACTGACTATTCCATCTCATCCCGCACACTGTGTTCATTGCCGGTCGCAACAACTCATCCACTCACTCAACCACTCACTCATCCACTCAACTACTCACTCACTCATTCCCACTTCAACCACTCACTCACCTACTCACTCATCCACTCAACTACTCACTCACTCATTCCCACTTCAACCACTCACTCACCTACTCACTCATCCACTCAACACTCACCCAATCACACACTCCTCCACTCAAACACTCAATCACCCACTCAACCACTCACTCACCCACCCACTCAACCACTCATTCATTCACCCACTCAACCACTCACCTAATCACACACTCCTCCACTCAAACACTCACTCACCCACTCACTCACTCCTCCACTCAAACACTCACTCACCCACTCACTCAACCACTCACTCACCCACTCAATCAACCACTCACTCACCCACTCACTCACTCACTCCTCCACTCAAACACTCACTCACCCACTCACTCAACCACTCACTCACCCACTCACTCAACCACTCACTCACCCACTCACTCACTCACTCCTCCACTCAAACACTCACTCATCCACTCACTCAACCACTCACTCCTCCACTCAACCACTCACTCACCCACTCACTCAACCACTCACTCATCCACTCACTCACCTACTCACTCACTCACCCACTCATTCACTCACTCACCCACTCACTTACCCATGATCTCGGGGTTCCAACCTCGGTCAAAATCTAGAAACGCGTATTCAAATCGGTTTCGGTTATATCTTTGAGAAATTAAACAAACAACAACGGTGCTGTTTGTTGCTCGCCGCTTGACGTTTCGATCCGCGCCCCCCCCCACCCTTGTACCGTCCGTGCGTGCCACTCGGCAACCGTGGGTTTAACCCCCCCCCCCCCACACACAAATATATTTGTCAACATCTTTTGCTCCCCCCCCGCCCCTCCCCTCCCTCCGCCGCCCCCCCACCCCTCCCCCCTTCATTTGCTCCACGAAATTGGATCTCGCGAGGTCCCCGCGCCTGCCCACGCACGCGCGCGCGCGGCCCCCGTGTTGTGTAAACAAAGGCTGCCCATTTCGGGGGGTTGGGTTGGGTGGGTGGGGGGGAGGTCACGGTAGTGTGACCCCCCGCGACAGGAATTTTAATCGGGGGGGGGGGGGGGTGGTGGTGGGGGGGGGGGGCGGCATCACCAGCAAACCCCGCCGCGCTTACTCACAGATGGAGCTGTCACGCGGACGAATGAGATATTTTCAAAATGAGGTCTGAGCGGTGGGAAAGGGCAGTGGGGGGGGGGGGGGGATTTGGAGGGCGGGGGGGGGAGAATGGGGGGGGGGGGCTCAGTTGATCGATCGATCCAGGGACTCAGGACCCCAGAAAGGGGGTACTGTGCGCCTGGAAGAGATCCAGAGATGAGCGCTGATTAACCAGGCATGGATGGGGATGGATGGATGTTGGGGATAGGCGCAAGGGAGGGAGGGAGGGGGAGCGAAGGAGGGATGGAGGGAGAGGAGGCGAGGGCGGGAGGGAGCGAGGGAGGGGGGGGGGCGAGGGAGGGGGAGTCGAGGGAGGGGGGAGCGAGGGAGGGAGGGAGGGGGGAGCGAGGGAGGGAGGGAGGGGGTAGCGAGGGAGGGGGGAGCGAGGGATGGATGAAGGGGGGAGCGAGGGAGGGAGGGAGGGGGAGGCGACGGAGGGAGGGAGGGAGATGTCGATGTGGATGCAAGCGGGACGAGGGAGTGATGGGCGCGATCTGGGCGAGGGGATGAGAGAGATAATACATAGTCATGCTGAAATGACTGCTGCTGCTGATGCTGATATTATTGATGCTGCGTGTGCTAATGGTACTGTCGCCCGTCAAGCTGCAGCTGCTGCTGATATTGCTGCTCCCATTGCCACCGCTGATGCTGATACATCACTGATACCGCTGCTAATGCTGATACCGCTGCTACTGATAATTGCGATACCGCTGCTTCTGGCGATACAGACCAACACCACTGATACCGACACGGAGCTGCTGATACTGCCCTGCTGCACAATGGCACCACTGCTGTTGCTGTGAATGCGACCGATATTCCTGGCACTGCTGCAGCTGCTGCGAGTAGGAGGGGGAGTAGAGGAGGAGGGGGAGTAGAGGAGGGGGAGGAGGAGTGGAGGAGGAGGAGGGGGGGGAGTAGAGAAGGAGGGGGATAGAGGATGAGGGGGAGGAGTGGAGGAGGGGGGGTAGAGGATGAGGAGGGGGGTAGAGGAGGGGGAGGAGAAGTGGAGGAGTGGAGGAGGAGGGGGGGGAGTAGAGGATAAGGGGGGGGTAGAGGAGGAGTGGAGAGGAGGAGGCGCCGGCTCGGGGAGGGAGAATTCCCACTGGAGACAGCGAATCCCGACCTCGACCACGCGGGGGGGGGGGGGGGGGGATGGAGGATAAGGGGGTGGGGGGGGGGGGATCAGGACCCCGTACCGGATCGATGTCTCCTAAACGCGGCTGTGATCACAGCCAGGCCCCGGCGTGAAGCGTTCACTCCAAGCGAGGGGGGTCCACGGGGGTAGGGGGGGTGGGGGGTAGAGTGAATGGAGGTCGCGTTAATAATGCATCTGTATGAGAGTGAGGGGGGTGGTGGGGATGTGGGGGGAGGGGGCAGTGGAGGGGGGGGGGCTGCCGAACGTGCGCTCACCGCGGGGCGCCAGTCCCGCTCGCTATCATCAGCTCACCATCATCTTCATCAGCATCAGCAGCAGCATCATCATCAGCATAATCATCGCCATCATCAGCTCACGACTCTTCTCATCATCAGCAGCAGCATCATCAGCATAGTCATCAGCATCAGCAGCATTAACAGTAGCATCGCCATCAGCAGCAGTATCATCAGCATCATCATCAGCATAATCATCGCCATCATCAGCTCACGACTCTTCTCATCATCATCAGCAGCAGCATCATCAGCATAGTCATCAGTATCAGCAGCATTATCATCAGCATCATCATCAGCATAATCATCGCCATCATCAGCTCACGACTCTTCTCATCATCAGCAGCAGCATAGTCATCAGCATCAGCAGCATTAACAGTAGCATCGCCATCAGCAGCAGTATCATCAGCATCATCATCAGCATCATCATCAGCATAATCATCGCCATCATCAGCTCACGACTCTTCTCATCATCAGCATCATCAGCATAGTCATCAGCATCAGCAGCATTAACAGTAGCATCGCCATCAGCAGCAGTATCATCGGCATCATCATCAGCATAATCATTGCCATCATCAGCTCACGACTCTTCTCATCATCTTCATCAGCAGCAGCAGCATTAGCAGGAACATCGCCATCAGCAGCAGCATCATCAGCATCACAAGTATTAGCAGTAACATCGCCCTCATCAGTAGCATAATCATCAACATCACCCCACCACCATCATCATCATCACCATCATTTAAACAATCAGGATCATTAGAATTAAAGCCATTATCACCATCGTCATCAAATCATCATGGTAGTAACTAACGGCCATCGGTTACACCATCGTCAACGCCACCACTTCCTTCAACGTCAACATCATCCAAACCACCAGAACCATGAGTAGCGTCTTCATCATCATCATCACAATCTTCATTGTCGCGTCGCCATCGCCATCATCATCGTCGTCGTCGTAACAACCATCACCACCATCAGCAATCCCCATCATCATTAAAACAATCACCACGGCTAGCACCATCACCTTCACAACTACCACGACCACTACTCCCCACCCCCCCCACCATCACCTAACCTTGCGTGTGTGGTTCACGCGCGCGCGTGTATAGTTCACGCGCGCGCGTGTGGCTCACACGCGCAGTCACACTCGTGCCTCGCGCGACTCATCAAAGACAAAGGTCCCCCGTATAGCCTTAACAGACTATAGGGGCAAGTGTTGTTAGCGAGCACCTATGAAGGCCGGAACGGTACACGAGGGGGTGGGTGGCCAAGCACCACGCCCGACCGCCTTTGCCTCCCCCCAGTGGCGTATGTTTTACGACACACCGCAGCAGGTACTTTTTTGAGGCTGAGTCGACCTAGGGGAGGCCCAGAAGCGGTACAGAGAATCGTCGCCGGTGTTGGTTGGCCGTGAGCGGGATTCGAACTCGGGTCGCCGGGTACGTGGTGCAGAGCGGTCACCGCTGCGCTACCGCTCCCCACAAAAAATAGAAAGATAAAGATCCCCCGTGTAGCCTGTAACAGACTGTTGGGGCAAGTGCTGGTAGCGAGCAACCTATGAAAGTCGGAATGGCACACGCGGGCGTGGTTGGCCAGCACCACACCCACACACAGACACACACATAGACACACACATACACAGGCACACATAGACACACAGACACAGACACAAAGACACACACACACACACAAAGACACACACAGGCACACACACAAAGACACACAAAGACACACACACGCAGACCCACACACAGGCACACACACACAGACACAAAGATAAAGATCCCCCGTATAGCCTTAACAGACTATAGGGGCAAGTGTTGTTAGCGAGCACCTATGAAGGCCGGAACGGTACACGAGGGGGTGGGTGGCCAGCACCACGCCCGACCGCCTTTGTCTCCCTAGCGGCGATGTTTACACACCGCACTAGGTACTTATTTGAGGCTGAGTCGACCTAGGGGAGGCCCAGGACCGGTTCAGATGATCGTCACTGGTGTTTGCCGTGAGCGGGAATCGAACCTAGGTCGTCAAGTTCGTAGTGCAGCGCGCTAACCGCTACACCACCGCTCCCCACTACACACAGACACACACACCGGCACACACATAAAGACACACACACAGACCCACACATAGACACACACACATAGACACACACAAAGACACACACACATAGACACACACAGGCACACACAAAGACACACACAGACCCACACATAGACACACACACATAGACACAAACAAAGACACACACAAAGACACACACAGACACACACACAGACACACACAGGCACACACACAAAGACACACACAGACACACACAGACACACACAGACTCACACATAAACACACACACACATAGACACACACATAGACACACACACAAAGACACACACACACAAAGACACACACACATAGACACACACACAGGCACACACACTCGCACACATGCGACAAAGGCACGCGTCCTTGGTGAGTGTTCACAATGGGGGGCACGATCCTTGTGCCCCCCGCCCCGCACAGACAACGCACAAAGCACAACACACAACGCACAATGAATGGATCCTCCAAGCTCCACGACAGAGAGACCTGCTGTGGCAAGCGCCGTGATCGAGTGCCTACGAATGCGGGTTACGGGAATCGAGTCAGCACCACGCCCGGCCGCCTTTGTCTTCCAAGCGGCGATGTTTACACACCACAACGGGCGTAGTGCTCATTTCAGGCTGAGTAGACCTAGGCCCGCTCGACGGCACGAGTCGCTGGTGTGGACACACAGCAGCACACATCGCACCGGATTACTCATTTCAGGCTGAGTAGACCTACGGGGATGCCCAGCGCCGGTTCTGATATCACGCGCCACTGATGTTCGCCGTGTTGGGGAACCAAACGGAGGTCACCACCGGGTTTGGAGCGCAGTGGCGACGTCACCACGGCGCTTGTGCCAGGCTAGGTGCACATTGAGGCCGTCACCTGAAGCGTCGAAGGCTCGCTGGCAGGAGGTCACGGAGTGACCCAGGTGGTGCCACGGGTCGACTGACCGAGATGACTGGCCGATGCACCACCTGTGCCCCCTACTGTGCCAACTTGCTGTGTTTTATCCGTCCGGCGCTCCGCTCGTTGTTGTGAGCGTCGCTCCTCCGCCCTCCGTTGTTGCTGGAGGGCGACTTCCTCCAACTGCCCAGTAGCGTCCTTCACGAGCCTCTTCCACAGAGGCCGATCTTGACACCGCTGGTACCAGTCATAGGCAAGTCCACTCAGCTCCACGTCCTCCTGCACCACATCACTCCATCTCTTCTCTCTCCCACACCCCAACACACAAAGACAAAGCTCCCCCGTACAGCCTATAACAGGCTATTGAAACAAGTGCTGTTAGCGAGCAGACTATGTTTACATATATACAAACATACTGTACTCATACATACAACATGCGCATCTACATACTCAAACATGCATACAACATGCGTACCTACATACGTACAGACATACTCAAACATACATACACCATACATATCTACATGCATACGCACATTCTCAAACATACACCATGTTTACTTGCACACATACTCAAACATACATGCAACATGCGTACAAACATACATACGACATGCAATCACACGCACTCAAACATACGTGCTGCTACCTAGACAGTGCCCGCCGCCCTGACAAAGGCGACTGCGAGGACGTCTCGCGGAGTTTCACAATCTCATCAGCTCCCCGGCCCCCTCACGTCTCCCGCTCTCTCGCTGACTCCATCGCTCCGTCTCCTTCCTTGAGCTGCCCCCTCTTACAATCTCCCCCTCCACCCCCCCCCTCGTCTCCCCCTCCACCCCCTCACGTCTCCCCCTCCCCCCTCACGTCTCCCCCCCCCTCGTCTCCCCCTCCACCCCCCTCTCCACCCCCCTCTCCACCCCCCGCCTCGTCTCCCGCTCCACCCCTCACGTCTCCCCACCCCCCCTCACGTCTCCCCACCCCCCCTCACGTCTCCCCTCCCCCCCCTCACGTCTCCCCTGATTGTGGTGATGGTTGTGGTGGTGGTTGTGGTGGGCTGGCCTGCCTACGATCCATCCTGGGTTTAACCAGGCTGGATTGTGTGAGGAGCTCACAAATCCTTGAAAGATCTGGGCAAAGTCCCATCAGTGAGCTCCTCCGGCAGGCAAAGGCTGCATTTGCTGGGTCATGTAGCCCGCATGCCCAGCCACCGCATGCCCAAGCAGCTTTTGTTCGGCCGGATCGAGGGGGCTAGACGGGCACGGCACGGGCTAGAGAAGAGATGGAGTGATGTGGTACAGGAGGACGTGGAGCTGAGTGGACTTGGTACTAGCGGTGTCAAGATCGGCCTCTGTGGAGGAGGCTCGTGAAGGACGCTACTGGGCAGTTGGATGCAGTCGCCCTCCAACGGCAACGGAGGGCGAAGGAGTGACGCTCACAACAAAGAGCGGAGCGCCGGGTGGCTAAAGCACAGCAAGTTGGTACAGTAGGGGGCACAGGTGGTGCATCAGCCAGTCATCTCGGTCATCTCGGTCAGTCGACCCGTGGCACCTGCTGGGTCTGCCCCGTGACCAGTGGCGGCTCCTGCAAAATCTCTCAGGGGGGGCAAATGTCTGGATGATTGATAAGGATAAGGTCCACCCATGCAATGGATAAATTAACAGCTTAAGCATGTAAAGGCAACTTCACTTCTTTAATATTAATGAAAAATAAAGTGACTCTTACAATACATCTTGTTTGTTTCTATACTCACTATTAAAACAAACCACTCAAGTTTATTTTATTAAAGATTTCACTAGGTGGCCACAAATTATATTGTTGGATGAAACGTGCTTACGTATGATGACGTAAGCACGTATGATGACGTAAGCACGTTAGGGCGAGCCCTCCCGGAAGCCATAGAGAATGCATTGCAGCGCCCCCCGGTCGAAAAAAAACATCTTTGAATGTAAGTCTATGGGGCCACTCGGGGCGATTCTCAGCCGGAGTGAAATCGCCCAAAAAGAGGCGGTACTCCACAGAACGTAGCATGACGCTGATTGGACTATATCCAGAGGCTGCAGTGACGGCGAGCGTGACTGTGGTTGAATGACATTGGTGGTGCGTCGCCCAATCGCCCTAATGAAGAAACCGCCCCTGCCCGTGACCTCCTGCCAGCGGGCGTTCGACACTTCACGTAGCCTCAAGGTGCACATGGCCTGGTACAAGCGTCGTGGTGACGTCACCGCCACTTAGTGGCGAATGGCGGTTGTTGTTGTTGATTGTGGTGGTGGTTGTGGTGGAGCAATTGTGGTGGTGGTGTTTGTGGTGGTGTTTGTGGTGATGTTTGTGGTGGTGTTTGTGGTGGTGGTTGTGGTGGTGTTTGTGGTGGTGGTTGTGGTGGTGGCGTTTGTGGTGTTTGTGGTGGTGGTGGTGGGTGAACGTTAAGACCGTAACAGCTGAGAGTCGTGCAGCCTGAGCGATCTATGTGGGAGAGGCCACGGGGGGGGGGGGGGGGGGGTCACGATTGGCCGAAGAGCGGCGGGAGCTGCGAGGGAGTTGAGAGAGGCGATGTTGGGGGTGGTGATAGTGGTGGGGGGGGGGGGGGAAGATGCGCGCAGAGATAGTTTGGGTGGAGGGGGAGAGCGGACAGGGGGTGCGAGAGCGGAAAGAATGGAAAGAGACAGAGTGAGAGAGAGAGAGAGAGCGAGGAGATAGGAACGAGAGTGTCCATAGATGGGCAAGCGATGACAGACGCGGGAACGGTGAGAGATGAAGAGGGGAGAGGGGTGCGAGACAGAGAGAGAGACACGCAGGGAGTAAGATGGGGTGGAGAGAGAGACACGCAGGGAGTAGGATGGGGTGGAGAGAGAGACACGCAGGGAAGAGATAAGGGAGTGAGAGCGAAGTGAGAGTAGACATGGGGGGGGGGGGGAGTGTGTGGAGCACGGGGGCAGTGGAGGTCATTCCATGAGGGAGAGAGGAGAGAGAGGAGAGAGATGGACGGCGAGAGAGGCGAGTAATGGACGAGCGGGGAGAGAGGCCATGAAGGTGGCGATGAGAGGTCGGGACGTGGCAGGGTCGCGTCTGAAGGCCGCACGCGATAGCGAGCTGTGCACCCACGAGTAACACCGTCCGTGATGACCTTCTGACCTTGTGCCCCCCGCCCCCCCCCCCCCTTACTCCGCGCGAGGCGGAGATGGAGTGATTAAATCCGCTCGCGTGCGCCAGACCGCCGTCGGGACGATAACCATTGCGAGATCGCGAGCGGCGGATAGGGGGAGGGCTTCATCCAGCAGTGGATATAGCCCTGGGCGAAGGGTTGTGATGATGATGAGTAACTGACCTCAAGTGACCCGATCTTCGCGGCCAGCCCGAGTCGCACAGGCCGTGTCCGCCTCGCTCGGGACGCCAACAAGAAATGAAACAAAAAGACTTTAAAAGAGAACTTTCATACTCGCGCTCTCAGAGTGAACGACACTGCTGTGATGCCAGGGTGACGTCATAGTCAGAGGGGGGGGGGGCACAACAGGTGACCGTTCTGACCCGCTCCTGACTGGACATCAGTGTTAAAGAGCTTCATAGCTCATCGGATTTCTCCAGTACAAATGCATAATTCTAGGGTCGCACTCTTGCAGTGGGAAGAAGGTGGGGAGCATGGGGGGGGGGGCGTTGGCGCAGAGAGCGGTGGGCGGGTGGGGGGGCTACCCCCCCCCCCACCCGCCCACCTCTCTCCAGACAGCCCCCCACCCCCCACTCCCACCCCTAATCGCCCTCGACTCTTCAATCGTGACGTGGGCCCCACCCCCCACAGGCGCGTCTCTAGCGATGACATTGCCCGTTGTTCCACTCCGACAATCTCGCCCCCCCCTCTCTCTCTCCTCGTCACTAATGCCCCCCTCCCCCATCTCAACCGCCCCCCCCACACAACTACATGGCCCCCTCTGTTCCCCTATAACGGAGGAAGAGTGGGGGGGGGGGGGTCAGGCCGACTGAGCGTGGCACTGTGAGTTGCTGCGGCACAGGGAGACAACCCCGGCGTGTGTGCCAGGGCCCTTGACGCTCAGCTCACTGCCAACTCACGGCGACGTTGCAGCTTTCCTACTGCAACATCATCATCACCACCATCATCATCAACATCATCAACATCATTATCAACATCATTATCAACATCATCATCAATATCATCATCAACATCATCATCATCAATATCATCATCAACAACATCAACAACATCAACATCACCAACATCATCAACATCATCATCAACATCATCATCATCACCAACATCATCATCATCATCAACATCATCATCATCAACATCATCACCAAAATCAGAAACATCAATATCATCTCCAACGTCATCAACATCATCACCAAAATCACCAACATCATCATTAACATCATCATCAACAACATCATCACCAAAATCACCAACATCATCATCAATATCATCTCCAACATCATCAACATCATCACTAAAATCACCAACATCATCATTAACATCATCATCAACAACATCATCACCAAAATCACCAACATCATCAATATCATCTCCAACATCATCAACATCATCATCAATATCATCTCCAACATCATCAACATCATCACCAAAATCACCAACATCATCACTAAAATCACCAACATCATCATTAACATCATCATCAACATCATCACCAAAATCACCAACATCATCATCAATATCATCTCCAACGTCATCAACATCATCACCAAAATCACCATCAACATTTTTAACATCATCACCAACATCATCATCACCACCACCAATATCATCAATCATCACCATCATCATCAATCACCATCAGCAGCAGCATCATCACCAATAACCTTCATCATCCATGCCGTTATTAGTCTATGTATCATAATCGCCACCACCACCACCGCTAATCAATCACTATGTATCTCACGATCATCAATCACCATCATCTATCTCTCACGAGTACCACTTTGTGGAAAGTCGCATCACATCAATATTCCGACCCCGGCCATGAGAACGTGGAATGTCCACACCCTGACTCTTGGAAGCCAAACGAACGAGAAGATATGCATACATCCCCGCTACGGGAACGTGGAATGTCCACACACTGGTTCCTTTCAGCCCCAAAAAATATAACACATAGGGTGGAGTAGCTCCCGTCACGGGCAGCCAAACGAAAGGGAAGGTTTGGATAGGGTAGATCTCGCCCCGGGAACGTGGAATTGACACCGAGGGAGCAGAGGCCGTACTGCCTCCCTCCGTCACGTGAGCGCCACGTGGAGCGTGCAGGGCATGAAATATGAAAGAGCCCGAACACGTGTCAAGGTTGAAATCCATGTATATTTGATGCGTGTAATTAATTTATAGTGTAGTGTATTAAATACGTGCTTATTAGTTCATCATGCATTATGTATGTCCTTAAAGGTTAGTGTTTTCTTAGCGCGTGTCTGCCTTTGTTTTGTCTGAGTGTGTGTGTGTGTCGGTGTCTACCTTGAATCGGTGACTAGCCTAGGTCGACTCAGCCTCAAATAAGTGCCATGGTGCAATGTGTGAACATCGCCACCCGGGAGACAAAGGCGGCCGGGCGTGGTGCTGGCCACCCACCCCCTCGCGTGCCGTACCGGCCTTTCATTTGTGCTACTCGCTAACAGCACTTGCCCCTATAATCTGCCAATTCTCTACGGGGGATCTTTGTAGTGTCTATCTGAGTTAGCGATGCTCACAACAACGATCGGAACGCCGGGCGGCTAAAGAAAAAGTTGGCACAGTAAGGGGGGGGGGGGGGGTCGCAGCTGGTGCATCTGCCAGTAGTCTCATTCAGTCAACCCGTGGCACCTGGGTCTGTTCCGTGATCTGCTTGCCACACTTCACGTGGCCTCGAAGTGCACCGAGCCTGGCACAAGCGCCGTGATGACGTCACCGCCGCTTATTAGCGAATGGCGATTGTTGTTGTTGTTGTTGCTGTTGTGTCTGTCCGTGGAGAGCGGTGGCGCAGCGATTAGCGCGCCGCGCCCTACGAACCCGGCGACTCGGAGTCCGCCAGACGCTACCAACACCGTTGACGATTCAATTCGATCCCCTCGTCCACCTAGGTCCACTCGGCGTCGAGCGAGTAGATGGCGAGGCGTGGTAAAGATCGCCACTCGGGAGACAAAGGCGGCCGGGCGTGGCGTGACGCTGCCCTGCCCGGCGAGCGCCTACGAAGGCGTTCGCCAACAGCACTTGCCCCCTGCAGCCCGTCAAAGTCTATACGGGTGATCTTTGTCTTGTTTGTGTGTATTGTGGGAGGCAGCGGGTGGCGCGGGGGGGGTAAGTGGGGGGAGGGGGGTAGGTAGGGAGGGGGGTGATACCTGCGTGTCTCACGTGACCACAGCTTACACAACCACCGGGCGGTGATGACGCCTTTACACAATCGCCCGAGATTTCAGAAAGAGAAAAAAAACGATTTCAAAAGAAGACGAAATGCAACGCACATTTAGCGAGCTCGCTGCTGCCAAACATTCGCCCCCCCCACCACCAACCCCCCCCCCCCCACCTCTCGCTCGATCAGAGACTCGGGGTGGGGGGTAGGGGAGCCCTCGCGTCAAATCAAAGCCAAAAAGCAAGAATGTCTCCCCACCCCCACCCCCCGCTCCAACGAACGCGGCGCCGCACCGAAGCTGTCGTCGGTGGCGAGTGGCCCGACTCAGAAGCCGGCGGTGGAAATTCCACGTTGCTACGACGGGGCCCGTCAATTCTTCGGGACGACCACGTTCGAATTTCATGCTTTGAAAAAAGTAAAAATGGCGTTTTATCGACCCCAGATCGATGATGGTGATGATGATCGTGATAGTGGTGATGTTGATGGTTTAATGATAATTCGTTTAGGGATGATGCTGATTGGCGGTGACGATGGTAGTGATGGCGATTGTCATGATGATGGTGGTGGTGGCGACGTTGGTGGTGTGATGATGATGCATCTTATTTCGCCTCTCTCATCTCCTTCCATTTCACCTCCTCTCGTCCTCTTCGTCCCCAATCTTCCCTCTCTCTGTCCCTCCTTCTCCCCGTGCCCAATCACGTTTTCGATCCGTCTACCTCTTTGCTCCACTCCACGAGAAAAAAACTCCTTCTTGTGCATTAAGCACCACGGCCCAGAGACTCAACACTGCCCATAGACTCAACACTACCCATAGACTCAACACTCACTGCCCATAGACTCAACACTGCCCATAGACTCAACACTCACTGGCCATAGACTCTACACTGCCCATAGACTCATCACTGCCCGTAGACTCAACACTGCCCATAGACTCTACACTGCCCATAGACTCATCACTGCCCGTAGACTCAACACTGCCCATAGACTCAACACTGCCCATAGACTCAACACTGCCCATAGACTCAACACTGCCCAGAAACTCAACACTGCTCACAGACTCAACACTGCACCATAGACTCAACACTGCCCATAGACTCAACACTGCCCAGAAACTCAACACTGCCCATAGACTCAACACTGCTCATAGACTCAACACTTCCTCTGTACATCAAGAAGTCCCTCTCCTTAAACCTCCTTCCGTTCCTTTCTCAGAGCCTCACCTCTTCTCCATCGCCCACTCTCTTCCCCTCCCCTCCCCTCGCCCCTCCACCTCGTCTCGTCCCTCCTCTAAAGCCCCCTTCGTGACCCCCCCCCCCGCAGTGTGCCCTCTGTTACGGTCACTCATTCCTCGGCCCTTGGGTTGCCCCTCGTCATCTAGATCACCGTTATTTTTGCTGCCACTTCTAAGTTGTGTACAGAGCATTAAGTATATAGTTTTTTTAGAGGAAACATGGCCACAAATGATAGTTCATCGAAGTGGATTATTACGTGGAGATTTATATCAACCAAATACTCTAAACGCATGTTAATTGCAAATGTGGAGGGGAAATCCGGAGGACCCGGGGACAAATCCACGTGGGGAGAGAGGGAGATGCAAACTCCAAATATACAGCAGTAGCAGGCGTCAGGGTCGGGATCGAACCCACGACCTCCTGTGTGCCAGGCGAGGGAGTTAACATCTCCTAGCCACCGTGATGATGACGAGAGAGACACGCAACCTTCAAATATTCAGCAGCAGGGGTCAGGGTCGGGATCGAACCCACGACCTCCTGTGTACCAGGCGAGGGAGTTAACATCTCATAGCCACCGTGATGATGATGATGAGAGAGACATGCAAACTCCAAATATACAGCAGCAGGCGTCAGGGTCGGGATCGAACCCACGACCTCCTGTGTACCAGGCGAGGGAGTTAACATCTCCTAGCCACCGTGATGATGATGAGAGAGACACGCAAATTCCAAATATACAGCAGCAAGCGTCAGGGTCGGGATCGAACCCACGACCTCCTGTGTACCAGGCGAGGGAGTTAACATTTCAACACCACCACCTTACTACGACACCTTCTCTTGGAATCTCTTCGGGACAGGAGATTTCCATATGCCCCACCTACCCACCCATCCGTCTAATCTCTTCCGTGATGGAAATTCACCCACTGCTCATTGCTCGCGCCCGATGATTGGTAATCACAGGACGCGTGGGTGGGGAGTGGGGAGGGGGGGTGCTCTAACTAGCCTAACAGCAATCATAATCACGCAAATTCAATGTGTTTGCTCCGCTCTCTCTCGAGGTCAGGCCACGTGCTCTCTCTCTCGAAAAATTAAGCCACGTGTATTTGTGTAATCTTATATATATATATTTTCGTGTAATGCCTGTCTGATTTTGTCAGCCGAACTTTGGTCGCCTTTCGTGCTCGGAATATAATTTAGATTCGCATTGCTTTGTTCGCACACATTTAGAAATCAGTGCAGACACGATTCTAACATTCTCGAAAAAGAAAATCAAGATAGATGCGCGTGACGTACTGGAACTTATAAGCTGATGTCTCTGCCGCTGCTGTTGCTGCTGCTGCGTTTTGCAGTGGTACCATACATAACGAAGACACACACACACACGCAACTCACCACTTTCAGTGGGTACAGGGGCTGCTCTATTTAGGAACGAGTTATGTTCCAGAGGTCTTTTCCGAAGTCCAACTTTACTCCTGTCGATTCCAAACATGTTGTACGGAATGTACACTAAACACGGGGAATGGCTTTAAAAGTTATATAATCTCCTGCAGATGCCACTGGGTCTTCATGCTCTGCAGATGTAGATGCCACCACCGCCATCTATTGCGCGGCGGTTGAACTTACGAATCCAAACAGGCAGCTGGACAAACGGTTTGTTCGTATCTCTGAAAGTTCGTAAGTTGAATGTTCGTAAGTAGAGGCGTCAACTCCTGATACTCGCTGTTTGTACCGTGACCGATGTAACCAAGTCTGTAATAGTCAGACCTGTAACTGCCCCGACATCTGCACCGTCGCAGATGACGTAAAGAGCTGACCTCACATCTCAATGGGCCCTTCCTTCTGCAACACATACAAAACTATTCATCATCATCATCATCAATAACACTGGCATCCATTGTGCAATGAGACGGGGCCATTGCCCGAAACGTCACCAAATGAATATATATAATTGTAAGGCCACAGTGTAATAGTGACGTACATGTCTTCGCTTTATGTTTTATTTAAATACGTTAGACTGTTCAGGACCGTGTCAAACGTTGAAGGTAATGTTGGTGCCTGATTAGAACCGAACGGAATGGAACGAAATTAAACGGAGGGACGTCCACGGGAAGGGAGATGGAGCGATGGAATTTAGTTCGTGTGTGTTGATCTACGTATGCATGTTGAGCTTCTTTCGCACCGTACGTTGCCAACCGTGCTAATCGGAGGTGCGGGGGGGGGACAACAAACTAGAGACAGAAAGCGGTTCTAAAGTAACGAGTTTGCAACCTGGATGGTTTAACAGAGCGTTCCAGACGGCCGCAGAATCCACATCTGAAAGCGCGCGATGCGGCGACCGTCTTTGTTCGATGGCTGAGCCAAAAGCCGCCGCAGGATCATGAAACAATAAGAAGAGGTCTTACCCTTTCTGGCAATAAAAAAAAAACCAGGAGACTTCAATCTTTTTAAACACCACATGGATACCTTTTGCACGGCACCGAGTCTGCATTAACCACACGCACTCGTGCCAAGAACACATGGCAACAAACATGCGCTCATAATGTGTGCATTGCCTTTTGAAACTTCAATCTTGATTTGAAGCTTTCGTGACTTCAGGCATCCATACTCTTTGGTTCTTTCGGTAAAGTCACGTAGGTATGAAAAATGTAATAAAAAAAAATAAACTAAAATGTTATTTCTATTTTTTATACCTACGTGACTTTTGAAACTTCATTGGCATCCACCAGAGACATCCTTCTTCATGGCCTCGTCTCGCCGGCCTTGTACCAGAGAACGCCAAAAGGTTAACTGCACAAAGACAATGCAAGTATGAGAGCATTGATAGCTCGGGTTGAGCAGTTCTATCTATTGAACCTTTTTTTTGCCAGAATGTAGAGCCGGTGGCAGGTGGCAGGCGGGCGGCTTGGGAGAGCATCTCACTCAGCGGTGGACTGACCATGCCTGATAACGATGATGCTGACGCTGCCTGAAACATTCAGGCGGACTACCTGAATATTCAGACGCTCTCTTCCGTTCTTGCGCATAGCGGGCAACCTGGTGCAGGTGCTCTCGACGCGATCCAACCCCCCCCCCACCCCCCAAAAACAAACCTTTATTGTGGATAATATTTGGCCACCAAAGCCTACTACGTGTGAAACTAAATGGCAATGTTGAGGTCTCCTGCTGCTGCTGCTGCTCGCCACGACGAGAGGGCTGCAGCAGCAGAGAGACTTGACTTTAAACAACGTTTATTGCCGCCAGCAGCAAAAGCACTGGAGGCGATTTCAATATGAAATACACAAAGCCACCAGCAACACAAATGACACTAAACGCTACAAATCGACGCGCTGTGGCGCTGAAAGCACCGCGCGCAATACAAAAGAAAAGTCACGTGGTGGTTGTGGTGTCATCGCGCACGCCACGGTGACGAGCGAGCGCTTCAGAAGGTGAACACCACGAGGGTGCCGTCCACGCTGGTGTAGAGAAGTTCCCACGGACGCACTCGGAGACGGAGATAAGTGAAAGGCTTTCGCCAGGGTTTATTAGAGCTGTTACAATACTACACAGCAGGGTACACAAGTCCCAGGGGTTAGGGGTCCTGCTCTGAGTCCGGGTCCCTGCCGGCTAGCTCCGGTCAGATTTGGAATAAGCACCCTGAAATTAGTCTGAAACAGCTGCAAAAGTCCAGGCCAGAAAAAAAATGTTTTTTTTGTTGACCAGTGTAATCGATGTATTTATACGTGTATCCATGAGTTTACTATGCGGCCCATCGTTTCCATTGTATGGCCACAATTGCACTCCTGCGAAAAGTCTCTAATGCATCCCTATTTGTCTCTGCGTCTGGGCGACTCTTTAAGTATTATTTTTCAGTCTCTATATATCTCCGCTCGTCTCTCTGAGTCTGTTTGTATATCTCCGTGCCTCTATGGGTTAGCTATTCGGTCCATAGTTTGCATTGTATAGCCACAGTCGCCTTGCTCTGGCTTGTTATTCTTTTTTTTCGTATTCAGACAATAACCATTCAGATGGTCGGTTCAGGAGTGGTTAATCGATTTGGCCTTCTGGAGAATAACGTTCCAGAAGTTACCAGGATGCACCGCGAGGAGGTTATCTATTGGAAGCAAATCGTGGACGATTACCCGAGATGCTTTGCGGCAACGCAATGCACTCTGCAAGATTTTGGCAACGCCAGCACTAGAAGCGGTGGCCTTTACATAATATTTTGGGTAAAGACCACAGAGGTTGGACAGGAGACACGACGGAACAGACGAAGATCTATTCAGATGGCCTGAACATTCAAAAGAGACCAGAGGGTTTGCCTGAGCACTTGTTTCTTTTCATTTATTTGGTATAGCCCTGTGAGCCATTCGGCTCTTAAATTGGTGAATCGGGTGTGTGTATGCTGCGCGCTTCAGAGTTAAATGCCCGAGGGATGAAAGCAGATTGGTCAGGGAGCTGAACTAAACTACTTAAAGTTTGTATTTACTTTACCGGGCAAGGCCCACTGAGCTATATACAGCTCTTTTTCAGAAGCGACCTGGCCACAAAAGATAGCGAAGTGGCTTATCACGTGGAAATGTATAGCAGCCAAATACTCTAAACGCGTGTTGATTCTAAATGTGGAGGGAAAACCCGGAGGACCCGGAGAAAAATTCACACGACCACGCGTGGAGAGAAGGAGATGCAAATTCCAAATATACAGCAGCAGCAGGCGTCAGGGTCGGACTCGAACCCACGACCTCCTGTATACCTGGCGAGAGAGTTAACATCTCACCACCTTCCTGCTACACCTTCTCTTCGAATCTCTTCGGGACCGGGGATTCTCAACTCCAGTCCTCGCTGCCTCCTCCCACCCACCCGTGGTGGAAAAAAAATGCATCCACTGCGCACTGCACGCAGCGCCCCAGGCAGTCGTTGTGATCCAACTCATGGCTCGGATCCCACCGTGAACAGAACAGCGTGCGCGTGTCTGTGCGAGAGTGTGGGAGGGAGGGGGGAGCGGTGGCGCAGCGGTTAGCCTCACTGCGCTACGAACCCGCCCACCCGAGTTCGATTGTCCGTTCACGACCACCAACACCGCTGACGGTTATTTGAATCGTGCCTGGGCCTCTCCCCGCTCGGTCGACTCAGCCTCAAATGAGTACTTGGTGCGGTCTTTGTGTGTGTGTAAACATCGTCACCAGAGAGGGAAATTGAATGTGTCTGAGAGTGCCGCTGGCCACCCAGCTCCTCGTGTGCCGTTCCGGCCTTCATAGGTGCTCGCTAACAGCACTTGCCCCAACAGTGTGCTAAGACTACACGGGGGATCTTTGTGTGTCAGAATCAGAATATGTATTTACAGTGGAGCAATCTGATGAGCTGTAAAGCTTTTCCCCCCACAGATGTCCAGTAGGGGCGGGTCAGAACGTGGCAACAAACAAACGTTACACAACCACGATAGGAGTATAGGAAAGGTAAAATAATTACTTAAAAAAAAATATACACAATTTAAACTAAACTTTATATTTGTAATCTTACCAGGTAGAGCCCACTGAGGTATTAACTTATTTTTCAGAAGCGACCTGGCCACAAATGATGGCTCAACAAAGTGGCTCATTACGTGCAAATGTTTAGCAAGCAAAATCATCGAAATGCTGTGATTTAAGATATGATAATTGTTTTTTTACCCTTTTATCTGGCAACAAAACTGACACCTTTTTTTTACAAGGAGTCATGTTTGCATACACCACAATACCTGCATTATGACTGCAGGTATCACAGCACCATTGGAACCTCATTTACCAATAGAAAAAATATGATAATTGTTTTTTTACCCTTTTATCTGGCAACAAAACTGACACCTTTTTTTTACAAGGAGTCATGTTTGCATACACCACAATACCTGCATTATGACTGCAGGTATTGTGGTCTATGCAAACATGACTCCTTGTAAAAAAAAGGTGTCAGTTTTGTTGCCAGATAAAAGGGTAAAAAAACAATTATCATATTTTTTCTATTGGTAAATGAGGTTCCAATGGTGCTGTGATTTAAATTCATGTTTCTAAAATGTGGAGGGGAAAAAAAGCGGAGGGAAAAAAGTATCCACGCGCCCACGGGGAGAGAGAGACACGCAAACTTTAAAAATGTCTCGTGTGGTGTGTGATGCGTGGGGAACGGTGGTGCAGCGGTTAGCGCGCTTCGATAAGAACCCAGCGCCCGAGTTCGATTCCCGCTCACGGCCAACCCCAATGTCGATTATCTGAACCGGTCCAGGGCTTCTCTTAGGTTGACTCAGCCCTAAAACGAGCACCTGGTGCGATGTGTGAACATCGCCACTCGGGAGACAAAGGCGTTCGGACGTGGGGCTGGCCTACCGGTCTTCAAAGTTGCTCGCTAACAGCACTTACCCCAACCAATCAGTTAAGGCTATAAGGGGGCCTGGAATCTTTTGCCTTTGCCTTTTGGTGTGTGACGCGCTCCCCGCGCTGTTGTCTCGGTGACGTTTCAAGGAGCCTGATGCCGCGCACGCTGGAGGGCCAGATCACGATGGAGAAGACCCCCAGCTACTACGTGACGGCCGAGGCGCCGGAGCTCATCCGCGCCATGTCGCCCCACACGCGGCTCATCGTGGTGGTGCGCGACCCCGTGACGCGCGCCATCTCCGACTACACGCAGACGCTCACCAAGTCGCCGCGCCTGCCCAGCTTCGCGAGTCTCGCCTTCCACAACCGCTCGGCGGTCGGCGGCGGCGGCGGCGTCGATTCGTCGTGGAGCGCCGTGCGCATCGGCCTCTACGCGAAGCACCTCGAGGCGTGGCGGAGACACTTCCCGCTCGAGCAGATGCTCTTCGTGAGCGGCGAGCGGCTCGTGCTCGACCCGGCGGGCGAGCTGGCGCGCGTGCAGGACTTCCTGGGGCTCAAGCGCATCATCTCGGACAAGCACTTCTACTTCAACCAGACCAAAGGCTTCCCCTGCCTCAAGAAACCCGAGGGCAGCAGCCTCCCGCACTGCCTGGGCAAGAGCAAAGGTCGCAGGCACCCGGTCATCCAGCCGGCAGTCGTGCGCAGTTTGCGCGAGTTTTACCGCCCCTTCAACTCCAAGTTCTACCAGATGGTGGGACACGACTTCGGGTGGGACTGACTCGAGGAGATGGGGGAGGGGATCGTGGTGGTGGTGGTGCGGGGCTAGGGTAATTCTAGAGGCCGGATGAGAGGTGCATTTATTGATGACTGTATGGAACTCTCTCTTTCTCTCTCTCGCTCGCTCTCTTTCTCTCGGCTTGGTGGTTTACGCGAAGAGTCGTCGACACGTGCTGGTTGACGTTCACGCGCAGTGAGCGACGACTCTCTTCGATGCTCGCCAGAGCTCACCGAAGCTCGTCGATGACCGCCGAGGCTCACCGATACTCCTGGGAGCTAATCGATGTGCGTGCGCTCTCAATGATTGTTCGCTTTATTCCCAGCGCGCCGGGAGGGAGGGGGAGGAGGAGGAGGGTGCTGACCGAGGCGCTCATTAGAGAGTCGCCGCAGCTCCCTCGCTCTCGCCAGCTCCCCCCTGACCCCGGTCAGCTCGCCCAAGCCGTCGCCTTCCGCGAGGATGGAACTCTTTGTGGGTGTAAAGGGTGGGGGGGGGGGAGGCCTCGCTCTGTCGTTCGCCCCCCCGTGGTGTCTCACGCGGGCTCCTCGTGTCTGGAGACGGGGGGGGGGGGGACTGGGCCATGTGTCTCCCCCCCCCGCCAGCCACCCCTTCTCCACCCCCCTCCACCCACCCGTCTCTCTGCGTGTCTCGTATCCCCATTCCCCACTCCCCTTCTCTCCCCACGCGGCCACCTTCACCCGCTCCCCGCTCGCTTAACGGACTCTGCGCGCGCTTCGCTCGCTGATGTAAACTTCCTCTTGATAATTGAGATGCCGAGATGCGGGGGGAGGAGGGGAGGGGGCGGTGGTTGGAGGTGGGGGGGGAGTGGGGGAGAGGGGGCTGGAGAACCACCTCGCCTCTGCTCCACTTCGCCTTCCCACCACATCCACCAACGATGACACTTTTGCCCTGACCGCCCCCGCAACCCTCGCCGCTGCCCCCCCCCTCCCCCTTAACTCTATAATGTTTACAAAGATTATGCACAAGCAGACGGCGCGCCACGCTGAAGAAATCTCATAAAAATGCTGATGATAATCTATTTTGGGCTGTGCGCGTGTGTGGTGTGCGCGCGTGGATCTGCGTGTGTCTGGCTGTGTTGTGTGTGTGTTGGTGTGTGTCTGGGTGTCTGGGTGATGTTGGGTGTGTGTGCGTGGGTTTGCGGTGTGTGTGTATGTGTGCGTGGCTGTGTGTATCTCTCTCTATGTATATGTGTACGTGTGTGTCTTTGTCTTGTATGAACGTGTATCTCTGTGTGTATATATCTGAATAGATGTGTGTGTGTTCGAATGTGTATCCCTGTGTGTATATCTCTGTATAGATGTGTGTGTACAAACGTGTATCTCTGTGTGTATATCTCTGTAGATAATTTGTGTACGAACGTGTATCTCTGTGTGTATATCTCTGTATAGATGTGTGTGTGTGCTTGTGTGTGTGCCTGTGGAGTGTCTCTGCTTGTGTGTGTGCTTGTGCTTCTGGTGCGTATGCGTCTCTTTGCCTGTGCGCAGCTGTGCGAGTGTGTGTGTGCTTGCATATGTGTGCCTCTTACGTGTGTTGTGGGGTGTTTGCCTGTGCGTGTGTAGTGTGTGTGCCTGTGCGTTTGTTGCGAGTGTGCGTGAATGTGTGTTATGGTTTATGTGCTGCTCGCTAACAGCACTTGCCCCAACACCCTGAAAAATGTTATATGGGGGATAATGCCTTTTTGGTGTGTCTATCCCAATGTGTCTACTCCAATGTGTGCCTGTGCGTGTGCTTGTGTGTATACCTGTGCGCACTTGTGTGTGTGCACCTGTGTGCGTGTGTGTGTACCTGTGTGCGTGTGTGTGTACCTATGCGTGTGCACCTTTGTGTGCGTAGCGATGCGTGTGTACCTGTGTGTGCTCGCTAACAGCACTTGCCCCTACAGTCTGTTAAGGCTATCCCGGGGATCTTTGTCTTTGTGTACTTGTGTGTGTGTGCCTGTGTGCGTGCGTGTGTGTGTGTGGGGGGTTCTAGTGTAGTTTAGTGGTTGGCGCGCTGGACTACGAACCCGGCGATTCCCATTCACGGCCAACACCGGTGATGATTATCGGAATCGGCCCTGGACCTACCCTGGGTCGACTCAGCCTCAAATGAGTTCCTGCTGCGGTGTGTAAGCATCGCCACTCGTGAGATGGGGGATCTTGTACCTGTGAGTGTATGTACCTGTGTGTGAGTGTCCGTGTGTGAGTGTCCGTGTGTGTGTATCTGTGTGTGTTTACCGTGTGTGTATCTGTGTGTATGTACCCGTGTGTATGTGTGTATGTACCATGTGTGTGTGTATCTGTGTGTATGTATCTGTGTGTGTGTCCGCGGGTGTGTGTACCCGTGTGTACGTTCCCGTGTGTATGTACCCGTGTGTATGCACCCGCGTGTGTGTATTTGTGTGTATGTACCCGGGTGTGTGTGTGTATCTGTGTGTGTGTATATCTCTCTGTGTGTATCTGTGTATGTGTGTGTGCATCTGTGTGTATGTACCCGTGTGTGTGTGTATCTGTGTGTGTGTATCTGTGTGTGCACCCGTGTGTGTATGTACCTGTGTGTGTATCTGTGTGTATGTACCCATGTGTGTGTGTATCTGTGTGTGTGTATATCTCTGTGTGTGTATCTGTGTGTGTATGTGTTTGCATCCGTGTGTGTGTGTATGTACCTGTGTGTATGTGTGTATGTACCTGTGTGTGTATGTACCTGTGTGTGTATGTACCCGTGTGTGTGTATCTGTGTGTGTGTATCTGTGTATATGTACCTGTGTGTGTGTGTGTATGTACCCGTGTGTGTATCTCTGTGTGTGTATCTGCGTGTATGTACCTGTGTGTGTATGTGTGTATGTAGCCGTGTGTGTATATGTGTGTATGTACCCCTGTGTGTGTATCTGTGTGTGTGTATCTGTGTGTATGTACCTGTGTGTGTGTGTATCTGTGTATGTGTGTATATGTAGCCGTGTGTGTGTATGTACCCGTGTGTGTATCTATGTGTGTGTATCTGCGTGTATGTACCTGTGTGTGTGTATGTGTGTATGTAGCCGTGTGTGTGTATGTGTGTATGTACCCGTGTGTGTGTATCTGTGTGTATGTACCTGTGTGTGTGTATGTAGCCGTGTGTGTGTGCGCGCGCGCACTGCGCGATGCTTTCGCGATCTGTAAAGTCTCGCGGCAGAAGGAGTCGAATGCCTTTTGTGACAAAAAAAAGACAGAAAATTAATAAATCTATTTTTATCTTTTCTCAAGGCCTCGCGTCGTTATTCTCTGATGTCCGTGTGACCAAAAATCACCACCACCACCACCACTAAATCGATGCATTGTGAGATGTTTGCCTGTCTGTCACTCGGCGTGTTGTACTCGAGAGGGAGAGGGAGAGAAGGCGGTGTCACGAGCGCGAAGGGAATCACCACTCACACAGGGTCGAGCGGGGTGTGTGTGTGGTGTGAATGCACGCCTGTGTGTGTGTGTGTGGTGTGAGTGCACGCCTGTGTGTGTGTGGTGTGAGTGCACGCCTGTGTGTGTGTGTGGTGTGAGTGCGCACCTGGGTGTGTGTCTGTGTGTGTGTGGTGTGAGTGCGAGCCTGGGTGCGTGTGGAGCGGTGGTGTAGCGTTTAGCGGCCAACACCAATGATGATTATTTGAACCGGCCCTTCCTGGGCCTCCCATCGGTCGACAGCCTCAAATGAGTACCTGGTGCGGTGTGTAAACATCGCCACTGGGGAGACAAAGGCGGCCGGGCGTGGTATTGGCCACCGACCCCCTCGTGTGTCGTGCCGGCCTTCGTAGGTGCTCGCTAAGAGCACGTGCCCGAACAGCCTGTTAAGGCTATACGGGGGATCTTTGTCTCTGTGTGCCTCTGTGCGGAATGGTGGTGCAGCGGTTAGCGCGCTACGCTACGAGCCCGGCCACCCGAGTTCGATTCCCTCTCACGGCCAACACCAATGATGATTATTTGAACCGGTTTTGGGCCTCCAGTCGGTCGACTCAGCCTCAAATGAGAACCAGGCGCGGTTTGTAATAATCGTCACGAGGGAGACAAAGGCGGTCGGGCGTGGTTCTGGGCACCCACACCCTCGTGTGCCGTTCCGGTCTTCGTAGGCCCTCGCTAACAGCACTTGCCCCAACATCCTGTTAAGCCTATACGGGGGATCTTTGTCTTTACGCGTGCGTGCATTACGCAGTATGTCTTTGTGTGAATGTGTTCAGATATCACCTGCCACTGATGTTATCCGTGGCCGGGAAATGAACTCGGGTTTGGTCGCGCAAACGCGCTAACCACTGCGCTCCCGCTCCCCGCAACAAAATATTCACGCAGGACAAAGCCACAGAGACCCCCCGCAAGGCCTCGAGCAGACCGCTGGGGCACATACAAAGTGCCTGGCACGGTGCACGTTCGGGGCGGTGTGGTCAGTACCACGTTCCAGCCGCCTCTGCCCAGTGGCGATATTTACACATTGCACCAGGTACTCATTTGAGGTTGAGTAGACCTAGGACAGGAGGCCCGGGACCGGTTCAGTTAATCGTCACCGGTGTTGGTCGTGAGCGGGAATCAACAGCGGGGACTCCAGGTTCGTAGCGCGGCGTAGCGCTCATCCAAAGACATGTACACACCGCACCAGATACTAATTAAGGCTGAGTAGATCAAATATTCACTTCATCGCTGATGTTGGCCATGAGCTCGAATCGAGCTCGGGTTACCGGTTTAATAGCGCAGCGCGCGAACCGTTACACGACCGCTCACCCACGGACGCAGACAAAGACGAAGATCCCCGGTATAGCCTTTAACAAACTGTTGGGGCAAGTGCTGTTAGCGAGAGTGGCACATGTCAAGGGCCGGGACATCATAACAAGGAGGTGGGTGGCCAGCACCACGCCCGGCCGCCTTTGTCTCATCATACGCATGTATAAGTATGCATGTTGAGATTCTTTCGCACCGTACGTAGCCAACCCTGTCAATCGGAGGTGCGAATATGTAAGCAGAAACAAAGATAAAGATCCCCCGTATAGCGTAAACAGACTATTGGGGCAAGTGCTATTAGCGAGCACCTATGAAGGCCGGCACGGCACACGAGGGGGTCTGTGGCCAACACCACGCCCGGCCGCCTTTGTCTCCCCAGTGGCGATGTTTATTACACACCGCACCAGGTACTCATTTGAGGCTGAGTAGACCTAGGGGAGGAGGCCCAGGACCGGTTCAGATAATCGTCACAGGTGTTGGCCGTGAGCGGGAATCAACGGCGGGGACTCCAGATTCGTAGCGCGGCGTAGCGCTCACCGCTACAACAACAACCGCCATTCGCCACTAAATGGCGGTGACGTCACCACGGCGCCTGTGCCAGGCTATGTGCACCTTGAGGCCACGTGAAGTGTCGAACGCCCGCTGGCAGGAGGTCACGGGGCAGACCCAGCAGGTGCCACGGGTCGACTGACTGAGATGAGTCTGGCCGATGCACCACCTGTGCCCCCTACTGTGCCAACTTGCTGTGCTCACCCGACACCACAGATCTCACACACACACACACAGGGACGGTGCCGTGTGACCATGAAGTCAGTCCACGGCTGCCTAACACAGGAGGTGGACTGTTTCGCGGCCTCGCGGTTCGAATCCAGCGGGTGCCCCCGCCCTGGTTAATACTGCCGGGTGGGTGGGTGGGTGGGTGGGGGGGAGGCGCTAAAGATCCTATCGCGATCACTTCTCCAAATACAGGGTGCTTCAAATAAAATGTCAACGCTTAATATGGGACTGTCGTTTGTAATGGATGAATAACGAATACTAATGCACTGCAACGTGATAACAAATGGTAATGCTTACACTATGAGGCTTCCTTTACCAGTGGCGAAATATAGTAATATGTTTTTACCCTTTCAACTGGTACAAAAACTGACACCTTTATACAAAAATGCTTACCCCGAGCTCTCAATACTCTGATAGTGCACTGTTTTTGAGTTGTACGCTTTTTGGCGTCATCTGGTCCAACACCAATGGAGACTAGGCTCTAAGAAAAGCTGTCTCGGGTGTGGACCAATCAACTTCAAGGACAGTGAATATGATTATCATTATCAGAGTTGTTTCTTTTTGTTTGCATTTTGACTGCTTGTGTTGTGGTTATTGCAAACATGATCCCTTGTTTAGAGGTGCCAGTTTTTGTACCAGTTGAAAGGGTAAAAACTTACTACTATAAATGTAATGTCAATGGCTTCAAAAAGTCAAAGAGTCTCCACTCGTTCGCCATCATCGTCAACGCGTTGTCCGGAATCTTCTCCAGGTGGTTTCCAGAGCCCTGAGGCGCAACATTTCTCGCGGTATTTGTTGCAAATTTCTCAGAAGAGTTAACAAATTTTTTTTATTTTTGAAGCACCCATGAAATATGGCCAACGTTGAAACTTTAGCCGCAAGTGAGCCAGCTGGCAATGATGGACGGGGGGGGGGGGACGACTCATCCTTTGCTGCCCAAACTGAGAGAAAATAAAAGCTCCCACCCC
This sequence comes from Lethenteron reissneri, assembly GCF_015708825.2. Classification (NCBI taxonomy): domain Eukaryota; kingdom Metazoa; phylum Chordata; class Hyperoartia; order Petromyzontiformes; family Petromyzontidae; genus Lethenteron; species Lethenteron reissneri. The sequence goes on from NC_083804.1 coordinate 15,758,983, forward strand.
ACTGGCAGGAACCGAGACTCGCGACGCGGCTTTGCAGAATGGGACCACACCACCACTACCACTACTACCACCACCACCACTACCACCACTACCACCACCACCACCACTACCACCACTACCACCACCCCCTCCACCACCACCCCCACCACCACCCCCACCACCACCACCCCCACCACCACCCCCACCACCCCCACCACTACCACCACCACCACTACCACCATTACCACCACCACCCCCTCCACCACCACCCCCACCACCCTCATCACCACCCCCACCACCCCCTCCGAAAGTGGTTTACTGTGCGGGATCTGGCACAAGGATGGAAGGAGGCGATGGCGCGGTTCGGCAGCCATCCGAGCGTGATGTTTGGGCTCAACAACGAGAGGAACGCAAGGGGGAGAAAAATCCGTGGACTTCGGCATCGTTTATTGAAGAATGGAGGCGCGGAGGAGGAGGAGGAGGGGGGAGGGGAGGAGGGGGGTTGAGGGGTGGCTGTTTTCTCTCTCCCGTTCTTTGTACATTTCTCTCTGCCGGCGTCTCCCTCCCCTACGACTCAACTCGCATTTCTCTCCTCCACCACCCCCCGTCCCCGCTCCCAATGTCCCCTCCCCCAACACTCCTCCCCCTCCCCTCTCCTCCCTCTACACATTCCCCCCGACCTCACCCCCCCACCCCACAAAGACCCCCCCCACATGAAGGCCGGCACGCCACGCTAGGGGATGGGTGCCCAGCAACCACGCCCGGCCGCCTTTGTCTCCCCAGCGGCGATGTTTACACACCGCAAATAGGTACTGTACTCATTCGAGGCTGAGTCAACCCGAAAGGAGGCCGCAGGACCGGTTCAGATAATCGTCACCGGTGTGGGTGGCCGTGAGCGGGAATCGAACTCGGCTCGCCGGGTTCGTAGCGCAACCGCTGCGCCACCGCTCCGCTACCTCCCCCCGACCCACACAGACACCTCCCCCCTCCTCCAAACACCCAGAACCGTGGAGCTCACACGGCCTGCTGAGATCAGTGCGCTCTCAGCGAGCGCTGCGACAGCCCGGCCGCCTTTGTCTCTCTCTCGTGCCGATGCAAGCACTTCGCACCAAGGTGCTCGTTTGCACGCAACTGCTGAGTCGACCGAGAAGAGGCCCAGCATCGGTGGGGATTCCCCCCCCCCCCTCCCCCACGTGAGCGGGGGAGTCGAACTCAGGTGTCGCCGGGTCCGGAGTGAAGTGCTCTCATCAGGCACCACTCCAGGCCGTGGCGTGGCCCGCGTGGATTGGCGCGATCGCACCTCCGATTAGCGCGGTTGGCTACGTGCGGTGCGAAAGAGGTTCAACACACAGGGTGCGTGGTTCGAGTTGGGCAGGCCGACCTGGTCAATCCTGCGAGTGTTTAAATCGGATTTTTTTTTTCTGAATCCGATGAGCTATGAAGCTTTTTTGTTGTTTGTTCTCACAGATATTTAGGAGCGGTGGTGGTGGTGGTGGACGGTAGAGACGGCTAGAATCGAGCGGGCCACTATGTGCCTGCGTCGCGCTCCAAATTGGAAACATTATCCGCACATCACTCAAGTGCAATTACATTGTACATGACAGCGTCTCTCCTCCCCCTACGGGCAGATGGGTTTGCCTGGTAGACGAGAGCGACGCGACTGTTAGGTCACTCACTATTCGTATGCTCATTTATTGATTCGTATGGTGGCACGCTGGCGAGACGTTAACTACCTCACCTGGTTAAATTTCGATTTAAAGCTTTCGTGACTGCAGGGATTCATCTTCTTGGTTCTTTCGGTAAAGTCACTTAGAAGGGAGGACGGCTGCTTGCGTTGTGGCCGAAACGTCGTGAGAATTATGTTATTGTGTTTTATTTTTATTATTTTATTACTTCCCTTCTACATGACTTTACCGAAAGAACCAAGAAAATACCTCACCTGGTATGCAGGAGGTCGTGGGTTCAATCCCGACGTCTGTATATTTGGAGTTTGCATGTCTCCGTCTTTCTCCCCGTGGTCGCGTGGACTTTTTCTCTGGGTCCTCCGTAATTTCCCCCTCCACAGTCCACAGTTAGAATCAACGTTCGTTTAGAGTAGTTGGCTGCGACATATTTCCACGTGACTATGATGAGCCGCTTCGTTGAGTGATCATTTGTGGCCGGGTCGCTTCTGAAAAAGAGCTACATCGCTCGGTGGGCATTACCTAGCAAACACAAAACAATTTTTTTTAGTAAAGAACGAAAATTGGCCGCAAAAAAAGACCGACACGAGTACAGGCAGACCTCGCTTAATGCTCAGGATACGTTCCAAGAGAAGTGAACGCTACTCGAATCGGCGATCTACGGGGTGGCGCTAAGCGAGGATGCGCCTTAACACGGTAGGCTTTCGCGACCAATATTATTCATAATCAACGTTTTTGGGTTTAGATCGCGTTATTTATAAATGTGTCGTAACCCTCCACCACTCGACACGGCCAATCAGTAAAAAAGTGTCACGTTGACAAAAGACAAATAGTTCACTGCTTTAGCCCACCGTGTGTTGAAGCGAATTAATGAGTTAATGATGACGTCACCCTGCTGCTGCTCTATATAAGAACGGGAGACAGAGCAGAGCCTCACCATTCTGGCGAATTGCCCGATGATGCTGGATGCAATTACCAGCGAAACGTCGTACTACTCAAATTGTAAATGTTGTGGTTTCACGCTTCAACACACCGGTGGGCTAAAGCAGTGAACTATTTGTCTTTTGTCAACGTGACACTTTTTTACTGATTGGCCGTGTCGGGTGGTGGAGGGTTACGACACATTTATAAATAACGCGATCTAAACCCAAAAACGTTGATTATGAGGATGCGCCTGTTACAACGTTCCTCCCATCAGGCCCCACGGTGTGTAAAGCGTCGTCTCTAATCCTCGCCATCTGCGCTCCAGCTCTCCCCCCCCCCCCCATTCTCTCTCTCTCTCTATGTGCCATTGCCCGAAACGTCGCAGATCATATATATTGTTTGGCTTAAGGCCACAGAGTATAATTGACGCATGCGTTAATTTATATATGTTTATTATATATATCCATCTGTGAAACGCCGCAGCGTTTCACTTCGTTATTGTACAGCCCAGCGCTGCAAGACTGATAGGGGTCCATACCAAATGAACACAATTGGAATTATTATTACCACCGCTCCCCAACACCACCCCTTCTCCCCTCGCCTCCTCCAACACCACCACCCACCCCCCCATCTCCCCTCCACCCTTCACCCCCTCCGGCTCATGAGCTGCTTTTATAAACATTCTCCACGGCCGCTAAATCAGCCGCCTCCATCATCGTGAGCAGCCGCAACGGCCGCGCTGAGCGACTCGGGGGTGAGCGGCCCCGGCTCGAGTCGAGTAGTAAATCACGGCCTTGCCGGCTGCGGTTGCCCTCGCAGGGTTCAGCAGCACCCCCCCCTACCCCCCCCTACCCCCCCGCTTAGCGCGATCGATGTTCCTCGGCCGTAGCTTCCACACTTTCATATTTTGTCAGCGGCTATTAATCTGTGTGTTAACAAGCGGTAGGTGGGGGTTGTGGTTGTGGTGGTAAGGGGAGGAAGTGGCTGAGTGGGTGGGTGTGTGTAGGTTGTAGATTCAGGGCGCGCGAGGGACCCTGCGTTGAGAATCGCGACAAGTCACTCCGCGCGGAGGGTGCCGAGGTCGGCGTGCCGAGAGCTGGAGCCGCGCCGGACGACCGCGCGCGGGATGTCACAGCCACCGACTAGTTAGCAACGGTCGGGCTACGTACGGTGCGAAAGAAGTTCAGCGTGCACACTTACAGCCCCCACACCCACTTTGTTGGTGTGTTGAGCGTTGGGGCGCCACGGTGGCTAGGCGATGTTAACAGCCTCGCTTGGTATACAGGAGGTCGTGGGTTCGATCACGACGCTGACGCCTGCTGCTGTATATGTGGAGTTTGCATCTCTCTCTCAACATCATAATCATGGTGGCTAGGAGATGTTAACTGCCTCGCTTGGTATACAGGAGGTCGTGGGTTCGATCACGACGCTGACGCCTGCTGCTGTATATGTGGAGTTTGCATCTCTCTCTCAACATCATAATCATGGTGGCTAGGAGATGTTAACTGCCTCGCTTGGTATACAGGAGGTCGTGGGTTCGATCACGACGCTGACGTCTGCTGCTGTATATGTGGAGTTTGCATCTCTCTCTCATCATCATCATGGTGGCGAGATGTTAACTGCCTCGCCTGGTATACAGGAGGTCGTGGGATCGATCACGACACTGACGCCTGCTGCTGTATATGTGGAGTTTGCATCTCTCTCTCATCATCATCACGGTGGCTAGGAGATGTTAACTCCCTCGCCTGGTATACAGGAGGTCGTGGGTTCGATCCTGACCCTGACGCCTGCTGCTGTATATTTGTGAGTTTGCGTGTCTCTCCCCCGGGTCCTCCGGTTTTTCCCTCCACATGATAAGCCACTTCGTTGACCGATCATGTGTGGCCAGGTCGCCTCTGAAAAAGGGCTGTATAGCTCAGTGGGCTTTAGTTGGTAAAATAAAAAGTTTACTTTTAAGTGTTTTTGTTTAAATTGCTTAAGTACAATATCCCCGAGTTCACGCTGCAAACAAGAGTGAAGGTATCGCTTAAAGTATTCCATTCAACCGACCAGAGTTGTGGAACTATTCAGAGATCACGTGTCGCCGATCTTCTTAGTCGTGGCCCGGGATTTGTAGCGAGGCTGTGCTCACCGCTGCGCCGCCGCTACCCACAGATGTGTGATTGCTTTCGATGAAATCAAAACACAAGTCAACACATCTCTCAATCACACCGTGGCCTTCAAAATAAACAAAATATATAATATGCTCCTTCGTCGCAGCACGTACGTAGAGACGTCAGAGAAGTAGGGTCAACGAACAACATGGCACCTGTACTGGAAATGTGGAATTTCCAGCGGTGGTTGCGTGAGTTGAGTGTCCAGGTGAGTGTCCAGGTGAGTGTCCGCGCGCGTGATGGTGAGTTTCCGGGTGAGCGGAACCGGGCGTGTGCGAGTCCCAACGTAGCTGAGACCACGAAAGTGATTTCCTCCAACAAATGAGCCTCCCGGTGAGTGAGCCGTCAGATTCCGCGAGCTTCCAGGTGAGTCTCCAACGCGAATGAGCCATCGGGTGAGTGGGCGAGTGAGTGAGGCTCGAGGTGACGGTACCAGGCGATTGAGCCATCGAGTTATGGAGTCTCCAAGTGAACGTCCGGGTGCGTGAGGTGAGTCTCGGCCTACCGACCACATCGCTGTCAACTCACCTAACTCAATCATCCCCCCCCACCCCACCACCGCCAAATCCCCCCCTCTCCTACCCACCGCCCCTCTGGCCTGTAATTAAGTTTGATGCATCTTTCCAGGAAGCGTTGTAAATGGTCGCGCCGCCAAATGTGATCAGGGCAGCATTAAATATTAAAGCCTCTATTAGGATCGCAACATAAACACGGAGCAGCAGGAATGGTGGTTGGGGTGGGGCGGCGGCGGGGGGGAGGGTGGAGGGAGGGGGGGAAAGCTCGCCCCCCCCCTCCACTCGCCGTGCCCCCCTCCCCCCGCTTCCCGCGATCAATAGCGCCGGTGAATGCCGCTAGCACCATGCGCGCTCTGGACAGCGCCCGTTTGTCTCGAGCGCTCAGTGTGGGGGTGGCGTGTGCACACACCTACGCGTGCACTTGCGTCACGCGTGTACACGAGTACGTGTGTACTGTATGCATGTTGAACTTCTTTCGCACCGTACGTACGCCAAACCGTTCACATCGGAAGTTCGGGGGTGGGAGGGGGCGGCGGGGGGGGACAACGCACTAAACGCAAATAGGAGTTCAAAAAAAAAAACTAGAAATCTAGATGATGATTTAAAAGTGCATAGCTCCGGTGGCTTCCTAATATCGGAAGGAAGAGCGTTCCAGACGGCCGCAGAAGCGCGTCTGGAAGCGTCGTCTTTGTTCGATGGCGAGCCAAAAGCCGCCGCCGCCGCTGCTGCTGCTGCTGCAATGAACGGAGTTCACGCGATGGTTTCTGCTCCTCGACGGGATTAGAGAGGTATTGTGATTAATTTGTGGAAGGCGCTTTGAGTGTAATGAGCGTGACCTTATTATGTAAGTACCTGGTGCTGGCCACCCAACCCCCCTCGTGAGCCGTGCCGTGCCGGCCTTCATCGGATCTCGCTAAGAGCACTCGACCCAATAGTCTGCTAAGGCTACACGGGGGATCTTTGTCTTTGTGTCAGCAGCCAGCGGTCGTGTAGCGGTTAGCACACTGTATGCCTCGAACGCGGTGAGCAGTAATAGTGGCGAAAATCCAAACCGGTCCTGCCCGAGATACATTGAACTTTAAAACAAAGTAAGTGGTTGTGCTGTGCTAAAACAATTGGCACTGGGGAGACAAAGGCGGGTGGACGTGATGCTGGCCACACACCGATCCACACTAAGGGCACTTGCCCGAGCGATCTGAATGGTTTCGCGGAGATCTTTGTCCATGTCCGCGTGTGTCTCCTCTGCGCGCGTGTGTGAGTCGATGTGTATGTAAGTGTTGTGTCTGCGTATGTCTCTGTCTATACGCTCGCTAACAGCACTTGCCCCAACAGGGCGTTGCAGGCTACACGGGGGTTCCTTGTCTTTATGTTTGTGTGCCTGAAATTAATTATCTACCTGGTGCGGTGTGTCAACATCACCACTTGGAAGACAAAGGCGGCCGGGCGTGGTGCTGACCACCCACCCCCCTCGTGTATCGCAACCGGCATTCGTAGGTGCTCGCTAACAGCACTTGCCTCAAGAGTCTGTTAAGGCTACACGGTGGAGCTTTGTATACGGGTGTGTACTGTACACAGAGTACAGCGTCCCTGGCGTCTGCCGGGGTTGCACGCGGAGCGACGCGGTCGAGCGCCACGTGAACGATGCGGCAGCTGTCCAGCCACGTGGTTTACCGCGATTGTTGAATTGAGTTTTCAGGTCCATACGGCGTTACAGTCGTTTCAATATGGCCCAAATGTGTTGTTGTTGTCTATTTGTTTGTGTTTCTCCCTTGTGACGGGACGTTGTAGGATGAACGTTGAGATTTATAAAGGGACACTGGGTGGCCAATTAGGTCTGATATGGTCTGTGATAAGGTAGGGTACTGATAAGAGGTTGACAGGTTTGTAGTGGTGAGTGTACTGATGGTGAGTGTAATAGTGGTGAGTGTACTAGTGGTGAGTGTAGTGGTGAGTGTACTAGTGGTGAGTGTACTAGTGGTGAGTGTACTAGTGGTGAGTGTAGTGGTGAGTGTACTAGTGGTGAGTGTAGTGGTGAGTGTACTAGTGGTGAGTGTACTAGTGGTGAGTGTACTAGTGGTGAGTGTCGTGGTGAGTGTACTGATGGTGAGTGCAATAGTGGTGATTGTACTAGTGGTGAGTGTAGTGGTGAGTGTACTAGTGGTGAGTGTCGTGGTGAGTGTACTGATGGTGAGTGCAGTAGTGGTGATTGTACTAGTGGTGAGTGTAGTGGTGAGTGTACTAGTGGTTAGTGTACCAGTGGTGAGTGTACTAGTGGTGAGTGTAGTAGTGGTGAGTGTACTCGTGGTGAGTGTAATAGTGGTGAGTGTACTAGTGGTGAGTGTAGTGGTGAGTGTACTAGTGGTGAGTGTAATAGTGGTGAGTGTAGTAGTGGTGAGTGTAGTGGTGAGTGCAGTAGTGGTGAGTGTACTAGTGGTGAGTGTAGTAGTGGTGAGTGTAATAGTGGTGAGTGTACTAGTAGTGAGTGTAGTGGTGAGTGTACTAGTGGTGAGTGTAATAGTGGTGAGTGTAGTGGTGAGTGTACTAGTGGTGAGTGTCGTGGTGAGTGTACTAGTGGTGAGTGTAATAGTGGTGAGTGTACTAGTGGTGAGTGTACTAGTGGTGAGTGTCGTGGTGAGTGTACTAGTGGTGAGTGTCGTGGTGAGTGTACTAGTGGTGAGTGTAATAGTGGTGAGTGTACTAGTGGTGAGTGTACTAATGGTGAGTGTCGTGGTGAGTGTACTAGTGGTGAGTGTAATAGTGGTGAGTGTAGTGGTGAGTGTACTAGTGGTGAGTGTAATAGTGGTGAGTGTAATAGTGGTGAGTGTACTAGTGGTGAGTGTACTAGTGGTGAGAGTCGTGGTGAGTGTACTAGTGGTGAGTGTACCAGTGGTGAGTGTACTAGTGGTGAGTGCAGTAGTGGTGATTGTCTATTTGTTTGTGTTTCTCCCTTGTGATGGGACTTTGCAGGATGAACATTGAGATGTATAAGGGGCGCGGGTTGACCAATACGGTCTGAATCGGTCTGTAATAAGGGAGGGCACTGATTGGGGGCTCACGGAAATGCGGTGCGATCCGTTGCGGCGGTCGCTTCAGGGTCTCAGACAGAAATCCATAAAGAAGCTACTCCACTCCGTCCTATCGTTTCTGCCATCAACTCACCCACCTACAAACTGGCCCGATTTCTGTCTGAGACCCTGCTTCCATTCACGGGCAAGACCACCTCAGCAGTACTTAATTCAGCTCACTTGGTTTCTCTAATCAAGGACATTTCATTGTCTCCAGATGATTTGCTTGTCAGCTTCGATGTAGTCTCTCTGTTCACCAAGGTACCTGTACCTGACACCATAGCAATCATTGAAGACTTGGTCCAACTGGGACTGAATCCTGATGTAGCAACTTTGGTGAGGCACTGCCTTACCAACACTTACTTCATCTGGTACATTCTACAAACAAAATGAAGGTGCCCCAATGGGTTCTCCCTTATCACCAGTGGTAGCGAATGTTTTCATGGAGAAATGGAAACAGATGCCATCCTGACATCCTGACATCCACCCTACGTCATTCCATGTGGAAGAGATACGTAGATGACACTTTCGTGATCTGGTCACATGGCCAGCCAGCACTGAACCATTTTTTCAACCACATCAATTCCATACACCCATTCATCAAATTCACCGTGAAAGTGGAAAATGATGGCAAGCTACCATTCCTGGATGTTTTGATCGAGAAGAGGCCTGATGGCTCGTTGGGACATTCCGTCTACAGGAAAACCACCCACACGGATTCCTATCTAAAGCCTGACTCCCACCACCATCCGGCCCAGAAGAACTCCCTCATAAAAAAACACTACACCATCGGGCCCGCTGCATCTCAGACCAGCGCCACCTAGCCAGTGAACTGGAGCACGTACACCAAGCCCTCAAGATGAATGGATACTCAGACCGCACAATCCGCAAAGCTGTAGCCCCAACCATGGGGAGACAACCATCTGAGGACCCAATGAAAACCATCACCTTGCCATACATAGCAGGTGTTACCAAAAAGATCTCCAAAATCTTAAACAAACACAAGATCCAGGTCCGATTCAATACAGTACACAAAATCCGTGATTTGATTCCATCAGTGAAGGATGTCATTCCTGACATTAAATACCCTGGTGTCTACAAACTAAGTTGTGTCTGCAGCAGCAGTTACATTGGGGAAACGAAACGACATGCCTCGGACCGTGTTCGCGAACACAAGGCAGATTTGAAACACGGCAGAACCAATACCTCTGCAGTGGCTGATGATTGTTATAACGCAGTGGGCTCGCACAATATTGTTTTTTCCGAGACCAAGGTAGTCTGCAAACCTTCGGGCTACTATCAAAGATTTGTCCATGAAGCCATCCAGATATATAAACACGGAGACAATTTCAACCGAGAAGATGGGTATAAGCTGAGCAATCATTGGAAGGACGTTATTAACCAAGCAGAGTCGTAACTTGTTGTGGTGCTCCCCTTCTTCCCTGCCGTTTGGCTGTTATCTCCGACTCTCTGAGTTGCATTGCCCTGTCAGGTACCTCTGCATTAACGGGCTAGGGTCTCACTAACATGGCCACCTCTGTTCCCTTAGCCTCGATGTACCGATGGTGCTAGCTGTGTGATGGGCTGTGTGTCTCACTGGCGCAACCACCGTTGTGGTGGTTCTCTTGCGTGGACGTGCTTGCCTCACAGCGCAGTTGGCAGCGCCGCAGCTTGTGCTACACACAGACATGACATTAACTTGCTAATCCCCCTAATCTCCCTGCCTAATCTCTCCCATCAACATAGTGCTAATCTCCCATCAACACTGCTGTTGTGCGCATATGCGGGGATAATACTCTTATGCGGCGACGGACGCTCATTTCATGCTAATCTGTCTCCCTAATCTCTTTCTCCCTAATCTCCCCCATTAACACAACTGACGTGCTTGCGTCCGGGGATGGAATTCCTTTCCAGCTCAGACCCCGCTTGCTTGCCCATCGCCACATAAATCACCTCTTGTTGTAACAGCTCTCTCGCTGGTTCAGCAGTTCCACTGCTGGATTATTTTTACCGCCTGAGGATAACCGCTTGTGTTGCGATCGAAACGTCGTGATATATTAGTTTTTGTTTTGTTTCTATACCCACGTGACTTTACCGAAAGAACCAAAGAGTATACAACTTTACTCATTGGCTGTGTCGGGTGGTGGCGGGATTAACGGCACATTTCTATTTACGCGATCTAAGAAAACACACACACAAAACTCAACTTTTTATAATATTGGTCGCCAAGCCTCCTAATAATGCTACGACTACTACTACGACTACTAATACTTCTCCTACTAATAATGCTACTGCTACAACGACTACTACTACGAGTACTAATACTACTAATACTGTTACTGCTACTACTAATACTATTGCTACTACTACGACTAGTAGTACTACTACTACAACTACTGATAGTGCTACTGCTACTACGACTACTACTACGACTAATACTGCTACTGTTACGACTAATACTGATACTACTAATACTGCTCCTACTAATAATGCTACTGCTACAACGACTACTACTACCAATACTGTTACTGCTACTACTAATGATACTACTGCTATTACTACGACTAGTAATACTACTACTACGACTTCTAATAATGCTACTGCTACAACGACTACTACTACCAATACTGTTACTGCGACTACTAATGATACTACTGCTACTACTACGACTCGTAATACTACTACTACGACTAATAATACTGCTCCTACTAATAATGCTACTGCTACAACGACTACTACTACCAATACTGTTATTGCGACTACTAATGATACTACTGCTACTACTACGACTCGTAATACTACTACTACGACTAATAATACTGCTCCTACTAATAATGCTACTGCTACAACGACTACTACTACCAATACTGTTATTGCGACTACTAATGATACTACTGCTACTACTACGACTCGTAATACTACTACTACTACGGCTACTAATACTGCTACTACGACTACTACTACCAATACTGCTACTGCCACTACTGCTACTACTGCCACTTGTTAAACTGAGCCAACGTCTCGCGTCCGTGCCGCTCCACCCAGCTCATCCGTGCCGTACAATCCACCCCCCCCCCAGAAATTGTGCGAGCATTTAATTCCTCGCCGCTTAATTTGCGCCGTCTAAATCATAATAGCGATGCTTATCTCACGTATTCATGCACGCATGCATTCTCCTTTTTCTCTTCCCTCCATGGTCAAACTTTTTTTTCTTTCACCCCTTTAACATTTGTCGTCGTAGTCGTCCTCCACCCTTCGTTGCCTCCGGCCTCTAATCCGCCCCGGGCCGAGATAAGGAGACCCCGGCCGAGAAGAGGCGCACAGCAGCCACGTGGCCTCGGCACACCGGATTACGTTAAAGGTCCCGCGGATGCTTCATTGTCCGGCGCGCGGATTAATTAGGGCGGGCAGATATGGGGCCACGGCTCGACATTTTACGGGGACAATCGCCTCTAATCTGCCCCCACCACCACCCCACCACCACCACTCCTTCCTAACCAACCCCCACCTCCAACCCCCCCCCTCCCCCATCTCTCCCATCTTTCATTCCGGGTCCGCGGGTCGTGGCTAAAACAGGTCGTGCGGGTTTGGGTAGCACTCACATTAATTCACACATTTGATACACACACATAAAGAGTATAAAACACAAGCGTACACACATATCAAGATACCCTCACCGCGGCCCGCCGAATGTCCTTCAACGTGCTGCTGAGGCAAGTGCAGTTAGCGAGAACCTATCAAGGGCGACACACGAGGGGGTCGGTGGCCAATGCCACGCCCCGGTTCTGAAGTTTAACGTGCCCCACCAGGGACTGATTTAAGGCTGAGTCGACTTAAGGGGAGGCCCAGGACCGCGTCAAATATTCGCCACTGTTATCGGTCGTGAGCGGGAATCGAACTCGGGCGGCCGGGTGTGTAACGCCGCATTCTTAATCAACACGCACACAACCGCACGGGAAGGTGGCCTTGAGGATTTAGGACACAAACTCCTCCGCCCCCTTTTTTTGCCACGTGGCACTAGACGTCAGAAGGTGGCACTATGACGTCAGAAGGTGGCACTATGACGCCAGGTGGCACTATAACGTCGGAAGGTGGCACTATGACGCCAGGTGGCACTATGACGTCAGAAGGTGGCACTATGACGCCAGGCGGCACTATGACGTCAGAAGGTGGCACTATGACGCCAGGCGGCACTATAACGTCAGAAGGTGCCACTATGACGCCAGGTGGCACTATGACGTCAGAAGGTGCCACTATGACGCCAGGTGGCACTATGACGTCAGAAGGTGGCACTATGACGCCAGGTGGCACTATGACGTCAGAAGGTGGCACTATAACGTCAGAAGGTGCCACTATGACGCCAGGTGGCACTATGACGTCAGAAGGTGGCACTATAACGTCAGAAGGTGCCACTATGACGCCAGGTGGCACTATGACGTCAGAAGGTGGCACTATAACGTCAGAAGGTGCCACTATGACGCCAGGTGGCACTATGACGTCAGAAGGTGGCACTATAACGTCAGAAGGTGCCACTATGACGCCAGGTGGCACTATGACGTCAGAAGGTGGCACTATCACGTCAGAAGGTGGCACCATGACGTCAGAAGGTGCCACTATGACGCCAGAAGGTGGCACTATGACGTCAGAAGGTGGCGCTATGACGTCAGAAGGTGGCACTATAACGTCAGAAGGTCATAGTGCCACCTGGCGTCATAATGACGTCAGAAAGACGGCACGATGACGTCTGCAGAGGGCACGACTGGTATTACATCGGTGGGGGAGCAAAGCAGCAGCAACAACAAAACGAAAAATAAAAATAATTTGGCGGCACCGCTTTTCCCGCTCTCCCGTGGCCATCCCCGTATCTGCCACGGGCGCCGGGAGGCCTACTGAATGGCCATTTACGTCGAAGCGACCCTAGAGGAGCCCGGTCTTTATCGGCCCCCTAATCCCGGGCTCCGCGGGGCGAAATCCCGAGCGATCCTCCTATCGGAGTCATTAAAGGCTCGGCTCAGCGGCGGCGGCGGCGGCGGCGCGGCCTCGCTAAGCCGCTTAGGGGCAGCGATGAGGCCCCTACAGCGCGGATAATCATCGCGGGCGGCGCTGAAGGGGTCGTGGGGGGCGGCTGGCTGGGGGGTGGCAGGGGAGATAAAGATAAAGAGGTGGGGGGGGGGGTGGAAGGCGTTGTGGTGAATGTGAGTGACCACCACCGGTAGAATCTGTGTCAAGAGTGTCATCACGATCACCAATCACCACCGGGTGGCTTTAACTTCTCGCGGAATAGTTTTTTCCCCCGCTGGAATTAAACCCCGCAGAGCAGCAAGCACCACTAATATACAACAGCCACTATCATCACCACCACCACTACCACCGTCATCATCAGTAGCATCAAAACCACCACCACCACAACCACCACCACCGTCATCATCAGTAGCATCAAAACCACCACCACCACCACCGTCATCATCAGTAGCATCAAAACCACCACCACCACCGTCACCACCACCGTCATCATCAGTAGCATCAAAACCACCACCACCAACGTCATCATCAGTAGCCTCAAAACCACCACCACGATGAGCAAGCAACCGGCAGCGCTCAACACTTCCAGCCACGATGTCACTGTGACACGGTGGGAGGGAGATGGGGGGTGGGGAGGGGGATGGGGGGGTCGAGGTGGGGGTCGCTGTGACCGCGGCTCGTTATCCGCTCTCCGCCAGCTCAGCCTCCACACGAATCGCGATCTCGTTGTCCACGTGCCAGCCAATTATCGGGACCCGGGCCCCTCCACGCCGGGGGGGGGGGGTCCTTTTTTTGCTCGGCTGTGGGGGCCCTAGTTGGGCGCTAACCCCCTGACCCCCCCTCCATCCCTCCCCGTGACCCCCACCACCCCCCTCGTGCGCTCAAAGCTCCCACCACTCTCTCCCCGGGGGGGGGGGGGGGGGCGGGGAGCTTTGAGTGGTATCCCCACGTGCCCGTGATGGGCTTTATCCGGGTTCTCCGTGTTGATGTTTACACGTACACGCACACATCGCACCAGGCACTCATTTTAGGCTGAGTCGACCTTGGGGAGAGCCAGAGGACCGGTTCAGATAATGGTCACTGTTCGTGGTCGTGAGCGAGAATTGAACTCGAGTAACCACTGCGCCACCGCTCCCAATGGAAACACAAGACCAAGACAAAGATCCCCCGTATAGCTTGCACAGACTTTCGGGGCAAGTGCTGTTATCGAGCGCCTATAAAGGCCGGAACGGTAGCACCACGCCCGACCGCCTTTGTCTCCCCAGTGGCCATGTTTACACATCGCACTAGCTACTCACTTGAGGCCGAGTCGACCTAGGGGAGGCCCAGGACCGGTTCAGATAATCGTCACTGGTGGTGTTGGTCGTGAGGGAGAATCGAACCCCAGTCGCCGGGTTCATAGCGCAGCGCGCTAACTGCTACACTACCGCTCCCCACCACTACACACACACCACCACACACACACACCACCACACACACACCACACCACCACAAACACACCACCACACACACACACCACCACACACACACCACCACACACACACACGCACCACACATACACACATACACACACACCACCACACACACACACGAACCACACATACACACACCACACATAAACACACACCACCACACACACACCACCACACACACACACCACACACCACACATACACACACACCACACACGCACCACACATACACACACCACACATACACACACACCACCACACACACACGCGCCACCACACATACACCACACATACACCACACATACACCACACATACACACACCACACATACACACACCACCACACACACACACCACACATACACACACACAACCACACACACCAGACATACACACACACCACCACACACACACACCACACACCACACATACACACACACCACACACGCACCACACATACACACACCACACATACACACACACCACCACACACACGCACGCACGCGCGCGTTCACTCACGCCGCGGTGGTTATGGGCGAGGGGACGGGTGGGGCGCGCGCATCCCTCTCATTCACAGCCACAACACGGGCGAGCAGGCAATTAGGCTTCCTTGACACTTGCACTATCCAGCAGTTAGTCAAATGCTTTCTGTTTAATGGAATTATGGAGCGTAATGTACAGCGAGGGGGCCGTGTCGCGAGCATTAATAACGCAGAGTCGCGCTGATTCACCACTCGCGCCTCGCCAGCCACCGATATGTCCCCGAACCCTGAACCTCGCTAGCCAATCAGAGGCTGGGATTAACACCTGGCCCGAACCTTGAACCTCGCTGGCCAATCAGAGGCGAGGCCTTCCACCTAGCCCGAACCATGAACCTCGCTGGCCAATCAGAGGCGAGGCCTTCCACCTAGACCTAACCATGGACCTCGCTGGCCAATCAGAGGCGAGGCCTTCCACCTAGCCCTAGCCATGAACCTCGCTAGCCAATCAGAGGCGAGGCCTTCCACCTAGCCCTAACCCTGAACCTCGCTAGCCAATCAGAGGCGAGGCTTTCCACCTAGCCCTAACCATGAACCTCGCTGGCCAATCAGAGACGAGGCCTTCTACCTAGCCCTAACCCTGAACCTCGCTAGCCAATCAGAGACGAGGCTTTCCACCTAGCCCGAACCATGAACCTCGCTGGCCAATCAGAGGCGAGGCTTTCCACCTAGCCCGAACCTTGAACCTCGCTGGCCAATCAGAGACGAGGCTTTCCACCTAGCCCGAACCATGAACCTCGCTGGCCAATCAGAGACGAGGCTTTCCACCTAGCCCGAACCTTGAACCTCGCTAGCCAATCAGAGACGAGGCTTTCCACCTAGCCCGAACCATGAACCTCGCTGGCCAATCAGAGACGAGGCTTTCCACCTCGCCCGAACCTTGAACCTCGCTGGCCAATCAGAGGCGAGGCCTTCCACCTAGCCCGAACCATGAACCTCGCTAACCAATCACACACTAATGGTACCCTAACCCTAACGTGCCAATCACATACTCGGTCTACCCATAATCTAACTTCATTAGTCAATCACGCACTCACTTCACTCATACAACTGCCGCTAACCTCCCTAGCCTGAAACTAACACTAGTCAACAACAATAATTTTTTTTCTTTCTGGCCTGGACTTTTGCAGCTGTTTTAGACTCATTTCGGGGTGCAGATTTGCTCTATCACATCTCATTTTTATGCTATCGGCATACCCCATTTTAATTGATTTTACCCGAAATTAACTCTGTCACTTATGATTGCAAGTTGTTGCGAGTCAGTGACTGCTTTAGTGTTAAAATATGGTGCTGTATTTTTAGGATAGTGTGTTTATAATATAATTTTATGTAGATATCCACATTTATTTAATATTTTTCTTCTGCAGTTTTTATTGAAAATGCAATATTTGATATCTCAAAAACCTGATGTGATGGACAAAAACTGATGCCAGATTTGGAATCAGCACCCCAAAATTACCTTATAATCGTTGGAATACCTTATGCCAGAAAAAGTGTGTTGACCAGTGTACAATCTAACCAATAGCCCTAACCTAGTCTGTATGTGTGTGCAGCTTAGGAGAGTGTACTATACAGTCGTACACCGATTTACGTCTCCCCCCCCCACCCTTTTAAGTCGTTTCGCAACTACGTCGTCACTTTACCAACGCCACTACCCGATCTGCATCTCCTCAACTTGCACGCTTTGACGTCGCTGACAGCTTCGTCGTCCGTCCTGTCTCGTTATCCGTCGCCTCCACCACCTACTTAGCCGGTCAATCGCTTTGATCGACGTCGTTTCGATGTTCGCCGTCGCACCTTGCAGGAACGCATCCCCCGACCTAAACCGGAGCTTGCCTGTATTCGTGTGTAGAGGAGTAGTCGGAGGAAGTGGGTAGAATCGGCAGGAAAAAAGTTGGATGACGTCATAGGCTGACGTCATAGGGGGACGTCATGTTACCCAGAGGGGAGGGGTATTTAAGGGGGACCCCGGACCGAGGGGCGAGGTCGTTGTGGGGGGCCGAAGGAACGGAAGACACTCCGCTCGGCGCCGAGACCCAAGGCCGAGGAGAGAGTGGGATTAGTGGGATCTTAGGTGCGGATAGGACAAGGAGTTAAGCGGGTACCGGGACCATAATAATAACAATAAGGGGGCCTGTCCTGACTCAACCCCCCCTCAACCAGTATATACACGGGGTAGTATCTCTTGGAATCTCTCATTTACTTGATACAGCACGCGTGCTGTGACGGTTCCACCTGAAGGCGGAGGCTTGTGTTGCCTCCGAAACGTCGTGATTTTTATATTATTTTAATTTTATTTTACTTTTATTAATTTTAATTTTAATTTTTTTACCTACGTGACTTTACCGAAAAAAAAACCTACGAATATGGGTACCGGGACAGTCCACGGGAAGGACCAAGTGTAGAAGTGTCGACCTCTGGGTGTGACCCGGTAATGCTGTAAGTGAGCGCCGTCGTTAATAAACTGGCAATAGCCCTTACAGAGAGTCTCGTCTCCGTGTGAGTTTACACCACTGCACGTGTATGAATCTGCCACTCATTTCAGTCAGTCAACCCATAACACCTGGGGCGGGGTGGGGGGGGGGTCCTGTGACCTCCTGGCAGCAGCGAGGCCCTCGACAATTCACGTGACCGCAAAGTGCACCTAGCCTGGCACAAGTGCTACGGCGAATGGCAACTGCTGCTGTTTATGTGGATGTAGGTTTGCGTATACAGTATATAGCTATGGAGGAGCGGTGGCACAGTGGTTAGCGCACTGCGCTACGAATACAGCAACTCCACTTTGATTCCCGCTCGCGGCCAACACCAGTGACGATGATAAGAACCAGTCCTGAGCTTCCCCTAGGTCAACTCAACCTCAAATGAGTACCTGGTGCGGTGTGCAAATATCGCCACTGGGGAGAAAAAAGCGGCCGGGCGTGGTGCTGTCCACCCACCCCCTCGTGCGCCGTTCCGGCCTTCATAGGTGCTCGCTAACAGCACTTGCCCCAACAGTCTGTCAAGGCTATAGGGGGTGGGGGAGGGGGTCTTTGTCTGGTATCTGTGTATACATATCCGTGATGTTTACATGCGTGTGTGCATTTACTCGGCTTGCGTCAACTTGGCCCCGGCACGGGAACGGTGATAACGCGGCCTCGTGGGTCGCAATTAGGGGGGCGCACAACTCCCGCGGGGGGGCGATGGGGGGCGGGGGGTGCATTAGTCCCCCCGTGTGACCCAAGCCGCCCTTCCCTGCCACGTGGTGGGGGGGGGGTGGTGCCTCGGCCCCGCGCTAATGAAGCAGCCGCCCACGTGGGACAGACACGTGCACAGGTGACGGCGGTGACGTCGGCGGCTACCAACCCACTTACCAACCTCCCCACCCTAACCACCCCACTAATCCTCTACCTAGCCAGCAGCTACCTTACATAGTACCGACTACCTAGCTACCTAGCTATCTACCGCCCTACTCACCTACCCACCTAACTATCTTCTGTCTCGCCTCCCTCTCTATGTGGCTACCTCCCCGCCTTCCCACCTGCCTCCCTACCTTTCCAGCTACCTAAATACCTGCCTACCAAAGTACACACCTACATGCCTACCTATCCACCTACCTACTCAATTAGTTGTCTTCCCACCCACCCACATACCTGCCTTCATACCTACTCAGCTACCGATCCACCTGCCGACCAAAGTACGCACCTACATTATTCTTTGGTTCTTTCGGTAAAGTCACGTATAAAGATAAAATAATAAATAAAATAATAGCTTACGACGTTTCGATTGCAACACAAGCAATCATCATCAGGTATAAATGAAATAGCAACAAAAATCTAACCAGAAAACTATAGAGAGACATATAAGCAGACAGATATCACCAAGATACATAGAGAGGGTATCACAGGTACAGAGAGGGAGATCGTATCTGTGGCGTTGCCTTAAATAGACAGAGGGGGGCGGGGGCAGAGAGAGGGAGGGGTTAGAGACAAAATTTACATGTCAATGAGTACGAAGAGACGCGTAGTAAAGTACGCAGGCTTGAACATTAGGAGAGAGGGAGAAAGAACACACTAAATTAAATAACCTAGCAAAATATAGAAATGTTATGTAATACAACACAGAGAGTCGGTCAACACACAATTAACGAATAGCCTGGTCGATTACGTATTTCAAAGATTGCTAAGTTAGAATTTAAGTGTGAAAATTCCAAAGAAAGACAAAACATAAAAACAAGAGGAACGGAGACACACAGACACACCTACATGCCTACCTATCCACCTACCTACCCACCTAGCTATATTCCTACTCACCTACCTGCCTTCCTACCTACTCAGCTACCTATCCACCTACCCACCTGCCCCCCCTACCTTTCCAGCTACCGATCTCCCTACCGGCCAAAGTACGCACCCGCCTACCTCCTCACTTCGCTGTCTTGCCACCCACCTCCCCCCACATCTGCATTCCGACGTATCCAGCCACCGGACCCAGCTCCCTCCCTGCCCATGCCGGCGTCACCTGACGTCCCACCCCCATGCACCTGCCCACCCTGACGCGTCAGCTGTGCGTCGCGCGCTGCTCCACAAACACGGCGAGGCAGCAGCAGCAGTAGCAGCAGTAGCAGCAGTAGCAGCAGTAGTAGCAGCAGCAGTAGCAGCAGCAGTAGCAGCAGTAGCAGCAGTAGCAGCAGCAGTAGCAGCAGCGGCAGCAGTAGTAGCAGTAGCAGTAGCAGCAGCAGTAGCAGTAGTAGCAGCAGTAGTAGCAGTAGCAGTAGCGGCAGCAGTAGCAGCAGTAGCAGCAGTAGCAGCAGCAGCAGTAGCAGCAGCAGTAGCAGCAGCGGCAGTAGCGGCAGTAGCAGCAGCAGTAGCAGCAGTAGCAGCAGTAGTAGCAGCAGCAGTAGCAGCAGCAGCAGTAGCAGCAGCAGTAGCGGCAGTAGCAGCAGCAGTAGCAGCAGTAGCAGCAGTAGTAGCAGCAGCAGTAGCAGCAGCAGCAGTAGCAGCAGCAGTAGCGGCAGTAGCAGTAGCAGCAGTAGTAGCAGCAGCAGTAGCAGCAGCAGTAGCAGCAGTAGTAGCAGCAGTAGTAGCAGCAGTAGTAGCAGCAGCAGTAGCAGCAGTAGCAGCAGTAGCAGCAGCAGCAGTAGCAGCAGCAGTAGCAGCAGCGGCAGTAGCGGCAGTAGCAGCAGCAGTAGCAGCAGTAGCAGCAGTAGTAGCAGCAGCAGTAGCAGCAGCAGCAGTAGCAGCAGCAGTAGCGGCAGTAGCAGCAGCAGTAGCAGCAGTAGCAGCAGTAGTAGCAGCAGCAGTAGCAGCAGCAGCAGTAGCAGCAGCAGTAGCGGCAGTAGCAGTAGCAGCAGTAGTAGCAGCAGCAGTAGCAGCAGCAGTAGCAGCAGTAGTAGCAGCAGTAGTAGCAGCAGTAGTAGCAGCAGCAGTAGCAGCAGCAGCAGTAGCAGCAGCAGTAGCAGCAGTAGTAGCAGCAGTAGTAGCAGCAGCAGTAGCAGCAGTAGCAGCAGCAGTAGCGGCAGCAGTAGCAGCAGTAGCAGCAGCAGTAGCGGCAGCAGTAGCAGCAGCAGTAGCAGCAGCAGCAGCGTTAGCGGCGTGATTAGACAAGGCGATCCAATTAAAACGGAAAGATAATTTGTTTCGGAGGAAATGAGTTTGAAACGCAGGGGTGGTGGAGGGAGGGAGGGAGGGGGAGGTTATGGTTGAGGTGGGGGGATGTTGGGGGGGGTATGGTCAGTCGCGGTGGGGGGGGGATAGGGAGATCTGAGCGCGCGCGCGTGTGTGTGACTGTCACACCATGTATGTATGTTGAACCTCTTTCGCACCGTACGTAGCCAACCGGGCTACTCGCAGGTGCGGGAATAAATGCGTGCCGTGGGTGTGTACGTCGATGGGCTGTAGCGGAGAGCGGTGGTGCAGCGGTTAGCGCGCTGCGCTACGAACCCGGCGTCCCGAGTTCGATTCCCGCTCACGGCCACCAACACCAGCAACGATTCATAATCAACGTTTTTGGGTTTAGATCCTAGGTCGACTCAGCCTCAAATGAGTACCTGGTGCGGTGCGTAAATATCGCCATTGGGGAGACAAAGGCGGCCGGGTGTGGTGCTGGCCACTCCACCCCCCTCGTGTACTGTGCTCGCTAACAGCACTTGCCCCAACAGTCTGTTCTGGCTATACGGGAGGTGTGGGGGGGGGGGGGTCTTTGTCTTGGTGTGTCTTGGTGTGTGTGTATATGTATATATCCAACATGATTTCGTTTCATAGTCAGAGCCCAGAGTTATCTCCCCGCGTCACGCCGCCCCGATAGAGCGGTGAGTAATGAACCACGCCGAACGGCGCTGGCCAGATACGCGAACAAATATACGAATTTATAAAGACAAAGATCCCCCGTGTAGCCTTTGCTTTACTGTTGGGGCAAGTGCCGTTAGCGAGCACCTATCGAGGGGCGAGGGGGGCAAACACCACGCCCGGCCGCCTTTGTCTCTCCAGTGCTGATAGTTCACAAACTGCTCCGGGTACCCATTTAGGGGTGAGTCGACCTTGGGATGTGAATGTATAAAGACAAAGATACCCCGCATAGCCTTCACAGACTGTTGGGGCAAGTGTTCGAAGCGAGTATCTGTGAAGGTCCGCACGGCACACGTAGGGGTAGGGCGCTAACCACCACGCCACCGCTCCCCGTATTCACACAGACACACACCACTACACACACCACTACACACACACCACTACACCCACACACTACACACACAACTACACACACAACTACACACACAACTACACACACACACCACTACACACACACACACCACTACACAGACCACCACACATACACTACACCCACACACTACACACACACCACTACACACACACCACTACACACAAAGATCCCCCGTATAGCCTTAACAGAATGTAGGGGCAAGTGCTGTTAGCGAGCACCTATGAAGGGCTGGAACGGTACACGAACGAGGGGGTGGGTGGCCAGCACCACGCCCGACCGCCTTTGTCTCCCTAGCGGCGATGTTTACACACCGCACCAGGTACTCATTTAAGGCTGAGTCGACCTAGGGGAGGCCCAGGACCGGTTCAGATAATCGTCACTGGGTGTTGGCCGTGAGTGGGAATCGAACCCGGGTCGCCAGGTTCATAGCGCAGCGCGCTAACCGCTACACTACGGGCGGGGGGAAAGGGCAAGGTGGGGGGGTCGGGGTGGGGGTCCGATGGGGGCGGGGTTGGGGGGGGTCCGATGGGGGCGGGGTGGGGGAGCGGCGGGACCCCACCCCGCCCCCCCATCTTTGTGCCCCGTCTGTCAGTCCGCAGGGGGTCTGCTGACACGGATTGATTTGTCTCATCTCGTCTCGCGGCGGAGGGATTCACTCGCGCAGTAATCCTTCCCTGCTGACTGTGACGGAGAGAGGTGACGCGTCCCGCTCACCGGTGACGGGGGGTGGGGGGGGAACGTGGTGGGGGGGAGGGTATCTGTGGTTTGGCGACCCGAGTATCAAGGATAAGGTCAAGGCGGGTGTCTCTCTCCGTGTCGGTGTCTCTCTCCGTGTCGGTGTCTCTCCCCGTGTCGGTGTCTCTCCCCGTGTCGGTGTCTCTCCCCGTGTCGGTGTCTCTCCCCGTGTCTCTCACATCCGCGTCTCGCGCTGTGAAGAAGCAGGAGGGCCATTTTCCCCCAGACCGTTCTCCTGTTATTTATTATGTATTTTATTTTCTCCCAATCTTAAGTCCACAGCGTTGCTATTCACACGGTATGTGCTGAGCTGTTTACTATCTGTGCTTGTGCGCCATTGCCCAACGCAGCATCGCCGATGAACGCGTCTCTCTCTCTCTCACTGTCTCCCTGTGTCTGTGAATCTCCCACACTCTCTCTCTGTCTCCTCTGTCTCCTTGTGTCTGTGAATCTCCCCTAGTCTCTCTCTCTCTCTCACTGTTTCCCTGTGTCTGTGAGTCTCCCACAGTCTCTCTCTCTCCTCACTGTCTCCTTGTGTCTGTGAATCTCCCCTAGTCTCTCTCTGTCTCTTCTGTCTCCTTGTGTCTGTGAATCTCCCCTAGTCTCTCTCTCTCTCCTCTGTCTCCCTGTGTCGCTGAGTCTCCCACAGTCTCTCTGTCTCTCTCTCCGCCTTGGAACCTAAAGTGTTATCGATCTTGTAAAGTCCACCCTCGCAGTCATCACCACTACCATCACCATCGTCATCACCACCATCATCACCACCACTACCATCAACATCACCACCACCACCATCATCACCACCACCACCATCATCATCACCACCACCACCATCATCATCAACCACCACCACCACCACCACCACCTCCATCATCTTCCATTTGATCGCCAACCTCTATCCCCGCACGCCGCGTCTCACCCATCGCGACATCTGCGACGCTCTCCTACAACTGCGCGTTACACATTCTTGGTTCTTTCGGTAAAGTCACGTAGAAGGGAAATAATAAAATGAAAAAGGAATACGTTTACTATTTTAATATTTCTCTTCTACGTGACTTTACCGAAAGAACCAAGAATATGAATCCCTGCAGTCACGACAGCTTTAAATACAAAATTAACGCGTTCCACTCCCAACCTACAAGTGGCCCGACATGACCCCGACATGACCCCGCCGAACCCGTGGCGTCTGCTCTCGTCAGGACGCCGTAGCGACCCCGCCGACTTCCATTCCACGCATCATTCTTCGGGCGATTCGACCCACACCACCCCACCACCAATTTGCTGAAATGTGCATCAAGCGGACAGTTATGGGAGAGAGAGAGAGCGAGCGCGAGAGAGAAAGCACACACACACACAGGTCAGGATACACGTGAGAGAGAGAGAGCACACACAGACACAGGTAAGTATACACGAGAGAGAGAGAGCACACACACACAGGTAAGGATACGCGTGAGTGAGAGAAAGAGCACACACACACAGGTGAGGATACACGTGAGTGAGAGTGAGAGCACACACACACAGGTAAGGATATACGTGAGTGAGAGAGCACACACACACACAGATAAGGATACATGTGAGTGAGTGAGAGAGAGCACACAGACACAGGTAAGGATACACGAGAGAGAGAGAGAGCACACACACACAGGTAAGAATACACGAGAGAGAGAGCACACACACACACAGGTAAGGATACACGAGAGAGAGAGCACACACACACACAGGTAAGGATACACGTGAGAGAGAGCACACACACAGGTAAGGATACACGACAGAGAGAGAGAGAGCACACACACACACACAGGTAAGGATACACGAGAGAGAGCACACGCACACACACACACAGGTAAGGATACACGTGAGTGAGAGAGAGAGCACACACACAGGTAAGGTAACACGTGAGAGAGAGAGAGCGCACACACACACAGGTAAGGATACACGTGAGTGAGAGAGAGAGAACACACACACACAGGTAAAGATACACGTGAGTGAGAGAGAGAGAGCACACACACACACAGGTAAGGATACATGAGAGAGAGAGAGCACACACACACACAGGTAAGGATACATGAGAGAGAGAGAGCACACACACACACACAGGTAAGGATACACGTGAGTGAGTGAGAGAGAGCACACACACAGGTAAGGATACACAAGAGAGAGCACACACACACACACACACAGGTAAGGATACACGTGAGTGAGAGAGAGAGCACACACACACACAGGTAAGGATACACGTGAGTGAGAGAGAGAGAACACACACACAGGTAAGGATACGCGTGAGTGAGAGAGAGCACACACACACACAGGTAAGGATACACGTGAGAGAGAGAGAGCACACACACACACAGGTAAAGATACACGTGAGTGAGAGAGAGCACACACACAGGTAAGGATACACGTGAGAGAGAGCACACACACACAGGTAAGGATACACGAGAGAGAGAGAGAGCACACACACACACAGGTAAGGATACACGAGAGAGAGCACACACACACACACAGGTAAAGATACACGAGAGAGAGAGAGCACACACACACACAGGTAAGGATACACGTGAGTGAGTGAGAGAGAGCACACACACAGGTAAGGATACACGTGAGAGAGAGAGAGCACACACACACAGGTAAGGATACACGTGAGTGAGAGAGAGCACACACACACAGGTAAGGATACACGTGAGTGAGAGAGAGAGCACACACACACAGGTAAAGATACGCGTGAGTGAGAGAGAGAGCACACACACACAGGTAAGGATACACGTGAGTGAGAGAGAGAGCACACACACACAGGTAAAGATACGCGTGAGTGAGAGAGAGAGCACACACACACAGGTAAGGATACACGTGAGAGAGAGAGCACACACACAGGTAAGGATACACGTGAGAGAGTGAGAACACACACACACAGGTAAGGATACACGAGAGAGAGAGCACACACACACAGGTAAGGATACACGTGAGAGAGAGAGAGAGAGAGAGCACACACACACAGGTAAGGATACACGTGAGAGAGATGATGTATGCGAGCGCGTGTCAAGCGTTTGACGGCGGCGTGTCCGCATGTCGCGTGGCAGATATTTGCCACTGATGTCGGTTGTGAGCAGCAATCGAGCTCAGGTCGCCGCGGTTTTCCTAGCGGCGGTGCGAAAACCGCTGATGTAAACACACGCACGTACGTAGGGGCAAGTGCTGTTAGCGAGCACCTATGAAGGCCGGAACGGTACACCAGGGGTGGGGTGGCCGGCACCACGCCCGATCGCCTTTGTCTCCCCCGGTGGCGATGTTTACACACCGCACCAGGTACTCGTTTGAGGCTGAGTCGACCTAGGGGAGACCCAGGACCGGTTCAAATAATCGTCACCGGTGATAGACGTGAGCGGGAATCCAAACTAGATCGTTAGGTTCATAGCGCAGTGCACTGACCGCCACACTACCGCTCCCACACACACACACAGACATACAAATACAAAGATCCCCCGAATAGCCTCGCGCAGACTTTTGAGGCAAGTGCTGTTCGCGAGCAAGCACCTATTAATGCCGGCATGGTGCACAAAGCGATGGTGTGCCGAGAACACACACACACACAACTACACACACACAAACACGCAAACACACACACACAACTACACACATACACACAAACACACACACAACTACACACACACAACTACACACACACAACTTCACATACACATACACGCAAACACACACACACACAACTACACACACACATACACGCAAACACACACACACAACTACACACACACATACACACAAACACACACACAACTACACACACACAACTACACACACACACAACTACACACACACAACTACACACACACAACTACACACACAACTACACACACACACAACTACACACACACAACTACACACACACAACTACACACACACATACACACAAACACACACACAACTACACACACACAACTACACACACACACAACTATACACACACAACTACACACACACAACTACACACACAACTGCACACACACAACTACACACACACACAACTACACACACACAACTACACACACAACTACAAACACACAACTACACACACAACTACACACACAACAACTACACACACAACTACACACACAACTACACACACAACTACACACACACAACTACACACACACACAACTACACACACACAACTACACACACAACTACACACACACAACTACACACACACAACTACACACACACACAACTACACACACACAACTACACACACACAACTACACACACACGCACAACTACACACACAACTACACACACAACTACACCACTACACACACACACAACTACACACACAACTACACACACACACACTACACACACAACTACACAACACACACAACTACACACACACACAACTACACACACACACAAACACACACACACAACCACACACACAACTACACACACACACAACTACCCACACACGCACAACTACCCACACAAACTACACACACAACTAACACACACACACAACTACACACACAAACTACACACACACACAACTACACACAACTACACACACACAACTAACACACACAACTACACACACACACAAACACACACACAACCACACACACAACTACACACACACACAACTACGCACACACAACTACACACACACAACTCACCCACAACTACACACCACCACAACTACACACACACAAACTACACACACACACACAATTACACACACAACTACACACACAACTACACCACACAACTACACACCACAACTACACACACACAACTACACACCACACAACTACACACACACACAACTACCCCACAAACACACCAAACTACAACACCACACACAACTACACACACACAACTACACACACACACAACTACACACACACACAACTACACACACAACTACACACACAAACTACACACACACACTACACACACACAAACTACACCCACACACAATACACACACACAACTACACACACACACAACTAACACACACAAACACACACAACTACACACACACAACTACACACACACACTACAACACAACTAACACCAAACTACACCACACAAACTACACACACACAACTACACACACACAACTACACACACACACAACTACACACACACACAAACTACACACACACAACTACACACACACAACTACACACACAACTACAACACACAACAACTACACACAACACAACTACACACACACAACTACACACACACACAACTACACACATACACGCAAACACACACACACCTACACACACACAACTACACACACACACAACTACACACACGGACAACTACACACACAACTACACACACACACAACTACACACACACACAACTACACACACACAACTACACACACACAACTACACACACACAACTACACACACACACTACACACACACAACTACACACACAAACTACACACCACAACTACAACACACACCTACACACACAACTGCACACACACAACTACACACACACACAACTACACACACACCTACACACACACAACTACACACATAACTACACACACACAACTACACACACACACAACTACACACACACAACTACACACACACACAACTACACACACACCTACACACACACAACTACACACACAACTGCACACACACAACTACACACACACAACTACACACACACCTACACACACACAACTACACACACAACTACACACACACAACTACACACACACACAACTACACACACACCTACACACACACAACTACACACACAACTGCACACACACAGCTACACACACAACTACACACACAACTACACACACACACAACTACACCACACACACAACTACACACACACACAACTACACACACACACACAACTACACACACACAACTACACACACACACACAACTACACACACACACACAACTACACACACACATACACACGAACACACACACAACTACACACACACACTACACACACACACAACTACACACACACAACTACACACACACACACAACTACACACACACATACACACAAACACACACACAACTACACACACACAACTACACACACACAACTACACACACACAACTACACACACACAGCTACACACACAACTACACACACAACTA
This sequence comes from Lethenteron reissneri, assembly GCF_015708825.2. NCBI lineage: Eukaryota > Metazoa > Chordata > Hyperoartia > Petromyzontiformes > Petromyzontidae > Lethenteron > Lethenteron reissneri. The sequence continues at coordinate 15,787,927 of NC_083804.1, forward strand.
CACACACACAACTACACACACAACTACACACACACACAACTACACACACAACTACACACACAACTACACACACACAACTACACACACACAACTACACACACACAACTACACAACACAACTACACACACACAACTACACACACACACAACTACACACACACAACTACACACACACAACTACACACACAACTACACACACACAACTAACACACAACTACACACACACACAACTACACACACACAACTACACACACACAACTACACACACAACTACACACACACACAGCTACACACACAACTACACACACAACTACACACACACACACAACTACACACACACACACAACTACACACACACAACTACACACACAACTACACACACACACAACTACACACACAACTACACACACACAACTACACACACACAACTACACACACACAACTACACACACAACTACACACACACAACTACACACACAACTACACACACACAACTACACACACACAACTACACACACACAACTACACACAATGTTTACAGATCAGGGAGCGTGGGCGGGGACAGGAGGTGGCGGTGGGGGTCAGCCCCATGTGCCCCCCCCCCCACCTCCAAACCCCCGCACCCCCTTTCTCTCTCACCCCCCCCACTCCACCCCTCCCGACCATCCCCACATCTCAACCATACCAGGTCACTAATCAAGACGCGGGGGGAGTGACTGAACCTCGGGCTCGAGGCAGTTGGAGAAAGGAATCAGTCGCCTGTTAAACGCAGCAGCAGCAGCGGTGGCGGTGGCCGTAGCGGCGGCATTGACTCACAGCCACATCGGGCGGCGGCGTTAGAACAGAGCTGGAATGTTAAACGAGATCCGTGTTGAGCCAGGTGAGAGAGACACGCGGAGAGAACGAGAGAACGAGAGATTTATGTTGGAGAACTCCCAGAAGCCCGCGTCTCTATCTCTCTCTCTCTGGGAACGGAGAGATCAAAGTGATTTCAGTCGAGGGAGAAAACACATTTCATGGAAACAACAGAATAATTAGATTTGTTCTTACGTACACAAACGGAGAATATATGTGGGCAATTTAAAGCGGCGAGCGCATTTCATTGCCCTTGGCACACACACGATGCAATGAACTCGGCCAGCAGGAGTTTGAATCCGAGCCGGGGCTGGCGGTCAAGTCGGTGGCGAGCGATATCTACGACCTGGGAAGAAATTTATCCAGCAGTAGATTCACTGGACGGCTGATGCACCCTGGGAGCGCGAAGCCTCTTTGTTTCAATGGACATCTGCAGTACTTTTAATTTTATTCAAACTTAAAACAACAAGGACAAAAATGTCGGTTATTTTATATGTGTGTGCGAGTTATTTTTTTTATTTTATATTCATCGCGTTTACTTATTTATCCGAAGCGATGACAGGAGACCACGCGAGCCATTCGACACAAAGATATCGACACGATCGTATTCCGGATCACGTCTTCAGGAGTCTGACAACGGGACCAAGCTCACATACACGTGCATCCACACACACACGTGTGTACACACACACACACACACGTGTGTACACGTACACACACACACGTGTTCACACACACGTGTGTACACACACTCACACGTGCATCCACACACACACACGTGTGTACACACACACTCACACGTGCATCCACACACACACACACGTGTGTACACTCACACGTGCATCTACACACACACACACGTGTGTACATACACACGTGTATCCACAAACACGTGTGTACACACACACACACGTGTGTACACACACACACACACACGTGTGCACATACAAAGACAAAGATCTCCCGCGTCGCCTTAGCACACACACACGCACGTGCACACATACACGTGTACACACACGTGTACACACACGTGTACACACACACACGTGTACACACACGTGTAGACACACACACGTGTACAAATGCACACGCGTGCACGCTCACTCGCACAACAACAACAACAAAACCCACAACCGCCTCGTGCGTTTACGACTCCTCCTCGAGAGAAGGAAGTCGAGGAGGACGATGAGGAGGTCGGGGGAGGCTTCACACAAAAGAGGATTGAAGTGAAGAAGGAGGTTTGAAAGGGACGGAGGTGGAGGAAATGAAGAGGCTGAGTTGGAGGAGGACGAGGATGATGTGAGCGCCCTGAGGTTGGCGGTGAGAGGAGCAGGAGGAGGAGGAGACGGCGTGAGGAGAGGAGCGACTCAGCCGGAATGCAGATGCGAGGCAAAGGTCGGCGCAGCGAGAGGCGATTTTCCCCACGTGCTCCACCCGGCACAGCTGATGAGTCCCAACGCAGGCGATCAGTCAGCGAATGATGAATTGTCACGTGTCCTACACACGGGCGCCACGGTGGCGAGGAGATGTTGACTACCTCGCCCGGTATGCAGGAGGTCGTGGGTTCGACCCCGACCCTGGCGATGGACTTCGCATAAACTCGGAGTGGCGTGGATCTTTTTCTCCGGGTCCTCCCGGTGTTTCCCTCCATCCACATTTGAACCATCGCGCGTTTCGAGAAGTTGGCTGCTACGCATCTCCACGCGACGAGCCGCTTCGCTGAGCGATCGCTTGTGGACAGGTCGCTTCTGAAAAAGAGCGACCAGGCTCAGTGGGCCTTGGCTGGCGAGATATACGTAGAAGCGCTGATGAGTCCCAACCCGGGTGAGTTCCCGATTTGAGCGTTGATCAGCGAGTTCTGTCGACGGAGTCACGTGGCACGGCCCACGCTGTGACGTCACAGAGGCCGCGCCGATGCAGGCGCTGCGACCCGACGCACGCGTCAGCGATGACGCGCGTTCAGCCTGCAGAGCCTCGCTGAGGAGTCTCGAGATTGCCTGTCAGGAGGGCCCTGCCAAGGGTTCGTAGGTATTTTTAATGATAGAATATGGTATTGTCATCAAAATGACATAAGTATACCAAGTTTGCAGTCGATGCCACATTGGAAAGTGGGTTAAAATTGAGTTACACAATTTGAGGATACAACAACGACAACAACAACAGAGGGAGTTAAATAAAAAAGCGTGCAACACTGTCCTGCGGAGGGAGCTGGTAGGAACGTTGGGTTGCTCGGTCAATGGCCTGCAGGGTCAACGGCGGCGTGGTGTATTCCGCAAATATGCCCGACTGTGAGAGCGGGCACAAGCCGGCGTGAGTAGGTTAAACGTTGAGTTGTATAAGGGCACCACGGGGTGACCAGCCCCTTCCCACCCAACCCCACCCCTCCCACCCACCACCCAGCCCCTCCCCACCCTTCCCTCCCCACTCGCCCCCACCCTCCCCACCCAGCCCCTCCCCCCCCTCCCGGCCCCTCCCTCCCCATCCAGCCCCTCCCTGCACGACAGACGGACGGACACAATAATCCCCTGTGGGCTGGTGTAACCAGGAGGTTCCTACCAGTAAAATAGAGATATCGAGACACACACACACACAGGGGAGGGGGTAGTGAGGAGGAGTGGGGGGGGGGTCCAGCAGGAGACGTCACAATCCCCGTGTCCGAGCCGTGCTGCTTGTATCGATGCACGGCGGCGACGAATCTGCACCCAAGTTGACCTCCCGATGCAGGAGCCCCCCCCCCTCTCGTCTCGTCTCCTGCTCGCCCCGACCACGGGGAGCGACGGGAGTTGACGGTCGTGGACGTCACCGGTGGGTGGCGGTGAGCCGCGGTGGGTCTCGGTGGGTCTCGGTGGGTCTCGGTGGGTCTCGGTGGCCCCGCGGAGTTCGGAGGTGCGGGGGGGGGAAGGGGCGCGCGGTGGGGTGGGGGGCTCGGTGGGGGGAAGGGAGGGGCTGGTGGGGGGGGGGTTGGGGGGGGGACTAGTGGGGGGGAAGGGGGGGTTGGGCTGGTGGAGGGAGACTGGTGGGGGGGGGGGGCTGGTGGGGGGAGGGGGCTAGTGCGGATAGGGGGGCTTGTGGGGGGACGGGGGGGCTGGTGGGGGGGAAGGGAGGGCTGGAGGGGGGGGGCTGGTAGGGGGGCATGTGGGGGGACGGGGGGTCTGGTGGGGGGGAAGGGAGGGCTGGAGGGGGGGCTGGTGGGGGGGAGGGGGGGCTGGTGGGGGGGGAGTCGTCTTCACGCCGCGGTAATGAGGCACGTGACGGCGGAGTGGCGGTGCCCCCCCCCCCCCCCACGTTGATTGATTGGTCGCGGGGGGGGGGGTGCCCCCGCATCAATCACTGCCGCAGTCGCAGCAGCAGCACGGCCGTGCCCGGGGGGGGGGCAAAGGGGTGGGAGAAGTTGGCCGGAGGTGGGTGGGGGGTGGAGGGAGCAGGGGAGCTGGGGAACACAAAGACGGTCCTCCCGGGGGGGGGGGGGGAGACGCAGATGACGCCGGCGCCCAATCAAAAGCGGCTGCATGCACACCTGTGTAGTGTACACACATACACCTGTATGTGGACACACCTGTATGTGTGTGCACAGACCTGTGTCGTGCACACACATACAGGTGTGTGTACACATACACCTGTATGTGCACACACCTGTATGTGCACACACCTGTATGTGCACACACATACACCTGTATGTGTACACACCTGTATGTGCACACACCTGTATGTGCACACACCTGTGTAGTGCACACACATACAGGTGTGTGTACACACACACCTGTATGTGCACACACCTGTATGTGCACACACCTGTGTAGTGCACACACATACAGGTGTGTGTACACACACACCTGTATGTGCACACACCTGTATGTGCACACACCTGTGTAGTGCACACACATACAGGTGTGTGTACACACACACCTGTATGCGCACACACCTGCGTCACCTGTCTTCTCCATGCATTGCTCCCCTTTCTCCCCACCCCCTCGGACTCTACCACCCCTCCCCTCACCCCGCCCCCTCACCCCGCCCCTCCCCTCACCCCGCCCCTCCACTCACCCCACCCCTCCCCTCACCCCGCCCCTCACCCCGCCCCCGCCCCTCACCCCGCCCCTCACCACCCCTTACCCCGCCCCTCACCACCCCTTCCATTGACTTTGTCTCCCACTATCGAGCTGCGGTTTGGAGTCTCTGGGAGCGCTCCGGTTTCTCTGCGCCCCGTCAAGGCGTGCGTGCCGCGGTCGCGATTCGCACATTGTGCGTACAGTACCGACACAAACAAAGGCAGAGGTCCCCCGTACAGCCTAAACAGACTGATGGGGCAAGTGCCGTTAGCGAGTGGCACCTGTGAAGGCCGGCACGGCACACGAGACTCAACACTGCCCGTAGACTCAACACTGCCCGTAGACTCAACACTGATCATAGATTCAACATTGCCTATAGACTCAACACTGCCCATAGACTTAACACTGCCCATAGACTCAACACTGCCAATAGACTCAACACTGCCCATAGACTCAACACTACCCATAGACTCAACACTGCCCATAGACTCAACACTACCCATAGACTCAACACTGCCCATAGACTCAACACTGCCCATAGACTCAACACTGCCCATAGACCTAACACTGCCCATAGACTCAACACTACCCATCGACTCAACACTGCCCATAGACTCAACACTGCCCATAGACTCAACACTGCCCATAGACTCAACACTGCTCATAGACTCAACACTGCACCATAGACTCAGCACTGCCCATCGACTCAACACTGCCCATAGACTCAACACTGCCCATAGACTCAACATTGCCCATAGACTCAACACTGCACCATAGACTCAACACTGCCCATAGACTCAACACTGCCCATAGACTCAACACTGCCCGTAGACTCAACACTGCCCATAGACTCAACACTGCCCATAGACTCACCACTGCCCATAGACTCAACACTGCCCGTAGACTCAACACTGCCCGTAGACTCAACACTGCCGTAGACTCAACACTGCCCATAGACTCAACACTGTCCATAGACTCAACACTGCACCATAGACTCAACACTACCCATAGACTCAACACTGCCGTAGACTCAACACTGCCGTAGACTCAACACTGCCCATAGACTCAACACTGCCCATAGACTCAACACTGCACCATAGACTCAGCAGTTCCCCATAGACTCAACATTGCCCCTAGACTCAACACTGCCCATAGACTCAACACTGCCCATAGACTCAACACTGCCCATAGACTCAACACTGCCCATAGACTCAACACTGCCCATAGACTCAACACTGTCCGTAGACTCAACACTGATCATAGATTCAACACTGCCTATAGACTCAACACTGCCCATAGACTTAACACTGCCCATAGACTCAACACTGCCAATAGACTCAACACTGCCCATAGACTCAACACTACCCATAGACTCAACACTGCCCATAGACTCAACACTACCCATAGACTCAACACTGCCCATAGACTCAACACTGCCCATAGACTCAACACTGCCCATAGACTCAACACTGCCCATAGACTCAACACTACCCATCGACTCAACACTGCCCATAGACTCAACACTGCCCATAGACTCAACACTGCCCATAGACTCAACACTGCTCATAGACTCAACACTGCACCATAGACTCAGCACTGCCCATCGACTCAACACTGCCCATAGACTCAACACTGCCCATAGACTCAACATTGCCCATAGACTCAACACTGCACCATAGACTCAACACTGCCCATAGACTCACCACTGCCCATAGACTCAACACTGCCCGTAGACTCAACACTGCCCGTAGACTCAACACTGCCGTAGACTCAACACTGCCCATAGACTCAACACTGTCCATAGACTCAACACTGCACCATAGACTCAACACTACCCATAGACTCAACACTGCCGTAGACTCAACACTGCCCATAGACTCAACACTGCCCATAGACTCAACACTGCACCATAGACTCAGCAGTTCCCCATAGACTCAACATTGCCCCTAGACTCAACACTGCCCATAGACTCAACACTGCCCATAGACTCAACACTTAAGCAGTCCTCATCCTTAACCTCGTTCGGTTCCTCTCTCAAAGCCTCACCTTTGCCCCACCGCCCACTCTCTTCCTATTCCCTCCCCTCGCCCCTCCGCTCCTTCCCGTCCCTCCTCTACTCCCCCGCGATCCCCACGCCCCCCTCTACCGCTGCCCCCCATTCCTCAACAACTTCTATAGCACGCGCCACCCTTGCCAGCGAAATCGTCCCATTCCGTGTCACCGTTGTTGAAAGCCGCGTCAGTCGCCTGCCAAGCGAAGGCGCTCTCTAAACACCGACTAGAGTCACTAGACGATAGCTTTCATGGCTTTATTTTGGTGATTTCGAAAAGTGTATTGGTTTAGCCATGTTTGTTTGTTGTAGTACATAGTTAGACTGATGGCCTTAATCTAAGTTGTCTTGTGGTTGTTGTTGGTTGTTTGACTTGCATCCCACTGGGATTTTTGCACACAGCGTTGGTGTACGGTGTTTTTTCTGCAATATTTTGCTATCTTTTCTTGTATTTTCTGTTTGCACTCAGTCATATATTCACTTTAAGATGTTTTTTGTTCATGTTTTTGTTTTTTGTTTGTTGCGCTTGGACCCGATTCAAGAGCCGAATGGCTCACAGGACTATACCTAATAAATAAACTTGAACTTGAGTGTGGCTTTGGCAGGAACGCGGCGCGGCATCGACGCAGCGCAAAGCGCCACCACTCGAACTCCAGGCATCTTCCCAGCAGTAGCGGCAGCGATTTCAAGGGCGCGTTCCCACACGTGGCGTAGCGTTGCCACGTGTCGCAACGCTCCTCCCTTTGCGATACGAGAAAGCGACTTTGAAGTCACCCGGATTGAAAGCTCGTTCCTTTAGAATAGCTTTGTGTGTGTGTGCGCGCTTAAGTTTGCTGTCCTTCCTTTTTATTTTATTTGTATTAATGTCAGTGTATTTATTCATAGATTCATTTCATGTTAAGCTTTCTGTGTAAAATATCTCTGTGGCATACATATTTATGGGAAATGCAGATATGCGATTAGCACTACTTGTGAAATGCGTAGGAGGTTTGGCATACAGGTCGGCCAAAAGTCGACACATAGGGTCATTATATTTTTTGCCAGTATCAAAGTGTGCAAAATTAAGAAGAAGTTTTACCCAACTCTTTGGTTTTGTCGGCAAAGTCACGGAGGTCAAAAAGGGAAAGAAATCAACTAAACCACGACGCTTCGGAGGCAACACAAGCCTTCACCTGTCCCAATAATTGTTGCTATCACAACTCCACCTGTCCTTCCTCCGCACCTCCGATTGGCACGATTGACTACGTACGGTGCGAAAGAAGTCCAACGTGGTGGCGAGTAATAACGGGCGGGGTGGGTGGGTGAGGGGGGTAGCAGCCACGGGACGCGTGCGAGTGAATGTTGTTTTTCTCCAGCGCGCGTGGAGATGGAGCGATGAATTCGGCTGATGATGATGACGACGTTGTCGTGGTTGTAGGTGGTGCTCTGTGGATCACCGTGATCTTGACGATTGCAAGACGCACCCGAAAAAGAAATATGTTAAGACGCAATCATAAAGTTACGCAAATCTCGTCACCCGCCACTGTGAGACCACACTGTGTGGTTTTGATAAAAAATAAACTTATATAATTGGGCGACGTTTCAGGCAATGGCACCTTTTTCATGGTCACACACATCCCGGATTACAAGACCCCCCCCTCCACGCCACCGCCGCCAAAGTACAAAGGGGGGTGGGGGGGTGGGGGCGAATCGGCGCGTCTTATAATCCGGCACACAACACGGGTGCTGCTATACCGACTCCAGGACATCACGGGGGCATGACAGTCATTCATGCAGCAGTGGATCGACCACGGCTGCTGCTGCTGCGTCGCTATGGCAGAGGAGAGAATGCCCCCCCCCAAGCCCCCCAATCCCTCCAACCCCCCCAGCCCCCCCAGCCCCCCCCCCCAGCCCCCCCCCCAGCCCTCCACAGCCCCCCCCCCACCAAATCTCCGCCGTTCCGTGACCGCTCCGACAAATGAACGGGCCCAATAATTGCATAGATCAGCGTGAGCCGACGATGGCGGATTATTTTAAGAATGTTTGCTTAATGGGCCTATTGTGAGGAATGCATTACACTTTAATTACGGAGTGAAAAGCGGCATTAATCTCCGCTATTATTTAATACATCGTCTCGGGAGGCGGCGAGGAGGGGTTCTCTCATGAACAAGGCGGGCGGGCGGGCGGGCGGGGTGGGTGGGAGCAGAGGTCGCAGAGACGAATCCTCAGGCTCCGTTTGAATCCGGGTCCTGCGCCTGAGCTGAGCGAATCAAATCAGCCGAGCGGAGGGATCGCCCGCAACCGGTTTGCGCAACTGCCCGCAACCGGTTTGCGCAACTGCCTGCAACCGGTTTGTGCAACTTCCCTCAACCGGTTTACGTAACTGCTCGCAACCGGTTTGCGCAACTGCCCGCAACCGGTTTGCGCAACTGCCCGCAACCGGTTTGCGCAACTGCCCGCAACCGGTTTGCACAACTGCCTGCAACCGGTTTGTGCAACTTCCCTCAACCGGTTTACGCAACTGCTCGCAACCGGTTTGCGCAACTGCCCGCAACCGGTTTGTGCAACTTCCCTCAACCGGTTTACGCAACTGCTCGCAACCGGTTTGTGCAACTTCCCTCAACCGGTTTGTGCAACTTCCCTCAACCGGTTTGCACAACTGCCTGCAACCGGTTTGTGCAACTTCCCTCAACCGGTTTACGCAACTGCTCGCAACCGGTTTGCGCAACTGCCCGCAACCGGTTTGCGCAACTGCTCGCAACCGGTTTGTGCAACTTCCCTCAACCGGTTTGCACAACTGCCTGCAACCGGTTTGTGCAACTTCCCTCAACCGGTTTGCACAACTGCTCGCAACCGGTTTGCGCAACTGCCCGCAACCGGTTTGCGCAACTGCTCGCAACCGGCTGCGCACAGATGCACAAAGCGCGCGCAAGACGATTCAGTTGCACGTCAACCCACGGCGTTGCGCAACCACGGCGGATTGCTCCCGTTTGGGACCCGGCTGGTGATTAATTTTATTTTCAGTTTCATGTATTTGGTATATCCCTGTGAGCCATTCGGCTCTTGAATCGGGTGCAACCGCAACAAACACAAAACAAAAACATGAACAAGAAAACATCTTCAAGTGACTACGCGCAAACAGATTGATGTTGGCCGTGAGCGGGAATTGAACTCGGGTGGCCACAGGTTCGTAGCGCAGTGCCGATAACCGCTACGCTACCGCCCCCGTCGCACCTAACAAGGCAACGGGTAAGCTCGCTCTACACAAATACTAAGCACCGCAACATCCGCTCGCATCGCCTTTAAGCGACCGTTGGGGTTAAGAGCCGTTAGCGAGCACCGTTACGAAGGCCGGCAGCGGGGTGGACGGCCAGCGCCACGCCCGGCCGTCTTTGTCTCCCCAGCGCTGATATTCACACACCGCACCAGGGGCTCGACCGAGGCGAGCACGCGCAGACAGACACGGACACAAATAGACACTCACGGAGCCGCCTCGGCCGCAGTCGGCATGGAGATGATGTAGCACACAACAACGTAAAAAAAAACAGGACCTTCGCCAATACCGCCGTGGCTTAAAGGGAGGGGTGGGGGGCATATCTATGAGATATAAGAGGCGACGTTACGGGCAATGACCCTGCTTCGTTACTGTAAATACATTTCATCGGCCCCCGTTCGGTACAGGAGAGCTGTTTGATGTTTCTCTGCTGAATGCAGAAGGGCGATGCACTGCACATCGCCTGGAACGTAGATGTTGTTGTTGTTGTGGTCTTGGTGTGGTCTGGGGCTGTTGTTGATGTCTTGGTGTGGTCTGGGACTGTTGTTGTTGATGTCTTAGTGTGGTCTGGGACTGTTGTTGTTGATGTCTTGGTGTGGTATAGGATTGTTGTTGTTGTCTTGGTGTGGTGTGAGGCTGTTGTTGCTGTTGTCTTGGGGTGGTCTGGGACTGTTGTTGTTGATGTCTTAGTGTGGTCTGGGACTGTTGTTGTTGATGTCTTGGTGTGGTATAGGATTGTTGTTGTTGTCTTGGTGTGGTGTGAGGCTGTTGTTGCTGTTGTCTTGGGGTGGTCTGGGACTGTTGTTGTTGATGTCTTGGTGTGGTCTGGGACTGTTGTTGTTGATGTCTTGGTGTGGTCTGGGACTGTTGTTGTTGATGTCTTGGGGTGGTCTGGGACTGTTGTTGTTGATGTCTTGGTGTGGTCTGGGACTGTTGTTGTTGATGTCTTGGTGTGGTCTGGGACTGTTGTTGTTGATGTCTTGGTGTGGTCTGGGACTGTTGTTGTTGATGTCTTGGTGTGGTCTGGGGCTGTTGTTGTTGTTGTCTTGGTGTGGTATAGGATTGTTGTTGTTGTCTTGGTGTGGTGTGAGGCTGTTGTTGCTGTTGTCTTGGGGTGGTCTGGGACTGTTGTTGTTGTTGATGTCTTGGTGTGGTGTGAGGCTGTTGTTGCTGTTGTCTTGGGGTGGTCTGGGACTGTTGTTGTTGTTGTCTTGGTGTGGTATAGGATTGTTGTTGTTGTCTTGGTGTGGTGTGAGGCTGTTGTTGTTGATGTTTTGGTGTGGTCTGGGACTGTTGTTGTTTTGGTGTGGTCTGGGACTGTTGTTGTTGTGGTCTAGGACTGTTGTTGTTGTTTTGGTGTGGTCTGAGACTGTTGTTGTGGTCTTGGTGTGGTCTAGGATCGTTGTTGTTTTGGCGTGGTCTGGGACTGTTGTTGTTGTTTTGGTGTGGTCTGGGACTGTTGTTGTTGTTGTTTTGGTGTGGTCTGGGACTTATTGTTGTTGTTGTTTTGGTGTGGTCTGGGACTGTTGTTGTTGTTGTTTTGGTGTGGTCTGGGACTTATTGTTGTTGTTGTTGTTTTGGTGTGGTCTGGGACTGTTGTTGTTGTGGTCTAGGACTGTTGTTGTTGTTGTTGTTTTGCTGTTTTGCCCCAAGCTTGCATTTGGCGTTGACAAATTAGCAGTAATTGATGTACGCTGCACTTGTGCAATTTGTGCTTCGATACTTAATGTTGTGTGAATGCATTTAAGTGACTCGCGTACCGTTTCTCGCATCGTTTTTGTTTGTCGATTCATCTCGCCGGCCCCTGCACCCCGACTGGGCATCTGTAACAAAGATCTTCATAGCTCGTCAGATTCCTCTTCCTAAATAAAGATTCTGATCTCTATATTTTCGATATTCACAGAGGTAGTTACTCCCGCACTTTGCTGTGTCTGTGTTGTTAACTGGGCGCCACGGTGACTAGGAGATGTTAACTACCTCGCCTGGTGTACAGGAGGTCTTGCGTTCGATCCCGACCCTGACGCCTGCTGCTGTATATTTGGAGTTTTCATGTTCTCTCTCTCATCATCATCACGGTGGCTAGGAGATGTTAACTACCTCGCCTGATATACAGGAGGTCTTGCGTTCGATCCCGACCCTGACGCCTGTTGCTGTATATTTGGAGTTTGTGTGTCTCTCTCTCATCATCATCACGGTGGCTCGGAGATGTTAGCTACCTCGCCTGGTACACAGGAGGTCTTGCGTTCGATCCCGACCCTGACGCCTGCTGCTGTATATTTGGAGTTTTCATGTTCTCTCTCTCATCATCATCACGGTGGCTAGGAGATGTTAACTACCTCGCCTGGTGTACAGGAGGTATTGCGTTCGATCCCGACCCTGACGCCTGCTGCTGTATATTTGGAGTTTTCATGTTCTCTCTCTCATCATCATCACGGTGGCTAGGAGATGTTAACTACCTCGCCTGATATACAGGAGGTCTTGCGTTCGATCCCGACCCTGACGCCTGTTGCTGTATATTTGGAGTTTGTGTGTCTCTCTCTCATCATCATCACGGTGGCTCGGAGATGTTAGCTACCTCGCCTGGTACACAGGAGGTCTTGCGTTCGATCCCGACCCTGACGCCTGCTGCTGTATATTTGGAGTTTTCATGTTCTCTCTCTCATCATCATCACGGTGGCTAGGAGATGTTAACTACCTCGCCTGGTACACAGGAGGTCTTGCGTTCGATCCCGACCCTGACGCCTGCTGCTGTATATTTGGAGTTCTCTCTCTTTCTCTCCCCGTGGTCGAGTGGATGTTTCTCCGGGTCCACCGGCTTTTCCCCCCTCCACCTTTATAGCATCAACAACACGCGTTTGGTAGATGCGGCTACTGTACATTTCCACGCGATGGCAATCCCACTTCGTTGAGCTCTTATTTGTAATTTGTCGCTTCCGACAAAGAGCTGCCCGGAGCTCCGTGGGGGCCTTACCTGTTAATTTTTATTTTAATGGTGTTAGTGTTGTTCAATTGTGCTTGTGCCGCGCTGCCAACGCAGCAGAAACAATACGTTGAATGTTGGGCACGATAACGGTGTGGGGGGAGGTGGGTGGGGGGGAGACGTGAGTGGGGAGGTGGGTGGGGGGGGGGGCATTACAGAGATGAGGCGGTGTGGGTGCTAGCGGAGGCCGCCGTGTTCCACGAGGCCCGTCCGAGCTGGTTGCGTAGTCACAGGCGCGGCGGCGGCGGCGTCGTCGTCACCATCGTCATCATCAATCGCTCCAAATGAGAAGAGAAGGCTGCCCCCCCCCCCGCTCCTCCCCCCGCTGTTAGCTACCCTCCCTCGCACGCTACCGTGGGGGTGGTGGGGGTGGTGGGGGACTTTGAAGTGAACCCCCGGGCTCTGTGTTAATCCGGGTTCTTCACCTAAGACGAGCGAATCGATTCGCCGAGCGGAGTGATCGGCAACCGGTTGGGAGCAACCGCTCGCAACCGGTTGGAGCAACCGCTCGCAACCGGTAGGAGCAACCGCTCGCAACCGGTTGGAGCAACCGCTCACAACCGCTTGGTGCAACCGCTCGCAACTGGTTGGAGCAACCGGTTGGAGCAACCGCTCACAACCGCTTGGTGCAACCGCTCGCAACTGGTTGGAGCAACCGGTTGGAGCAACCGCTCGCAACCGCTTGGCGCAACCGCTCGCAACCGCTTGGTGCAACCGCTCGCAACTGGTTGGAGCAACCGGTTGGAGCAACCGCTCGCAACCGCTTGGCGCAACCGCTTGCAACCGTTTGGTGCAACCGCTCGCAACCGGTTGGAGCAACCGCTCACAACCGGTTGGAGCAACCGGTTGGAGCAACCGCTCGCAACCGGTTGGAGCAACCGCTCGCAATAGATTGCTCGCAGACGAACACAGCACGTGTAAGCGACTCAGTTGCATGGGGGGGGTGGTGGAATTGGGGGAGGGGGGGGAGTAGGGCTCGCGCGGAAACTCACTGTGAAATTCAAGCTAATGGGATTTTACAAAAAATAAAGTGGTAGCAAATAAATAAATAAATGCTCTCCATACCCCGGGAACGATACAACCAAAAAATCCTCGCTGAGTCTTAAAGATTATCGCACGCCAGAAAATGCTTTGTTCGAAAATGATCAGACGCGGAGACGCGGAGACGCGGAGATACGGAGACGTGGAGATACGGAGACACGGAGACACTGAGACAAGGAGACGCTGAGACGCGGACACGGAGACTCGGAGACACGGAGACGCGGAGACGCGGAGACTCGGAGACACGGAGACACGGAGACACTGAGACAAGGAGACGCTGAGACGCGGACACGGAGACTCGGAGACACGGAGACGCGGAGACGCGGAGACGCGGAGACGCGGAGACTCGGAGACACGGAGACGCGGAGACTCGGAGACACTGAGACACAGAGACACGGAGAGACCGAAACACTGAGACACGGAGACACTGAGACACGGAAACACGGAGACACTGAGACACGGAGACACTGAGACACAGAGTCGCGGAGACACTGAGACACTGAGACGCGGAGACACGGAGACACTGAGACACGGAGACACTGAGACACGGAGACACGGAGACACGAGCCTCCCTGTCCAGGAGTTGGGCTATAGGGCTGTGTTAGAGTTAGGGCTGTATTAGGGTTAGGTGTTAGGGTTAAAGACGAAGCTCTTGAAATGGCGAGGAATGGGGTTGTATAAGGAATCCAGCTGTGATAGTGCAAGTGATGGTGTTAGTGATGGTGTCAGTGATACAGTTGATGATAGGGAAAGTATTGGCGATAGGGTCAGACGGACGAACGGACCGAAGGATGGACACGCCGACAATCACACAGACAGACACACGGACACACGGACAGACACACGGACAGACACACAGACACACGGACAGACAGACACACGGACAGACACACGGACAGACAGACACACAGACAGCCACACGGACAGACACACGGACAGACACACGGACAGACACACAGACACACGGACAGACAGACACACAGACAGACAGACACACAGACAGACACACCGACAGACAGGCACACACACAGACAGACACACAGACACACGGACAGACACACGGACAGACACACGGACAGACAGACACACGGACAGACAGACACACGGACAGACAGACACGCGGACAGACACACGGACAGACACACAGACACACGGACAGACACACGGACAGACACACGGACAGACAGACACACGGACAGACACACGGACAGACACACAGACAGACAGACAGACAGACACACGGACAGACACGCGGACAGACACACAGACAGACACACGGACAGACACACGGACAGACACACGGACAGACACACGCACAGACACACAGACACACAGACGGACACACGGACACACGGACAGACAGACACACAGACGGACAGACAGACAGACACACACACGGACAGACACACAGACACACAGACGGACACACGGACACACGGACAGACGGACGCACAGGACGGACAGACAAGACACACGGACAGACAGACGGACAGACGGACGCACAGGACGGACAGACAAGACACACGGACAGACAGACGGACAGACGGACGCACAGGACGGACAGACAAGACACACGGACAGACAGACGGACAGACGGACGCACAGGACGGACAGACAAGACACACGGACAGACAGACGGACAGACGGACGCACAGGACGGACAGACAAGACACACGCACAGACACACAGACACACAGACACACACACAGACACACAGACGGACGCACAGGACGGACAGACAAGACACACGGACAAACAGACGGACAGACAGACACACAGACGGACAGACAAGACACACGGACAGACGGACAGACAAGACACACGGACAGACAGACAAGACACACGTGACACAACAATCTATCGTCAAACATCCAAATTAGATGAGCTCCGCGTTGGTGAGCGGGGGGCGGGGGGCGGGGGGGGGGCGGGGTGCGAGAGGGGGGAGGGGCGTAGGGGGGGGCAAGTGAGGGGGTCGGGGCTCTCTTAGCCCACGACACCCATCTCGGGGTGATTAGCGGACAGATGAGCCCCCCCCCCGCCCCCCGGGGCTACAGAGACTTCCCCTCCCCTCCCCTCCCTCTCTCCTCTCTACATTCACTGGGACGGCACGCACATCGGAAATGAACCGCGTTCAATAATTCATGGCGAAATCCCTCCCTCCCCCCTTACCCCTCCCCCCTTACCCCTCCCCCTTACCCCTCCCCCCTTACCCCTCCCCCCTTACCCCTCCCCCCTTACCCCCTCCCCTCCCCATCTCCCTGCTGTGACTTGCGGCCAGAGCGTGCGCGCGATTCAA